>NC_065578.1:5749565-6052173 GCF_024542745.1 Macaca thibetana thibetana
TCTCAAATTAAGTAGTCCAAGACAGTGGTGCCCAAACTACTGCACGCTGGAATCACCCGGCTCATCCCCAAATCACGGCTGGCTGGCTTCTCCGCCGGCATGCTGATTTCCTCAGTGCGGGCCTGGAGTGCGAAGTGTCCCAATGATTCCAAAGTGCAGTAGAGTTTGAGAATCACTTACCTAGAGGACACCCTAGCCCTATGGAACCAGAATTTCTGGGTGGAGGCATCAGTATATTTTTAGAGCTGCTGTGATTTTTGATGTACACCGACAGCTGGGTACTAGTGACAAAAACTACAGGCAAAGCGAGCACGGGAAGCCGGTTCCCGAAAAGGGCCTCTGCAGTTTCTTTCCAAGGGAGTCCAGCCCCATCTTCTGGTGGAAAAGGGGTATTTCATTTTACTAACAATGAAATTCACACTTCATTCAAGGTGATGAAGGGTAAACTAACAGCTGGTTTCTTTAATAAAGAGCTCAACATCAATTGCCTAAGTTTCTTTCTCTCCTTTCTAAGCTCTAGAGGTGATGTTTATGGCATTAAAATAACAGCAGGCAGGCTCACTGGCTCACACCTGTCACCTCAGCACTTTGGGAGGCTGAGGAGGCAAATTGCTTCACCCCAGGAGTTCGAGAACAGCCTGGGGAACAAGGCAAAACCCCCATCTCTACAAAAAATACACAAAATTAGCCGGGTTTGATGGCACGTCCTGTAGTCATAGCGACTTGGGAGGCTGAGGAGGAAGGATCACCTGAGCCTGGACAGGTCGATTTTTTTTTTTTTTGATGGCGTTTCACTCTTGTTGCCCAGGCTGGAGTGCAGTGGCGTGATCTCAGCTCACTGCAACCTCTGCCTCCTGGGTTCAAGGGATTCTCCTGCCCCAGCTTCCCGAGTAGCTGGGACTACAGGCGTCCGCCACCATGTCTGGTTAATTTTTTGTATTTTTAGTAGAGACGGGGTTTCACCATGTTGCCCAGACTGGTCTGGAATTCCTGCCCTCAGGTGATCCACCCGCCTCGGCCTCCCAGTGTGCTGGGATTACAGGTGTGAGCCACCGTGCCCAGTCAACAGGTCGTTATTTTTGACTTAATGAGTCAAAATATTGGCTTATTGGGCCGTAACTCCATCATAAATCAGGGAACATCTGCAACTTGATCCAAGGATTAGAGAACCCTGGTTAGCCAACATCCATAACTAATCTGGTCACTACATATTAAGAAACTGGACTGGTAGGCCAGGCGCGGTGGCTCACGCCTGTAATCCCAGAACTTTGGGAGGCCAAGGTGGGTGGATCACAAGGTCAAGTGATGGAGACTATCCTGGCCAACATGGTGAAACCCCGTCTCTACTAAAAATACAAAAATTAGCCAGGCGTGGTGGCGTGTGCCTGTAGTTAGTTCCAGCTACTCAGGAGGCTGAGACAGGAGAATCACTTGAACCTGGGAGGTGGAGTTTGCAGTGAGCCGAGACTGCGCCACTGTACTCCAGCTTGGTAACAGAATGAGACTCCCTCTCAAAAAAAAAAAAAAGAAAAAAAAAAAAAGAAAAAAGAAACCGGCATCTTTGGTCACACATCATCCCCTTGTTTATAAATCAGTCGTCCTTCCGTCTAAATCTGCTCAAGTCTAATAAGCTCTGGGCAGCAGCACTAAATTCAGTTTCCAAGCCTGTAAGCACTGATGATCAGTCCACCCCAGACTCTTGGTGGCCACTCCATGAACAGACACTGAGGCTTGAGCAGACAAAACGGCCAGAAGATTTTCCTTAATAAAGTGTCTTCCAAGCTTGTGTAACCTTAAGAATCACCTGGGGGACTTGAAACACCTCAATTCCCAGTCCCCTCCCTCATAGGACCCAGGGCAGCTTTTTCTTTTTATTTTTTTTTAAGACAGAGTCTCGCTCTGTCACCCAGGCTGGAGTGCAGTGGCCGGATCTCAGCTCACTGCAAGCTCCGCCTCCCGGGTTCACGCCACTCTCCTGCCTCAGTCTCCCGAGTAGCTGGGATTACAGGCGCCCGCCACTGTGCCCGGCTAATTTTGTTATTTTTAGTAGAGACAGAGTTTCACCATGTTGGCCAGGCTTGTCTTGAACTCCTGACCTCAGGCGACCCGCCTGCTTCGGCCTCCCAAAGTGCTGGGATTACAGGCGTGAGCCACCACGCCCGACCAGCATTTCTTTTTTTTTTTTCTGAGAAAGGGTCTTGCTCTGTTACCCAGGCTGAAGTGCAGTGGTGTCATCATGGCTCACTGCAGCCTCGACCTCTTGACCTCAAGCGATCCTCCCACCTCAGCATCCCACGTAGCTGGGACTACAGGTGTGTGCTACCATGCCTGGTTAATTTTTATATTTTTCATAGAGTCAAGGTTTTGCTATGTTGCCTAGGCTGGTCTCAAACTCCCGAGCTCAAGTGATCATCTCACCTGGCCTCCTAAAGTGCTGGGATTACAGGCGTGAGCCACCACACCCAGCCCCCGAGGCAGCTTCTAACCAGCATCTGAGGTGACCAATCTAAGAAGACAGGGTCAGGACACTGATTTGTGTACAGATGCGGTTTCCCTGCTGTTCTCTTCTAAGTTTGAATCCCCGTCCCCTTCTCAGACGCAGTAGGTGAATCCAATGACGTAGAGCAGCACCCACGTGATGCCCCATGGCAGCATGTTCTGCATTCCTTCCACCTTTTTTTAAATTATTTTTTTCGGGGCAGTCTTGCTCTGTCACCTAGGGTGGGGTGCAGTGGTGCAGTCTCAGCTCATTGCAGCCTCAACCTCCTGGGTTCAAGCAATCCTCCCACCTTGGCCTCCCAAAACCCTGGGATTGCAGGTGTGAGTCACACAGGCTCCTTTTCCTCTTTGTGTGTTTGGAAGCACTGCTTTATTTTTATTTTTTATTTTTTTTGAGATGGAGTCTCGCTTTGTCGCCCAGGCTGGAGTGCAGTGGCCGGATCTCAGCTCACTGCAAGCTCCGCCTCCCGGGTTTATGCCATTCTCCTGCCTCAGCCTCCCGAGTAGCTGGGACTACAGGCGCCTACCACACCTGGTTAATTTTTTGTACTTTTAGTAGAGACAGGGTTTCACCGTGTTAGCAAGGATGGTCTCGATCTCCTGACCTCGTGATCCACCCGCCTCACCCTCCCAAAGTGCTGGGATTACAGGCGTGAGCCACCACGCCCGGCCAGGAAGCACTGTTTTGGTGCCTCTGCTTAAGCAGCCTCTGCCTGCCCCACAGGCCACGCCCTCCTGTTTCCCAGGCTCCCTCTCAACACTTTTCCTGCTCTCCCTACAACAGGCTGGCCCGCAAGCCTGCCTGTGTTCCCTGCCCCATGCCCCACAGACAAATGACCAGACTAGTGGGCAGGGATTAGGTCAACCCCTGCAGAGCCTGGCAGGCACACAGACACATGTCTCATTGGAAGTGTAATAACTTTCTTTTTTTTTCGAGACAGTCTTGCTCTGCTGCTCAGGCTGGAGTACAATGGTGTGATCCTGGCTCATTGCAACCTCCGCCTCCCGGGTTCAAGCGATCCTCCCACCTCAGCCTCCCAAGTAGCTGGGACTACAGGTAAGCGCCATCACGCCTGGTTAATTTTTATATTTTTATTAGATGGGTTTCGCCATGTTGGCCAAGCTGGTCTCGAACTCCTGACCTCAGGTGATCCTCCCGCCTCAGCCTCCCAAAGTGCTGGGATTTATAGGCATGAGCCACTATGCCCAGCCTAGAGTATATGTTTGATAAGGAAGTTATTCATGCCACTGTGCCTAGGCGCACTTTGGAGGCCAAGGCGGGAGGATCGCCTGAGGTCAGGAGTTAAGAGGCTAGCCTGGCCAACAAGGCGAAACCTTACTCTACAAAACCCAACTCTACAAAAATTAGTCAGGCGTAGTGGTGCCCATCTGTAGTCCCAGCTACTTGGGAGGGTCACCTGTGCCTGGGAGGTTGAGGCTGCAGTGAGCTGAAATTGCACCACTATTCTCCAGCTGGGGTGACAAAGTGAGACCTGTCTCAAAACAAAAAACATGTACTCCAGGCTTGATGAAGTGGCTCATGCTTCTAATCTCAGTGCTTTGGGAGGCCGAGGTGGGAGGACTGCTTGAATCCAAGAGCTTGAGACCAGCCTAGGCAACATAGAGAGACCTTTTCTCTAAAAAAACTAAAAAATGAGCCAGACATGTTGGCACATGCCTGTAATGCTAGTTTTTCAGGAGGCTGAGGGAGGAGGACTGCTTGAGCCCGGGAGTTCAAGGCTGCAGTGAACTATGATTGGGCTATTGCACTCTAACCTGGGCAACAGAACAAAACCTCGTCTCTAAAAAAAAAAAAAGTAAAATAAAATAGGCCAGGTGCGGTGGCTCACACCTGTAATCCCAGCACTTTGGGAGGCTGAGGCAGGTGGATCACCTGAGGTCAGGAGTTCGAGACCAGCCTGAGCAACATGGTGAAACCCTGTCTCTACTAAAAATACAAAAATAACTGCGCATGGTGGCATATGCCTGTAGTCCCATCTACTCGGGAGGCTGAGACAGGAGAATCGCTTGAACCCAGGAGGCAGAGGCTGCAGGGAGCCAAGATCACGCCACAGAACTCCAGCCTGGACAACAGAGCAAGACTCTGTCTCAAAAATAAATAAATCAAAAATAAATAAATAAAAAAAATAAACTCCGTATACTCCATTCTAGGACTCCTTCAGCTCTATCTTCCCCTGGAAGAAAGAGGTATTATTTACCCTCCACCAGTTCTTTTATCTGAGCTCACAAAGACATCACTGCCCCCACCATATAGGAAACGAAGACACTGCTGTTGTTCTACAAGGCACAGGGATACACAGTTCTAGGAGTGTGACATCATGGCAGCAGCAGAGACGACAGGAAGCAGAGGCTGGCTGGGGGCTCCGTCTCTGGCATATGTCAATCAACCTGATGATGAGGCAGTCTGTCATTCTCTGGGACAATGGAATGATCCTTAAGTCTGTAAGTGTTTCGGTCCACTGACCAACTCTCCCTGAAAGCACTTTCTCTGCGGCCTCGTGGCATAGGTGAGGGAGGTGTGAGGCCTGGATGGTGCAGCCTGGCCGGGGCTGGGACAAGGGTCCGCCCCCGCAATCCCACCTCTTCCCACCTGCACACTGCCTGGGCTTCACGCCAGTGCTGCACCTGCCCTTGATGTACGCAGTGACCTTGTAGGACAGACAAGACAGTGCCAACCGCCGTGATAAAAAGAACACAGTTCTAGTCTCCTAAGTCAACAAAGACCACCAAAGAGGAGCTGCTGTCTCTCATATTTACCATCTTGGTGTGAGATTACGGAACAGCTTGAGACCAAATAAAGGTCCCTGCAGGTCTCCGGCTCCAAATTCCAACTGTTTGAAAAGGAAAAAGAGAAGGCGTTAGTGGTGTTTTATCTCATAGCAGCAACCCAGGCTCAGGTATGTACCTCTGGGTATAATTCCTTCATTCAATTCACTGGTCTTGCCAGGGCTCTAAAAGAAGGGGGTAGAAGATTGTTAATGTCTCATCTTAACCTTAGCCAAATGGAAATGTCTGCTGCCACAGATCCAAAGGAGACCCAGGTTTCAATGGCACATGTTTCACTGGTGTCCCTCCAAAGAAAAAAACTGCTCACCTCTGATCCTTGCCTCCCAGGCTGAGGTCAGGAGACCAGCCAGCTCCCCACCGCTCCCAGCGCAGCGCCCCCACCTGCAGAGCGCCTGCTGCGGTCAGGTGTGCGCCCCCCACCCCCCCGCCCCTCCGCATGCACTGCTGACTCCTTTTTATTTTCATCCTGAGCCAAATGTCTCCCAGGTGACTGGGGTGGTCCTCAGGGGTCTGACGTTAAAAGCCCAGCAGCAGTTCCACACTCGCATAGCCTTGGAAGTCACAGCTGAGCCTGGCTGCCGTGTTTACTAGTCTGGGTGACTTTCAAGCAACTCTTCAATGTTAATTTGATGCAGCTCAATTTGCTCGGCAGAACTGGCTGTTAAATGGCCACCAATCAGTGAACCATCGCACTGGAGAGAGCACCTGCCTTCTGAATTGTGCAGGAAAAAGAGCCCACAGGCTTTTTGCTCAAGGGAACACTGAGTTTCAGAGGCTGAATTTCTAGAAGTTGCTGTCCCATAGGAAACCTGAGGAAGACTGACAGGACTTCTCAGATATAAGACCTATTTATCTTTTTTTTTTTGAGATGGAATTTTGCTCTTGTCCCCCAGACTGGAGTGCAATGGTGCGATCCCGGCTCACTGCAACCCCCGCCTCCCGGGTTCATGTGATTCTCCTGCCTCAGACTCCCGAACAGCTGGGATTACAGGCAGGCGCCACCACGCCCAGCTAATTTTTGTATTTTTAGTAGAGACGGGGTTTCACCATGTTGGCCAGGCTTATGAGACCTATTTTTCTTTTAGGACCAGTCAACTGATGGAAGTTTGACACTTGGTACCATTTTACAACAACAGGGCCCCCTGGGTGAGTTTGAGGGTGCGCTTTGAGAGTGTAAATGTTCAGAAATAAGACTTTGCATGGACAACAAAACTCAGCCAACAGACATTCTCACCTCTCCCCATCCCTTTGCCGAAGTTACTCGTCTGAGTGCAAAGTTAATGGAACCTCCTCCATTTCCATTCTGGGTTGAGAGGCTTCCAGAGAGGATGGCTGTGTCTGTCGCTGTCAAGGGTGCCTAAAAATGATATTTGCTGGTAATGAATGAATCAAAACAACAGGAAGTGCCAGTGGCAGCAGCCTAAAGAACGCACTGTGAGTCCAAGGCCAAAGGTGCAGACGACTCCTCTGTTAGAAGCACACGTGGATGCAGAACTGCCGCAGCAGCTTGACTTTTCTTTCGCTTTGTTATTTGGTCTGCATGTGACCACAAGGATAATCTGCTTTGCAAAAGCTTTAATGGGCAAATTTCACACCACCAGGGGAAACAGGGGCTGCCTGTCCCAGCGGTATCAGCACAGGGACTTCGCTGTGCGCCTTCCCTCACGGTACACCTGGGGCCTCTCCTGTCCCTGCTTGCCATCAGGGTTCTGGGGGGACTGGAGACTTTTCCATGGCTGTATTCTGTATCAGCTGACTCAGGGAGCTCCAAGAGGGGGCAACTTTCCCCAAGTTAGGACTCCATGTTGTTGGCTGATGCAACGGAGAATAAATTAACGAGCTGAGGAGACAAAGATCTACTATAAACACTCAGGAGAATGGCCTGACCTTGCCACATTCAAATAGTGGGCAGAATGGTGACATTTTCGTGTGCCCAGGGCTCAGGATGGGACCTGCTATAGCCTTGCGGCACGTAGCAGAATTTGCCTTAAAACTAAAATCAGTGGTTAGAATGATCCATGGAGGTCTGCTTTCTCTCCCAGAACCCCATGACCTTGGGCCTCTACTTCTCCCAGACCATTAACACCCTCTGCTGGAAAGGCCCAAGACCTTGGGAGCCAAGTGCCCCAGCCCACACTCCTGCTGGCTCACATGCCAGCACAGCGGTCACACACGGCTGGGACTGAAGCGCTTTCTTTTTTAAGTGGCTAATTGCATCCTTTCATAAATAAAGATGAGAAAAACCCTGGACAGACTCTCGTTCCAGCTGCTTGGTGTGCTGTGCCTCATTAACTCGAGCCCTTGCAGTACTCGGAGAGGTGGTTGTGTGCTTTACCTCAATGGACTGGGATATGTGCATTTTATTAATTTCAATCTGCGGAAAGCTACTGCCGGACACATCTTCATACTCCTCATCATAGCGATCAAAAAGGTCAGTGGCATCTACTCCAACGCTGATCGTTCCCTGGGGCAGAAAAACAAGCTGTCAGCAGAAGGGGTGGTATTTGTGGAATGAAAGACAATGCTACACTTCAACAGCCAGCTTGCTTTAATTGAACAGGTCATTCGACTTTAGGGTTCACTGGGTTTAGGTAGGACACGCCACCAGGAAGCCCACAAAGCATGAATGTCGCAGTCCGAACCAAACTGCAGAGCACCACAGATGTCCGGAGCTAGAATACATCATTTGACCAGCAGAGCTGGTCTGCATGTCTGCAGAGCAATGACATGCCAAAGACAAAAGTGTTAGTCAAAGAAGAGCAACGCAGTTTGATTTTCAGAGACCAAACAGGCCCGTGAATGCATAAAGCAACCTAGAAATGAGCTACATGGATCAAACATTTTTTGGTAAACACCGTACACTGCAAAACTACCCTAAAACTCTTTAAATAAAAATACTTTCAAAGATAAAGCAGCACAAATTATGAACAAATGGGAGACTTAACAATTAATCCTTCTCAAATTAATTTGAGAATTAAGTTTGAGAAACAGAAGTGTATTCACTCAAGGAATTCTAAGCTAAAATTTTGCTGATAAAAATGCTTGTTATGCAGAAAATCAATGTTTGTTATTCTTTTATGGTCACAACTTTAAAAATGGACACATATCTTAATCCAGTATATAAAACCATGGCCACATACACTTTTTAAATTAAACTTTCGCAGCCCATTACAACAATTTTTTTTTTTTTTGAGACGGAGTCTCGCTCTGTCGCCCAGGCTAGAGTGCAGTGCCGCGATCTCGGCTCACTGCAAGCTCTGCCTCCCGGGTTCATGCCATTCTCCTGCCTCAGCCTCCTGAGTAGCTGGGACTACAGGCGCCCGTCACCACGCCCAGATAATTTTTTGTATTTTTAGAGATGCGGTTTCACCACGTTAGCCAGGATGGTCTTGATCTCCTGACCTTGTGATCCGCCCACCTCGGCCTCACAAGGTGCTGGGATTACAGGCGTGAGCCACCACGCCCGGCCTTGTATTTTTTTTTTTTTTTTTGAGATGGAGTCTCATTCTGTCGCCCGGGCTGGAGTGCAGTGGGCACGATCTTGGCTCACTGCAAGCTCCGCCTCCCGGGTTCACGCCATTCTCCTGCCTCAGCCTCCCGAGTAGCTGGGACTACAGGCGCCCACCACCATGCCCGGCTAATTTTTTGTATTTTTAGTAGAGATGTGGTTTCACCATGTTAGCCAGGATGGTCTCGATCTCTTGCCTTCGTGATCTGCCCGCCTTGGCCTCCCAAGGTGCTGGGATTACAGGCGTGAGCCACCATGCCCGGTCTTGTTTTTTTTTTTTGATACGGAGTCTCACTCTGTCGCCCAGGCTGGACTGCAGTGGCATGATCTCGGCTCACTGCAACCTCTGCCTCCCGGGTTCAAGCGATTCTCCTGCCTCAGTCTCCTATGTAGCTGGGATTACAGGCATGCGCCACCACGCCCGGCTAATTTTGTATTTTTAGTAGAGATGGGGTTTCACCACATTGGTCAGGTGGTCTCCAACTCTCAACCTCAGGTGATCCGCCCACCTCAGCCTCCCAAAGTGCTGGGATTACAAGCGTGAGGCACAGCGCCCAAGCTAAAACAATTTATTGAGGTTTAATTTCTGTATTACAATATAAACTGCACCCATTTGAAATGCACAATTCAATGAGTCTTTGACATGTATATGCTGGTGAAACTACCTCCAAATCAAGACACAGAACATTTCTATCACCCCATAAGTAGCCTGACAGAGTGGTTTTTGTTTTGTTTTGTTTTCTTGAGACGGAGTCTCACTCTGTTCCCCAGGTTGGAGTGCAAAGGTGCAATCTCGGCTCACTGCAGGCTCCCCCTCCCGGGTTCATGCCATTCTCCTGCCTCAGCCTCCCAACTAGTTGGGACTACAGGTACCCGCCACCACGCCCAGTTAATTTTTTGTATTTTTAGTAGAGACGGGGTTTCACGTGTTAGCCAGGATGGTCTTGATTTCCTGACCTCGTGATCCGCCCACCTTGGCAGCCTCCCAAACTATTGGGATTACAGGCATGAGCCACCGTGCCCGGCCGGCCGAGAGAGTGTTTTAAGTGGTCAAGAAAGGGACCTCTGAGAAGGGGGCGTGGGAACAAAGACACAAATGAGGATGGCCCTCGTGGGCACCCAGTGGAGGGGCAAGGAGGTCTCTAGGGCTGGAACGGAGGGGCAATGGCAGGTGAGTTCAGACAGGGTGGTGTTTGGGTAGTCTATGGAGTGTCACAGGTGGGGTTTAAATCTGTTGTTTCTGTTGGTTTAGCCATTAGCTCAGATTTTTCACTTTTATGTCGGAGTGCGTTTTGCAGATGGACCATCACTTTATTTCTAGCATCTGCCATGGTCTCATCTAATGTGTGAGACGCACAGTGCCTTTAGGAGCTGACCAGTGAGATCCCACCACTCTTTTGCCATTTCTTTGCAGATGAACTGTAGGAAGCACCTCCCTTTCTAGGTTGGGCATGTGTGCTGCACGCTGACGCAGTGGTGAGGTGCAGCTCACTCCTGGCCTCGGTCGTGGGGAAGTATCAGATGCTGCTGCCCATGTGGCAGAGCCGGTGGCGGCCAGAGCCTTGGCGTGTGGGGCAGCTGAAGTTGTCGAGCCCACTGGTCAGCCACATCCCTAGGAAACTCCAACTATATATGAAAACGTGTGGGGAACACAGGTGGCCTGTGCTGCAGAGCCTGTCAAAGAGCACCCTGAGCACCGCTGCCACGATGTTTCCGTTGCCTGTTGAAGGATACCCGTCAGGCTTTGCACATGTCTTCTGTGAAGAGCCAGAGTGAAGACTTTTGGTGCCGTACGGCCTGTTGTCGGAATTCATCTCTGCTACTCAAATGGGAAAGCGGCCAGATAAACAGTCAATGACTGAGTGTGTCTGTGTTCCAATACAACACTGCTCATGAAGCTGAAATCTGAATTTCACATAACTTTCATATGTCACAACGGCCTCTTCCTTTGGTTTTTCTTGACCATTAAAAAATGCAAAAACCATTCTTAGCTCACAGGCCACAGGAAAACAGGCAGTGGCTTGAATCTGGAAATCCTTGATATAAATCTACAGGTTTTTGTTGCTGTTTGGCGATGCTTTCTTTTTCAATAAACTCTTCAGGCAGGGCTGACACTGAGTATTAAATTTCCATTTTCCCAGAGAGCTGATGAACTTAAAAATCGCATAAACTGTTTTTCCACACTGATCATCCAAAGTGCTAACTCTGAGCACGTGAAAATCAAGTTTCAGATCTGCTGGAGAAGCACCAGCGTCAACGGTCAGTCATTCCTCCAAGACTGTGCCGGAAAGTGGGCTGTAGCAGCAGGTGTATTTACATATAACTGTGAAAATCATTTTTCATTTAGATCAAATGGTAGTTCCTCTACATTAATTTCACTCACATTTCCACTCCAAGGTCTGCAATGCACAAATGAAAGATAAAGCAACAGCTGTTTCTGTGTTGGTTGCCCTATTAGCCCAACTTCCCAACTGTTAATGATGCTAGCTTTTTTTTTTTTTTTTTTTTTTGAGATGGAGTCTCGCTGTGTCATCAGGCGACATTAGCCATTAGTCCAGTGCAGTGCAGTGGCACGATCTCGGCTCACTGCAACCTCCGCCTCCCGGGTTCAAGCGATTCTCCTGTCTCAGTCTCCCGAGTAGTTGGGACTACAGGCGTGCGCCACTATGCCCAGCTAATTTTTGTATTTTTAGTAGAGACAGGGTTTCACCATGTTGACCAGGATGATCTTGATCTCTTGACCTCGTGATCCGCCTGCCTCGGCCTCCCAAAGTGCTGAGATTACAGGTGTGAGCCACCGTGCCTGGCCAGTGCTAGCTTTCTATCAGATGCTTCAATCTGAAAATGCATTAACCCTAATAATTACTTGATTTCGGTTGAGGGTGAAACGCCTGACATTATAAATGCTACTATAAACTCAATTTAAAAGTTCCACATTGAAGGTAAACGTGTTTTTTTTTTTTTTTTTTTTTTTTTTGTGGTGATATTCAAATATCAACTTTGAGGCAGTGTAGCGTTATGGTAAAAAATATTTTTATTAAGTCAAGAAACCCATGGACTAGAAACATCCTTAGAATTAGTTGTAGTGATACATAATGTATAATTGTGTCAAAACAAGCTGTGGTACTCTACCCATGGAAAATGAAGTTGTAGTTGTCAAAATTCACAAATTTTTATATTCACAGAGTAACAGCACAAACACATCCCTGTGATGACGATGATTCTGAGTAATAAAAAAAACTGCACGGCAGTATATGAACAATTTGTGGCCAGGTGCGGTGGCTGATACCTGTAATCCCAACGCTTTGGGAGGCTGAGGCAGGTGGATCACCTGAAGTCAGGAGTTCGAAACCAGCCTGGCCAGCATGGTGAAACCCTGTCGCTACTAAACATACAAAAATTAGCTGGGCACGTGTCCCAGCTACTCTGGAGGCTGAGGCAGGAGAACTGCTTGAACTTGAAAGGTGGAGGTTGCCGTGAGCCAAGATCTCGCCACTGCACTCCAGCACGGGTGACAGAACAAGACTCTGTTTCAAAAACAACAGGCTGGGCGCAGTGGCTCATGCCTGTAATCCCAGCACTTTGGGAAGCTGAGGCAGGCGGCTCACGAGGTCAGGAGTTCAAGACCAGCCTGACCAACATGGTGAAACCCCGTCTCTACTAAAAATACAAAAATTTGCCAGGCGTGGTGGCGTGTATCTGTAATCCCAGCTCCTCAGGAGGCTGAGGCAGGAGAATTGCTTCTACCTGGGAGGCAGAGGTTGCAGTGAACCAAGATCGTGCCACTGCACTCCAGCCTGGGCAACAGAACAAGACTCTGTCTTAAAAAAAAAAAAAAAAAAAAATTACAATCACTGAAAATAAGGCTTGTAATGAAAAATACTCTGAAGCTGATCTTTTTGTTGGGGAAAAAACCATACAAAATAAATAAGAGTTCAAACGGTTTATGAGATATAATTTTGAAATTCCATAATGGCATTTTGGAGTATCTTTATTTTGGGTAGGAATCTTGGTGGAGCTGTCATGTTTAATTGGATAAATTTATATTCTGTTCTAGAATGAAATGGAATTGAAAAGGTCTACAGTTTTGTAGCATCTAAATTTGATAAAACATTCAAAAGATCATAAATAAAGATGATTTAGAAAAATGTGTCAAAGAAAACTGTTGTGAATAAAGTTAAAAAGACGATACCTGTCAAAATACTTGGGCCAAGATATTTTTATGTTCTAATATGAAGAAATTTAGAATGGAGAGAGTATTTTCTTTTTTTTTTTTTTTTGAGACGGAGTCTCGCTCTGTCGCCCAGCCCAGGCTGGAGTGCAGTGGCGCGATCACGGCTCACTGCAAGCTCCGCCTCCTGGGTTCACGCCATTCTCCTGCCTCAGCCTCCCGAGTAGCTGGGACTACAGGCGCCCACAACCGCGCCCGGCTAATTTTTTGTATTTTTAGTAGAGACGGGGTTTCACCGTGGTCTCGATCTCCTGACCTTGTGATCCGCCCGCCTCGGCCTCCCAAAGTGCTGGGATTACAGGCGTGAGCCACCGCGCCCGGCCGGAGAGAGTATTTTCTAAATTAAAAATATGATACACAGAGAAGAATCAATTAAATGTGTCAAAAATTTCGGTTGGGTGCTGTGGCTCACTCCTGCAATCCCAGTACTTTGGGAGGCTAAGGTGAAAGGACTGCTTGAGCCCAGGAGTTTGAGACCGGCCTAGGCAACATGTTGAGACTCTGTCTCCACAAAAAAAACTAAAAAAAAAAAAAAAAAAAAAAAAGATTAGCTGGCAGTGGTGGTATCCGCCTGTGGTCCCAGTCACCTGGGAGACTGAGGTGGGAGGATTCCTTAAGCCCAGGAGGTCAAGGCTGCAGTGAGCCGTGACTGTATCACTGCACTCTAGCCTGGGTGATAGTATGAGACACTGTCTCAAAGTAAAATAAAACTTGCTAAATATAAATGCAACTTTCATAAAGATAGTAGGCAATGGTATTAAAGAAAAAGACACTGGAAATACACTCTTCACAAAACAGCGTGACACACTGTGGAAGTTAGATCAAAGGCCTCCCAAGGAACCATGCCGGCGGGTACTCATGCCCTCATAAAGAGCCCTCTCCTTGATCCTGAACCTCTCGGGTTCATAAAAGCAACTCTCAGACTTGCTTTTGTCCAACAGAATGCACGGATTTGATGGTGCTGACTTCAAGACCAGCTCATGAGAAGCCTTGCAGCTCGGCCCAGGTCTCTAAAATGCACTATCTGGGTGACACTAGCTAATATGTATTAAGCCCAGAGACTGCTGTTGGCAAGGAAGCCTGAGGGGAGAGGTTGCCTGGAGAGAGAGCGATGCCAGCCAACTCCGCTGAGGTGCACGAGACATGAAAGCAGAAGCCACTGCTGGCGTGCAGACCAGCAAGCCTGCAGAGGATGAGACCCAGCTACCACCTGACTGCAACCCCTGGGAGCACCACCCCATCACGGTCAAGTCCCAGACAATCCACAGAACTGTGAGACAGTATGGAATTGTTGTTGGAAGCCACCAAGTTTGGAAATGGTTATACAGCAGCACATAATCAGAACACTGATATTGGAGACAGACAAGGTTGATGAACAGACTAAAAGTCTGTGGATACATGCCCCAAATAATAATTCCTACTCTTTTTTTTTTTTTTGAGATGGAGTCTTGCTCTGTCACCTGGGCTGGAGTGCAGTGGCGTCATCTCGGTTCACTGCAAGCTCCGCCTCCTGGGTTCACGCCATTCTCCTGCTTCAGCCTCCTGAGTAACTATGACTACAGGTGCCTGCCACCATGAGTGGCTAATTTTTTTTGTATTTTTAGTAGAGATGGGGTTCCACCGTGTTTGTTAGCCAGGATGGTCTCGATCTCCTGACCTTGTGATCCGCCCGCCTCGGCCTCCCAAAGTGCTGGGATTACAGGCGTGAGCCAATGCACCCGGCCGCCATGTTTTCTTAAGAACATTTTATTTTATTTTAAGAGACAGAATCTTCCCCAAGCTGTAGTGCAGTGGCACAAACAGCTCAATGCAGCCTCAAACTCCTGGGCTCAAGTGATTCTCCTCCCTCAGCCTCCCAAGTAGTTGGGACCATAGGCACATGCCACCACACCTGGCTAATTTTTGTATTTTTTGTAGAGACAGAGTCTCGCTATATTGCCCAGGCTGATCGCCAACTCTTGGGATCAAGCAATCCTCCTGCCTTAGCCTCCCAAAATGCTGGGATCACAGGTGTGAGTCATCGTGCCTGTCCCAATATTTTATTTTTCAACTACCTTTGAATAAATTATTTATAGTTTCTCTGATATAATAAAACCAATATTCATTAAAACATATTTCAACAAATGACATAATCTGAATATTTTATTTTATTTTTTTAGAGACAGGGTCTTACTTTGCTGCCCAGGCTAGAGTGTGGTGGCTTGATCACAGCTCACTGTTGCCCTGAACTCTCGGACTCAAGGGACATCCCTTCCTCGGCCTCCTAAACAGCTGGAATTACAGGCGCGTGCCACTGTGCCTGGTTAATTATTTAAAAAGTTCTTTTTTTTTTTTTTGAGATGGAGTTGCACTCTTGTCGCTCAGGCTGGAGTGCAATGGCACAATCTCAACTCACTGCAACCTCAGCCTCCTGGGTTCAAGTGATTCTCCTGCCCCAGCTTCCTGAGTAGCTGGGATTACAGGTGTGTGCCATTGCACCCAGCTAATTTTTGTATTATTGGTAGATATGAGGTTTCACCATGTTGGCCAGGCTGGTCTCGAACTCCTGACCTCAGGTGTTCCGCCTGCCTCGGCCTCCCCAAGTGCTGGGATTACAGGCGTGAGCCACCATGCCCAGTCCTAATATATAATTTATATATTGCATTTATTGCAGATTCTGTGTCCCTCAACTAGATCATTAAGCTTCATGGCAGGATTAGGTTGTCTGTTTTATTCTCTGCTGAATGTTCACATTCCTAAAGTGTCTGGCACGTTACAGGCACCTAAATTAAATTACTTTGTGAATAAATCAACCATTTTCACCCATCTCCAACCCACAAAATTGCTAATATTAAACCAAGTCAACGAAAGATGACCATTTGCCCCATTTCCCCCCTTTCGTAGCTAGCACATTTCTCCCTGTTAAATCTTTCTTTTTTTTTTTTTTTTTTTTTTTGAGACGGAGTCTCACTCTGTTGCTCAGGATGGACTGCAGTGGCATGATCTCGGCTCACTGCAAGCTCCACCTCCCGGTTCACACCATTCTCCTGCTTCAGCCTCCCGAGTAGCTGGGACTACAGGCGCCCACCACCTCGCCCAGCTAGTTTTTTGTATTTTTAGTAGAGACAGGGTTTCACTGTGTTAGCCAGGATGGTCTCGATCTCCTGACCTCATGATCCGCCTGCCTCGGCCTCCCAAAATGCTGGGATTACAGGCGTGAGCCTCCGTGCCCAGCCGTTAAATCTTATTTTGTAGTTTAATCCCTTCATTCTTATTAACTGGGCTCTTTGAGAACCTTCCGCCTTGGGTTAACTGTGAATGTGATAAACACGTCTTCACTGACATCACTCAGAAACTCTGAGCATGAGTTAGAGCCTTTCTCCCACAATGAGAAACTTCTTGCCAGGGAGGAGATGATGCATTTGTACTCGTTGAGTAGAATCAGTTGTTTATTCAGCCAGGAATGTACCATTCTAAATTCTTTATTTTTTGGTTTCAAACCTTCTTTAAAAAATTTAAAACATTTAACTGACAAATAGAGATCGCACACGTTCCAGGTGTACAGTGTGCTGATTTGATACATGCAGACACTGTGTAGTAATGATCACAATCATGTTAACACATTCAACACCAACCAGGCGGAATTATTTTCATGTTTCTATTTATCTGGCCATGAGGGCAACATAAGAAATTTCTGTCAATTGCAATCTCAAAAGGAACTCTTTACTAACCGAAAATTCCACCAAAAGAGGTGATACAAGGCAACGTGAAATTCACCTGTTTATAACCGATGCACCCACCAGCATGGCACTCATGACGGTTCCCACAGAATCACTTCATCTCAAATGGAAGTCAGAGCCTGTCCTCCCCGGATAAACAGTAGTCTCTAATTCTGAAACCTTGTTTGTAAGTGATTATGCTGACATGAAGGGGTGAAACAGCCCTCTGACGGATACTCACTTCAAGACAAACAGCTGTTTTACCTTTGAAGCCCTTTGTGCCTTCTATCCCGATTGCCAAGACCACTCTTCTCCAGGGTTTCAGTTTCACTGTCACAGCACTTTCCCAGACCTGATTCACCAGGCTTTGGTCCCTCTGCTCCTTACCAGACAACTTCCCACAATCTCCAATTGCAACAGCAGCCCATTTTCTGCAGCCCATTGCCTTTTCCTGTCACTACGCACAACAAACATATGGGTCAAACAATCCTTCTTTTGCTCTATCATGCTCTCAGCCAAGTCCGGGCAGTTTTATGACATCAGAACCACTTCCACAGAACAGACTGAAGTCATAAGCCCGGGCGACTCTGCTGGCTACAGTCATTGCCAGGGCAACCCCAGAATCCTTGAAAAATAACCAAGTGATGCACTCTTACAGCTTTATGAAAACATTTTGGCATTTAAGAATATTTTTATGGTTATATGCCTTCCTTGATATATTATTCATTTATTTTTTGAGATGGGGTCTCTGTCACCCAGGCTGGAGTGCATCTTGGAGGCTGGAGCCAGGCTGGCACGATCCTGGCTTACTGCAACCTCCACCTCCAGGGCTCAAGCGTTCCTCCTGCCTTAGCCTCCTGAGTAGCTGGGACTACAGGAGCACACCACCATGCCCAGTTAATTATTATTATTTTTTGTAGAGATGTGATTTTGCCATGTTGCCTGGGCTGTTGATACATTATTTTTATATATTTATTTAGAGATGGCGTCTCGAGCTTGTCACTCAGGCTGGACTGCAGTGGTGCGATCTCGGCTCACTGAAACCCCCGCCTCCCAGGTTCAAGCAATTCTCCTGCTTCAGCCTCCCAAGTAGTTGGGATTACAGGCACCTGCCAGCACACCCGGCTAATTTTTGTATTTTTAGTAGAGATGGGGTTTCACCGTGTTGGTCAGGCTGGTCTGGAACTCCTGACCTCAGATGATGCACCCACCTCAGCCTCCCTAAACGTTGGTGAGAGATGAAGCCAGACGGACTTCCTGGGTCGGGTGAGGACTTGGAGAACTTTTCTGTCTTACAAGAGGATTGTAAATGTACCAATCACCACTCTGTAAAAACGCACCAATCAGCACTCCGTGGCTAGCTAGAAGATTGCAAATGTACCAATCGGCACTCTGTAAAAATGCACCAATCAATGCTCTATGGCTAGCTGGAGGATTGTAAATGCACCAATCAGCACTCTGTAAAAACGCACCAATCAGCGCTCTGTGGATTGTAAGTGCACTAATCAGCACTATGTAAAATGGACCAACTGGCACTCTGTAAAATAGACCAATCAGCAGGACATGGGCGGGGAGAAATAAAGAAATAAAAGATGGCCACCCCAGCCAACAGCAGCAACCCGCTTGGGTCCCCTTCCACACTGTGGAAGCTTTGTTCTTTTTGCTCTCCACAATAAGTCTTGCTGCTGCTTACTCTTTAGGTCTGCACCACCTTTAAGTGCTGTAACACTCACCGTGAAGGTCCGCAGCTTCATTCTTGAAGTCAGCGAGACCACAAACTCACTGGAAGGAACGAACTCTGGACACACTCGGATTACAGGCGTGAGCCACCACGCTTGGCCGATACATCATTTACATTTTTTTCTAATAAAGCTGAATTGTGTTTTTCAGCTATTACACAAACCACGCTGATGATGGGGTTTTCTAGATAAGAGAGATCTTGCCAAGGAGTGTATATCAATCTCTGTAATAGCAAAAATGGCCCAGAAATAACGTAAATCTCCATGAAACTATTTTGTCGTAGGGTCAAAAAACTAAAGCAATATGTGCCCGCAGAGAGTCAAGCTCCTTTGCCCCTGTACCCCCAAACAAACCTAACTTAATCATCTTCTCCACATGGGATGTAAACAAGTTCATGAAGGAGGCAGCAATGAAGTCGGACAAGCTGCCTGGGATCAAATTGCCTTCTAAATATGCTCAAAGTGGCTGCCGTCCACAGAGAGAGAAGATTTATGGGTATTAAGGAAAAAAGGAATGAAAATAATCAATACGAAGTGAATACAGCACAGAACGACACTGTTACATGATCTTAAGTCCTTAAAATGCAAGAAATGTGGATGGATTATGCAAATAAGACAGAAATCTGACGATGGCAGGAGGATGCCCAGGGTGGTCCGGTCGGGCTCCAGTTTCACGTACTGTTCTCAGGGATGAACCCCACGTCCTCCCCAGCCACCAATTCTCTCCCTGATGCCAGTTCAATGTGGAGGGCCCTAAAGACACTGGGACCACAGCAACCGGAGGGTGGCGTTTTCCAGCAGGACATACAGACAGGAATTTACTCCCACAGGGCAAAGCAAAGGCGGAAAACAGGTAATTAGAGCTAAGGACTGTGGGGTCCAAAGACTTAACCCAGAAAGTGGGCCTCCCATTACATGGAGGCAGAAACTGGACTAAGAATGCAGAAGGGACTTGATCAAGGGCACAGACAGGAAGGTGGAATCTGAGTCTGGATGTAGGACGCTGGACTGTAAGTCCAAGGTTCTCCCATGCTGCCTCCCACACACGGATGTGCCTCTGTGTGTGTGCATGCATGCGTTCCATCAGCTGGAGCCCGTGGGGCAAAGTGGACACATCCCGGGGCTGGGGATTCTACTTGTTCCCTCCTGGGCACCATGGTGCCTGGCAAGGCACATTCCACACAAGTCCGTATCACAGCCAGCCATACTGCAAACAGCACCGGACCCGGCCCCAGGCAACGGCTGCGGGAATTGTTCGAGGGCCATTTTCTTTTATTTTTTTTTGAGACTGAGTCTCTCTCTGTCACCCGGGCTAGAGTGCAGTGGCATGATCTCGGCTCACTTCAAGCTCTGCTTCCCGGGTTTAGGCCATTCTCTTGCCTCAGCCTCCTGAGTAGCTAGGACTAGAGGCGCCTGCCGCCACGCCCAGCTAACTTTGTATTTTTAGTAGAGATGGGGTTTCACTGCATTAGCCAGGACGGTCTTATCTCCTGACCTCGTGATCCGCCCACCTCAGCCTACAGGCGTGAGCCACTGCGCCCAGCCTCGACGGCCATTTTCAAATCCCAACTCACAGGTCCCACCCATTCCTGACCAAGCTAAGAATTTCCTCCTCAGTGTTGAATGAACCACCACCACCACATTTCGTTCTGAATGTCAGTTTGCATTTATATAGCAAGATTATCTTTCCCTAATAAATTAACATCTATTTCATGTGTTTTCAATCTTTCCACAACTTGGCATGGTAGTCAGGACAGATGTCCTCATTTTACAAAAGAGAAAACGGAGCACTGTCCAACACCTCACTCTGTGTCCTGCCTCCTGCTGGCAGTTGTACCTTCTAACCTGGGCTTTCCTCACTAGGCTTTTTTGCTTGGTAGATACATCAACCTACTGGAAATCCCTACCTCATCTGCTCTTATTGGTGAAAACAGAGAGAAATATGCACCCGCGTTTCGGGCGGCAATAATATCACGCATGGGATACAGCCTGCAAACCCCTCTGAGCTGAGGTCCTCTGTGAGGGTCCAGCTGACAGGCTGATCCCTAAGTCATCAAAAGTGTCCTTCTGTTTTTGTTTAAGACAGGACCTTGCTCTGTTGCCCAGGCTGGAGTGCAGTGGTGCAATCACGGCTCACTGCAACCTTGAACTCCTGGGCTAGGGCAATCCTCCTTCGTCTGCCTCCCAAGTAACCTGGACTACAGGTATGTGCCACTGTGTCCAGCTAATTTGTAAATATTTTGTAGAGATGGGAGTCTTGTTATGTTGCCCAGGCTGACCTCAAACTCCTGAACTCAAGCAATCCTCCTGCCTTGGCCTCCCAAAGTGCCAGGATTACAGGAATAAGCCGCCATGCCTGGCTTCCCCATGGTCTTTTTGTTTGTTTGTTTGAGACTCTGCTGCCCAGGCTGCAGTGCAGGGGTGCAATCTTGGCTCACTGCAGCCTGGACCTCCCAGGCTCAAGGGATCCTCCCACCTTAGCCTCCCAGGTAGCTGGATCTACAGGTGCATGTTACCATGCCTGGCTAATTTTAGTATTTTATTTGTAGACACGGAGTCTCACTATGTTGCCCAGGCTGGTCTCGAACTCCTGAACTCAAGTGATCCGCCCACCTTGGCCTCCCAAAGTGCTGGGATTACAGGCGTGCACCACCACACCTGGCCTCTATGGTCTCCTTAAAGCGGAGATCACCCCTTTCTTTTCAGGACAAGGATGTTTGCTCATCTTGAAAAGCAAAAAAACCTGTCAGAAATGGAATGAAAGATCTACCTCAAATCCTCTCCTTAAAATGCTGGACAGCCAACATCTGGTTATCGCTCAAGATTTCTGATTAGAAAATGTTTGATTTATTTGGAAGCAGTTTTATGGAAGTAGCAAAGTATAGGACATTTTAAAAATCACTTGCATGTCTGTGTGAGATGGTCACAGCTGCGCTCCCACTTTCCACAGAAACATGGCCTGCAGACACATTTGCAGAGTCCTAATAAGCAACTGTCACACACCCCCAGATGGCCGATTTGATCATAGGACACGGATGCAGGATGATAGTGAGGTTCTCTTTCCCTTTCACTGCTCCTAACACAGCAAACCTCCAGCCAGAACAGCAAAAACGCCAAAGGAACAGCCTGCTCCTGCCAGGCACCCTGACCCCACCTCCACCTGCCAACACAGACCTTCCAAACTGGACCTCCCGCGGGCACCTGGCTGGGAGATCCAAGCAGGAATCATTAGCACAGCTCAGGGCACCTCGGAGATTTTCAACTCTCCCAATTATCCCAAACTCCCCAACTTGGTTCACTCAGGGTTTTGATTCTCTGCCTCTATCTGACCAAAAGGTAACCCTGCACTTCTGAGGACCTCACCTGTTGAGGGGAGAGTGAGTAGATGGGAGTGGAGGTGTTACCATTTTCAAATATACATTTTTTTCCAAGAGAATTAAAACATTTATTGATTATACATGATAATGGATGATACAAAAGCTTCATTCCCATCCATAGTTTTATCTGGTCAAATATACTTTGAAATGTGGGATTCAAACAGATGGACATGTTCTGGATATATGGTCCTTTAAATGCTGTATGGGTCTTAAAAAAACTGCTTTCTAGAATGTATTTCATCAGAGGTTTATCTTACTGTGCATCCCAGTTTAAGCCAGCATTTGTTCTTTTCCTTTCTTTTCTTTTTTATTTTTTTGAGACAGAGTCTCACTCTGTTGTCCAGGCTGGAGTGCAGTGGCATGATCTTGGCTCACTACAACCTCTGCCTCCCTGGTTCAAGCGATTCTCCTGCCTCAGCCTCCCAAGTAGCTGAAATTACTCGGGAGGCTGGTGGTCATGTACCACCAGGCCCGCCTAATTTTTATTGTATTTTTAGTAGAGATGGGGTTTTACCATATTGCCCAGGCTGGTCTCAAACTCCCGACCTCAGGTGATCTGCCCGCCTCTGCCTCCCAAAGTGCTGGGATTATAGGAGTGAGCCCTCGCACCCGGCCTGTTCTTTTCCTTTACAAGGTTTAAAGAAAATAATAATGCTTCTTATAACTTTGTATGGCTTCCGCTCTCCTTCCAACAACACTGATTTGACACAGATCATGGGAGAAGAGGCTGATGGAAGACGGGGGGGGTCCCAGCTCCTTATCATGACAGATACAGGCTCTCTGCCAGGCCATCCTGGCCACAATGATAGGGTCTGGCCACTGAGCCCTCTTTTTAAACACAGCTGAATAGTACACCAGGCCATGTTTCATTAGCCATTCAGTACAACTGGAATCTCAAAGTGACCAAGCTATCCTATTTGCCACAGAGCTGGGCAAAACAATCTCCCCAGCAAGTTGAAAGGAAAAAGAGAGCATACTTGGCATTGAAAAGTAACTCAGACTAAGTAGTGTCACTGGGTTAAAAGACTTAAACTCCATCGGTGATCTGGGACACTGATGCTGCTCAAACAACCCACTGACCGGTGGTCATGGCACCAATGCCCTGGGGTGATGTGACCAGGGCCCTCTGCTCAAGGCAACACAGACATGCCCTGAGCCCTCTGCATTTTTTGGCTCTCCATATCCTAATGGTTAAGCAAGGACTTCTGCTGCCTCAACGCTTAGGTGATTAGGTGGCTGTCCTCTGCCCTGCCACTGTCCTCTGATTTCCAGCGTCAAGGACTTGGGCAGCACAGTCAGAGTAAATGGCTTTCAATGACTGGCCTGTGTATCTGCTTGGCAAAACTCCCTGACTTCTGGAAAAAATGGGGGACTGGTTTTGTCTTCCCTCCACATGGTATAAAACATTCATCTCCTGGAGATGAGCAGCAGCGTGGCTGATGGCTGCTAGGGAGGTGTTTCCAGAAAGATATGACTTTGACATAATATAAGCCAAATTTTGTCCCACCAGCTTGTATGTCTTTCCTTTAACAATCCACCAGCACCTCATTATTTCAGATCTGGCTTCTAGGTATGAGGCCTTTTCATGAGGTGTCCTCATGAAACCTGGCCCCTGGCTTACCTTGGGATTGGTTCGCTGCTGCAGTCTCCTCTCTTCCCTCTCTCTCTGCAGCCGCTCAAACTCCTCTCGAATTTCAGCTGGGGTTCTCCTCCTTTCCACAACCTACGTGCAGAATCAAGATGGGAAGACAGCTGAGGACCCAGGAGGTAAGGGAAACGTACACAAAGAACTGCAGTCATTGATTTTGGTGTGTGCGTACTGCCTGGGGTCCAGCCACGGCCTTTCCCCAGGAAGTGCCCCAAACCGTGACTTCTGCCATCCGATGGCTCAGGCCTGGGTGAGGCAGAGCTCACTGCCCTCCTGGCCCTTCCCAAGGTTGAAATGAGCTTTCACTCAGCTCTCCAGAGTGACTTAAACATTCTTTATTTTAGCAACTTATCTCTAAGTCTGCTGAAATCTTACAAGGAAAATGTCACCTTAAATTTCATAGTGTAAATTTCCTAATGAATCTCAGATAACAAATGTTAAATATTAGGACGAAGGCAAGCTGGCTCTCCCTAGTGGTCTGGGACAATCGCTAAAGACTCCTTTTGAGCTTCTTGGACCAAGGATCTCGAGCTGTCGGGTCTGGGTGTTTTTATTCTGTTGCTGTAGAGACGGGGTCTTGCTATGTTGCCCAGGTTGGCCTCAAACTCTTGGCCTCAAAGGATCCTCCCACATCAGCCTCCCAAAGTGCTGGGATTGCAGGCATAAGCCACCATGTCTGGCGGCTCTGAGTGTTTTCAGAATCATGGAACTCTTCTTCTTACAATAGTATATGAACCTTAGAATCTGGGCTGTCAGTTATAGGCTGGTGTAACAATACTCAGGTACCACGCAGCAGACCTCGTTAAACTCAGGGATGCACAGTGATGTCGAATCTGAGAAAATAAGGTATTCCGGCCTGGCGCGGTGGCTCACACCTGTAATCCCAGCACTTTGGGAGGCCGAGGTAAGCGGATCACCTCAGTTCAGGAGTTACAGACCAACCTGGCCAACATAGCGAAACCCCATCTCTACTAAAAATACAAAAATTAGCCAGGTATGGTGGCAGGTGCCTGTAATCCCAGCTACCTGGGAGGCTGAGGCAGGAAAATTGCTTGAACCCAGGAGGTGGATGCTGCAGTGAACTGAGATCATGCCACTGCACTCCAGCCTGGGCAACAGAGCAAGACTCTGTCTCAAAAAAAAAAAAAAAGGAAAAAAAAAAGAAAAGGTATTCCAGGAATACCTTTGGGAGGCCGAGGTGGGTGGATCACCTGAGGTTAGGAGTTTGAGACCAGCCTGGCCAATGTGGTGAAACCGTCTCTACTAAAACAACAAAACATTAGCCAGGCGTGGTGGCGGGTGCCTGTAATCCCAGCTACTCGGAAGGCTTAGGCAGGAGAATCACTTGAACCCGGGAGTCGGAGGTTGCAGTGAGCCAAGATCACGCCATTGCACTCCAGCCCGGGCAACAAGAGCAAGAAACTCCGTCTTGAAAAAAAAGAAAAAAAAAAAAAGAAAATACAGCATTCCAATTCCAGTTCAGCCTTTCTTAGCTTGTCATGAAAGGAAGACCACCCAGTCGAGATTTCAAAGAAGTGGAAAGGGCAGTCTTTCATCTGTGAAAGAGGCAACTGCACTGCACGATTTCTGTTGTTTTTTTTTTTTTTTTGAGACGGAGTCTCGCTTTGTTGCCCAGGCTGGAGTGCAGTGGTACAATCTCGGCTCACTGCAAGCTCCGCCTCCTGGGATCACGCCATTCTCCTGCCTCAGCCTCCCGAGTAGCTGGAATTACAGGCACCCGCCACCACACCCGGCTAATTTTTTGTATTTTTAGTAGAGACGGGATTTCATCATGCTAGCCAGGATGGTCTCGATCTCCTGACCTTGTGATCCACCCACTTCGGCCTCCGAAAGTGCTGGGATTACAGGCATGAGCCACCGTGCCCGGCCTGCACTGCACGATTTCTAAGGGTCCCGTTTATGGTGTGAAATTGTGTGCACTGGTGAGAAACACACAGTGTGGGAACAGGACAGAAAAAGTGGTTACTCTTTTTCTATCACTACCAAAGTTATCAGATGGCTGGGGGAGGGGCAGGGGTGTATGAGAAGGGGAGGGGCAGGGGTGTATGAGAAGGGGAGGGGCAGGGGTGTATGAGAAGGGGAGGGGCAGGGGTGTATGAGAAGGGGAGGGGCAGGGGTGTATGAGAAGGGGAGGGGCAGGGGTGTATGAGAAGGGGAGGGGCAGGGGTGTATGAGAAGGGGAGGGGCAGGGGTGTATGAGAAGGGGAGGGGCAGGGGTGTATGAGAAGGGGAGGGGCAGGGGTGTATGAGAAGGGGAGGGGCAGGGGTGTATGAGAAGGGGAGGGGCAGGGGTGTATGAGAAGGGGAGGGGCAGGGGTGTATGAGAAGGGGAGGGGCAGGGGTGTATGAGAAGGGGAGGGGCAGGGGTGTATGAGAAGGGGAGGGGCAGGGGTGTATGAGAAGGGGAGGGGCAGGGGTGTATGAGAAGGGGAGGGGCAGGGGTGTATGAGAAGGGGAGGGGCAGGGGTGTATGAGAAGGGGAGGGGCAGGGGTGTATGAGAAGGGGAGGGGCAGGGGTGTATGAGAAAGCAGATTTGCCCATCAGTGGGAGAAACACAGGGGAGTCTCGAGATGCTGCTCACAGACTATCTAAAAAGATGTGATGTGAGAAAATGTTTCCTTGGAAATTTCAAGTTTCAAAAAATTATTTTTAAAAATACAAGCTTATAGCAAAAAATCAATAGAACAGAAGGATAGGAAATAAAAAGTACGTGATTCCCCTTACCCATATTCCCTCTTCTCACAGGCTCACACTCAATTTTTTTTATATCACTTCCTAAAAATTCTCTATGCATGTGTATGTACCTACGTATGTGCGCGTGTACACGTGCACACACACACATTCGATATAAATAAGATATTACAGGCTTTGTGAAACTTGATTTTATTTTTCAACAAATAATAATAAAAAAACCCCACAAAAACTCATCTAGAAAAATCCTAGGAACTTGTCCACTACTTTAAACATTAAAAATAGTGAAAACATTTTCTTCTCTAATAACTCAATATAAATAAAAAATTACTAAAAAGGGGGGAAGTGGTTCTTTTTAAGGAAGCTTTAAAATAAAAAGATTGTTAAAATCATCCAAGAACAAACTAAAGGTCCTAAGTGGCACGACAGTGATTGCTCTGTGACCTTACAAGGACATTCTGGGTTCTATTTGGTGAACAAGGTGCATTCCCGCTGCCCAGGCTTAGAATCACTGAGGGCGTGTCCCCTATCTACAGCACTCTCACTTTCCAATGCCACCCGTCCTGACACAGACAAAAGCAAGGTGCAGTTTTTCAAAGTTTCCAATATCTTCTCAATCTCATGTCAGTCCCTCCCTGAAGCAAAAGAAAATAAAAATAAAAGAGCTTCAGGGAAATGTAGGTAATCAACCATTCCATGTAAGTTTGAAGATCCAGAAAAAAATGTTTCAAAATACTTTAAAAATTATTCATGACTTTACAGCCCAATTCAGTGGACTTGATGGTGCAGCCAGTTTCTCTGGACCCAGCAGATGGTGACTTAAGTGATCCATCACCAAGGACAAGGAGGCCTAAGTGTGAGGCTGTCTGAATGGAGACAGTTCCTCTACATAGCCCAGAGGATGCAGGATGTTCCAATATGGATAAAGAGATTTTATTTTATTTATTTCTTTGAGACGGAGTCTCGCTCTATTTATTTATTTATTTATTTAAGACAGAGTCTCGATCTGTCACCCAGACTGGAGTGTAGTGGTGCGATCTCGGCTCACTGCGCCTCCCGGGTGCCTGACATTCTCCTGCCTCAGCCTCCCAAGTAGCTGGGACTACAGGCGCCCACCACCACGCCCGGCTAATTTTTTGTATTTTTTTTTTTAAGTAGAGACGGGGTTTCACCGTATTAGCCAGGATCGCCTCGATCTCCTGACCTCATGATCCACCCACCTTGGCCTCCCAAAGTGCTAGAATTACAGGTGTGAACCACCGTGCCTGGCCTTTTTTTTTTTGAGACGGAGTCTCGCTCTGTCACCCAGGCTGGTGCGCAGTGGCGCAACCTCGGCTCACTGCAAGCTCCGACTCCCGGGTTCACGCCATTCTCCTGCCTCAGCCTCCTGAGTAGCTAGGACTACAGGCGTCCGCCAAAACACCCGCCTAATTTTTTTGTATTTTTAGTAGAGCCGGGGTTTCACGGTATAAGCCAGGATGGTTTCCTGACTTCGTGGTCTGCCTGTCTCGGTCTCCCAAAGTGCTGGGATTACAGGCATGAGCCACCATGCCTGGCAAGATTTTATTTTATTTTAATATTTTATTTTTTTGAGACAGTCTTGCTTTGTCACCCAGGCTGGAGTGCAGTGGTGCGATCTCAGCTTACTGCAATTTCTGCTTCCTGGGTTCAAGCAATTCTCCTGCCTCAGCCTCCTGAGTAGCTGGGACAACAGGCTTGTGCCACCATACCCAGCTAATTTTTTCATCTTTAGTAGAGATGACGTTTCACCATGTTGGCCAGGCTGGTCTTGAACTCCTGACCTCAAGTGATCCACTCGCCTCGACTTCCCAAAGTGCTGGGATTACAGGCATGAGCCACCGCGCCCGGCCTGAATAGAAATTTTATAATTGAGTGTTCTATTCAACAGGATATTAGTTTTTAAAAATGCAAATTTAGCGAAAGTTTGATTCGCCATAACTTTAATCAGTGACATAAGCAGACCCATGAATATGCCCATATACTACTATTTTTTTCGGAAACAGATTTGTAAGCTGCTGATAATTAAAATCCTGGACTCAAACCCTGTAGGGAAAAAAAAAAACCTGGAAAGTGTGAGGCCTCACAGAGGCTGCAGCAGGAAAAGACTCATTTTCAGGAATTTTAGCTGTTTAATCTTTGAAGACTGAACAGTTGAAAATTACTTTCTCTCTGTTACATTCTGTGAGGAATTACAAAGGCAAATAATCCAAAGGGGGCAGATCATTCCATTTTGAGTCATATTTTACACAAGTTTTGCAAACAGTTGGTGCATAATCTGAGCTAACAGCAAAGTCAAAATGGCCAGCCTTCCTGGAGCGGTGAGGACACTTAGCAGGGCAGGGCACTTCATTCTCAGCTCCCACAGGCCTCTGCTAGCCTTGACTATTTATACCTTCCTTTAACCAGAATACATGATGCCGGAAAGGGGAACAGGACTAAGCCAGCTGTGAGCTGCTCTCCTCCTTATCAGCAACCCTTACAGACAGAGGCATCTGGGAACACAGCATCTGAAGCTGCATGACGGTTGATAAATACCAGACATTTTCAGTGTTTCTCATGGACAGAGTGTATCACATGCAGCTTCTGAATCCATACAACTGCTGTTCACCGAACCATTCACCTACTAGGTCTATCCCTATGCTAGTCAGAAAACTGAGTGGCCAGGTGCAGTGGCTCACCTGAGGTCACGTGTTTGAGACCAGCCTGGCCAACATGGCAAAATCCTGTCTCCACGAAAAATGCAAAATTTAGCCGGGCGTGGTGGCAGGTGCCTATAGTCCCAGCTACTTGGGAGGCTGAGGCAGGAGAATCGCTTGAACCCAGGAGGCGGAGGTTGCAGTGAACGGAGATTGCACCACTTCACTCCAGCCTGGGCAAAAGAGCGAAACTCCATCTCAAAAAAAAAAAAAAGAAAAGAAAACCGACTGAGCCCAGGAATTCTAGACCAACCTGGGCAACATAGTGAGACCCCATCTCTACAACAAAAAAACAACCACCAAGAAGACTGACTTTATTGATAAAACGAATGAGGAGATCTCCAAAAGCTGGGTGGCATCATGGAAGGAGGACAGACAGGACCTTAAACCTCCTGGGAGACCTCAGGCAAGTCCTTCTCTAAGCTTCAGTTTCCCTGCTATAAAGTGAGGAGGGTTAAGCGACATCATTTGAAAAGTGTCATCTGGTTCTATCTAGTAAACTTTTTATTCTGGGATATTTTTAGAAAATTATTTAGAAACGCTATAACAACAGTACAGAAAGTTCTAGTATAGCCTGCACCCAGGTTCCCCCAATGTTAGCACCTTATATAACCACAGAAGATCTGTCAAATCTCAAAAGCCAACATTAGTACATTTCTACTAATTAAACCTAGGGTTCAGATTTCACTAGATTTTCTACGAACATCCTTTTTCTGTTCCAGGATCCAATCCAAGATTCCACGTTGCATTTAGACATGAGGTGGATGTCCTTAGTCGTCTTCTGCTCTGTGACAGTTCTAAACCTTTGCTAGTTTTTCAAGATCTTGACCATATTATTGCTTTTAATACAGGCTGCCTTTCTCATATACTATAAAACCGATGTCAGAGACAGGGAAGTAAAATATAAATAATGTAAAGGACTGCGGACAAAAACCAAACAGATGATCAGGGCCAAAGGATGCAACTCGGATGTAATACAACATCTGAAAATGACATCTGCAGGAGATGAGTTACGTGGTTTCCATGGCAGTTGCCAGCCATTACCAGAATCAACACTGTCAAAGCATTCACAGTTCAAGGTTAGATTTTTGCCATTCTGAAAACATGGCTAATTTTGTTTTCAATGTGGGTATCTGCACAAACATCACTAACCAATCTCGATAAGTAAATAGTATGGCTGGTTTTTTAAGCTGGGAATGGTTACATCTCATTCCTTGGGAATCCTCCCAAAGAATAACAGTCTCTAGAAGCCTTAAAAAAAAAAAAAAAAAAAAAAGGGGGGGTGCTGGGCACAGTGGTTCACATTTGTAATCCCAGCACTTTGGAAGGCCAAGGCAGGAGGACTACCTGAGGTCAGGAGTTTGAGACCAGTCTGGCCAACATGGTGAAACCCCATCTCTACCAAAAATACAAAAATTAGGCTGGGCGCGGTGGCTCACGCCTGTAATCCTAGCACTTTGAGAGGCCAAGGCGGGTGGATCACGAGGTCAGGAGATCGAAACCATCCTGGCTAACATGGTGAAACCACGTCCCTACTAAAATTACAAAAAATTAGCCGGGTGTGGTGGCGGGCGCCTGTAGTCCCAGCTGCTTGGGAGGCTGACGCAGGAGAACGGCGTGAACCAGGGAGGCGGAGGTTGCAGTAAGCTGAGATCGCGCCACTGCACTCCAGCCTGGTCGACAGAGCAAGACTCCATCTCAGAAAAAACCAAACCAAACAAAAACAAAAACAAAAACAAAAAATTAGCTGGGCATAGTGGTGCGCACCTGTAATTACAGCTACTCGGGAGGCTGAGGCAGGAGAGGCACTTGAACCCTGGAGGCAGAGGTTGCAGTGAGCCAAGATCATGCCACTACACTCAGCCTGGGCAACACAGTGAGACTCCGTCTCAAAAAATAATAATAATAAAAAAAAGTAGCAGGGCGTGGTGATGCATGCCTGTAGTCTCAGCTACCTGGGAGACTGAGGTGGGAGGATGGCCTGAGCTGGGAGGTCAACACTGCAGTAAGCCACGCTCACGCCACTACACTCTAGCCTGGGTGACAGAGTGAGACTCTGTCTCAAAAAAAAAAAAAAGACTGAAAATTTACCTAATGACTAACAACTGGGCTAGTATTCTGCACATTCTAAAGAAGCTCCAATGGGCTGGGGAGTGATTTCTAGTTGGTGGAGTGCTTTGAGATCTTTGGATTAAAGGCGTCTCAGACACTCACGATACCAACAATCAATGCCCTTCACCGTTCACTGACTACCCATATGGTAGCCTAATAAATATGTGGTAAATGGATACCCTTCAGCAACTGAAGAGTTTAATAGTCTAAAAATATCAGCAACAGCATGAAGGGAATACAGCTTCCTCCCTGGAGTGAAAGCTATTACTGCAGTGAGAGAATCGTCATATGGAACAATCCATCCAGCTGTAGGAATTCCTTGAAGGAATGTTGATGCCAGCTTCATAAAATTTGCTTGAGTTCAATGAGACTTTCTGTGTAATATGAATAATGGGTCCAATTTTCCTATTGTATGTTAAACACTAATACATCTCTGAGTAAATATCTGGGGAGGTATCTTCATTTAGTTTTCTTTGAAGGCATTTTTATCTTGCAGCAAAAGCTTAGTATCAATATGAAAAAAAAGCCAATTCTGATCCATGAGAACCTGACTTGCTTAGTTTACTAAAAAAATACGAAAATAATGTTTAACCACTTGCCACCCACAACTGTGCACATATATTTTTTTTGTTTCATTTTTTATTTTTTGAGACACAGTCTCACTGCCACTCAGGCTGGAGTGCAGTGGTGTGATCATGGCTCACTGCAACCCCGACCTCCTTAGGCTCAAGTGATCCTCCCACCTCAGCCTCCCAAGAAGCAGGATTACAGGCACACGCCACCATGCCTGGTAAATTTTTTTATTTTTTATTGCTTGTAGAGATGCGATCTCACTGTGTTACTCCAGCTGGTCTCGAACTCCTGAGCTCAAGTGATCCTCCTGTGTCAGTCTTTGAAAGTGCTGGAATTACAGGTGTGAGCCACTGCACCCAGCCCTACATATTTGTATAACACCATTTGTGTGTGGATTTGCTTTGTTTCTAATGGGAAGATAATCTGGTTTGATAAGAGGAAACCACACAATATTTTACCAGCAGACTCCACGGCTCCACTGATTGGGATAATGCTGCTGGGGACTAAAAACCTAGTCTTTGAAGAGGGAATATGTAATGGAGTCCTACAGCTTTTCAGTGACTCCAACTGCTGACTTGAAAAACTATAGGCCGGGAGTGGTGGCTCACGTTTGTAATCCCAGCACTTTGGGAGGCCGAGGTGGGCAGATCATGAGGTCAGGAGTTCGAGACCAGCCTGGCCAACACAGTGAAACCCTGACTCTACTAAAAAAAATACAAAAATTAGCTGGGTGTGGTGGCGGGCACCTGTAATCCCAGCTACTCAGGAGGCTGAGGCAGGAGAATCACTTGAACCCAGGAGGCCGAGGTTGCAGTGAGCCGAGGTTGTGCCACTGCACTCCAGCCTGGGCAACAGCACTAGACTCCGTCTCAAAAAAAGAAAAAAAGAAAAAAAAGAAAAATTGTAGCCAACCCCACATCTTAAAAATACAAAGAAGCTTTAAGGAGTGTATAAAGAGTGAGGGGGAAATTGAATAAATACAACAGAAATCTATTTTCCTTTTTGGATGAGAAAATGCTAAGTTGTTTGGCTTAATACCTAGCTGCAATGAACCAAGGCGACAGGAAGCACTGCTATTCCCTTCAAGCCAGAGGCCAAGTACCAACCGCCCACTGGAGCCAGGAGGACATGCAGATGAGAAGAGCCAGACGTAACACAAGGGGGAGTGGTGGGGACTGGCACAAATTGGACAGTCCAGTCCCATCTGAAGGGCAAGGGCTCCTCAGATTCAGTGTTACCAGATGTTTCAAGAAAAGACAGAAGACTGAATTATGATGCAGAACCTCCCAGGGTTGAAATGTTAGCAACCAGAATTCACTGTGTGAGGCAATCAAAAAATGGCAACAGGCTGGGCATGGTGGCTCACACCTGTAATCCCAGCGCTTTGGGAGGCTGAGGTGGGAGGGTAGCTTGAGGGTAGGAATTTGAGACCAGCCTGGGCAACATAGCAAGACCCCATCTCTACAAAAATTAAAAAAATTAGCTAGGCATGGTGGTGTGTGCCTGTAGTTGCAGCTACTTGGAAGGCTGAGGTGGGAGACTCACTTGAGCCCAGGAGGTCAAGGCTGCAGTGAGCCGTGATGGCACCAATGCACTGCAGCCTGGGCAACACAGCACACGCGCACTGTCTCTCGTGTGCACGCTCTCTCTCTCTCTCTCTTGCACTCTCTCTCTCTCTCTCACCCCCCATCCCCCCCACCAAAAAAGGCTATTAGTGGAATATGGCCCACAAGCCACCAATATGAAGCATTAGTGGAAAGGTGGGAAAGGAAATAGGATCCTCTTTTGCTTCTCTTCTACTCCTCATCTGAAGGCCTTTATAAGGCTTTGATGCTAGAACTGGAAGAGACAGGCACACATGCTTGAGATTAAACATCGAATGAACTTTGGCCGGGCATGGTGGCTCACGCCTGTAATCCCAGCACTTTGAGAGGCTGAGGCGGGCGGGTCATCTGAGGTCAGGAGTTTGAGACCAGCCTGACCAACATGGAGAAACCCTGTCTCTACTAAAAATACAAAATTAGCCAGGCGTGGTGGCGCATGCCTGTAATCCCAGCTACTCAGGAAGGCTGAGGCAGGAGAATTGCTTGAACCTAGGAGGCGGAGGTAGTGGTAAGCCGGGATCGTGCCACTGCACTCCAGTCTGGGCAACAAGAGCAAAACTCGGTCTCAAAAACAAACAAACAAACAAAACCAAACCAAACAAAACATCGAAGGAACTTCAAGGGAAATCTTACATGATGGTGAAAATATAACTCAATGCAGGTCAACTCCATGTTATTAACAGACTAGCAAATTTCTTGGGCATCAGAACCAAGTTTCTTTTTTTCCTTTTTTGAGACAAGGTCTCGCTCTGTTGCCCATGTTGGAGTGCAGTGGCGTGATCATAGCTCACTGCAGCCTCAACCTCCTGTGCTCAAGTGATCCTCCCATCTCAGCCTCCTGAGTAGCTGCGAATACAGGTGTGCACCACCAAGCCCGCTTAATTTTAAAAAAAATGTTTTGTAGAGACAAGGTCTTGCTATGTTTTTTCTCAGGCTGGTCTCAAACTCTTGGCCTCATGTGATCCTCCCAGCCTGGCTCCCCAAAGTGTTAGGATTACAGGTGTGAGCCACTTTGCCTGGGTCAGAACCAAGTTTCTTTAATGATACCTATATATTCCTGCAGCAACTTAAGAGTTTCACAACGAATCTTCATATTCATTTTTCAGATAGTAACATGTTAGCACTAGCAACCCAATTACTTGCCCAAGGCTCTACTGCTAGTCAGTGGCAGTGTGAAAGTAAACAAATTGTCTGAATTTTAGTGACTGTTCTCCCACAGCATGGCTGCCCAGGGCGACACATTTGCTATATATTTTGTTTCACTCATCACATTTGACAAAGCTTGAATATTATAATACATGAGAATTGAAAGGGTCATTACAGGCAATGCAACCCCAGCAGCTCTGCCTCCATTTTGCTCACATGCATAACATACTCCCATCTGAAATATTTCCTCACCGCAATTACTCAGAACTAAGGTGGAGAGAGAGGCACAGAACTGTGCAGGGTTGAAGGGAGTGTATGTGGAGTCAGAGCTGCACCCTTGAAGAAATCGTCTCCCATCAACCGCCAGCTCCACTTGCTCCCGCCCCACACCTGGGTTAAAAATTACTGGTCCAGTCCATCCCTCTTCCGTTTTACTTGACAGGTTAGGAAACGAAGGACAAGTCAGATGAGTGGCTGGCCCAAGGTCAGAGTTACAAAGTGGCAAAGCCAAGTCCAGAACTCAACCTCTAAAACTAAAATACAGGGCAAGGAAGGGGGTTCTGATGTCTTCAAATATTCCCAAAGGCATTATTACGGATTGCAGGGTTTTGGGGAGATGTTTTGTAGCTGTTTAATGACTTTTCTGGGACACCAGACGCAGTTTCTCTTACCTCCCATCCTTCCATTTCCAGTCCTCTCTTCCCATATATATCATAGATGGCCCTGGTTTGGGGGTCACTAAGCACTGCAAATTAAAAATTAAACATGTTTATAAAATATAAAATTCACCTTCAGTCCTTTCTGAGAACACTGATGTCATTAGGTAAGCCCATCTCCTGTTCTCCCTGTCTGATCACAATCTTCCTAGAGACCCCTTTCATTTTCTATGCATCTTTCCTCCTAACTGCTTTTTTGATTCAACCTAGGATTTGTTTATTGACTTACTGACTGACACGGTCCTTCTCTGTTGTCCTGGCTGAAGTGCAGTGGTAAGATCATAGCTCACTGCAGCCTTGAATTCCTGGGCTTAACTAATCCTCCTGCTCCAGCTTCCCAAGCAGCTGGGATTACAGGTGTGTGCACACATGCCCAGTTAATTTATTTTTTGTAGAGATGGGGTCTCACTATGTTGCCTAGGCTGATCTTGAATTCCTGGCCTCAAATGATTCTCTTGCCTTGGCCTTGCATAGTGTTGGGATTACAGGGGTGAGCCACTGCACCCGGCTAATGTAGGATATGTTTAAAGGTGGCTACAAATGAGAAAAGTCAGATTTTCCCAGTGTCCAAGTTACTCTTGATTGGAAGGTACAGGTACAAGGTGTACAAGGTGTACCATGCAAGAAGTGACACCAGCTCCTGCATTGCGAAAGGACACGAAAGTTGTTTTAAAAATAATTTGGTGGCCGGGCGCGGTGGCTCAAGCCTGTAATCCCAGCACTTTGGGAGGCCGAGACAGGCGGATCATGAGGTCAGGAGATCGAGGCCATCCTGGCTAACACGGTGAAACCCCGTCTCTACTAAAATATACAAAAAACTAGCCGGGCGAGGTGGCGGGCGCCTGTAGTCCCAGCTACTCGGGAGGCTGAGGCAGGAGAATGGCGTAAACCCGGGAGGCGGAGCTTGCGGTGAGCTGAGATCCGGCCACTGTACTCCAGCCTGGGCGACAGAGCGAGACTTCGTCTCAAAAAAAAAAAAAAAAAAAAAAAATAATAATAATAATAATTTGGTAAATTTCTGCCATGGTGTATAAAAGTACACTGACTTGAAAGAGTGGGTTTCCAGTTTCTAAAGAAGCTTGCTATAAAAGTAGAAACAGGTTTGGATACTAGAAAAAGCTGATTTGTTACTTACTCTATAGAGTTCTATTAACTCCAAAGACAGGCTACATTTCTTTTGTGCACCTCTCCTCTTTATTTGTAAATAATTTTAAAAGACAAAAACACCTCTTACCATTTTGTTGGCCACATCACCCAAAGTACATCAGAAAAGAATTTCTCGGTTAAGGGTGAGAGCTGTTCACATGATATTCCAACTGAACTCAAATGTCAGCAAGGCCAATGGTCATTCTCTTCCCCTCTACTTCACCAATTTCTGCCAAGACCTTTGGGTCTCTTCTCCCTTGAGAGTTCCCACATATTTGTAGGCCTAATTTAAAAACTATATAAATGATCCTATGCATAATCAAATCTAATGGGAAAGGAAGAAATGCTGGCCCCTGGAAAACACAGGAGCCAAACCTGTGTTCCTCTCCAGCATGTAATAAGGAATTATTCATTCACGATTTCACCTGAGTCTCCCTTTAGGCTAAACAGGAGGCCAGGTCTGCTGCTGTGGCATTTTCACTAGCACTGGTAGGGTCTTTCTGTTAACTCTTCCCCAGGTCTCCAACACAATACAAGCAAACTATGTGGCTCATTTAGACAACAGTAAAATTAATGCACCCATTTAGATAACAGAATACAATAAAAAGAACAGGCTACTCGTCACAATTGCCATGCAAGTGATCTGAATAGAGTTAAATTTGGTAATGACACCACACTGATTACACATTTATCACACACTGCAGCCTGATTTTCATTGGCCATTAAAATCTAACTTTTTGGAAAAACTCTAACGTGAAATACACTACAAGCTTAACATTATGTATACAGTGAGATGACTTTATGATTTTATAAAGAAACACAGTATCTAATTTCTGGTCTAAGGAGCCAATCACCAAATGGTTCTGGAACAAATAACTTACTGTACTTGATGCATATAACAGTGATTTAACATTTTTTTAAATTTAAATTTTAAAAATGGTGGTAAAATATACATATAAAATTTACTGCTTTAACCATTTTAAAGTATACAATCAATAGCATTAAGTACATTTACAATGTTGTATAACCATCATCACTCTCTTATTTCCAGAACTTTTTGCCATCCCAAACAGAAGCTCTGTATCCAGTAGTGACTTTAATATTTTATAAACGAATATATCACAGAATCTTCTTTCTGACATACGTAAGACGTAAGTATAAAAATGTGAATCGCGGCCGGGCGCGGTGGCTCAAGCCTGTAATACCAGCACTTTGGGAGGCCGAGACGGGCGGATCACGAGGTCAGGAGATCGAGACCATCCTGGCTAACACGGTGAAACCCCGTCTCTACTAAAAAATACAAAAAACTAGCCGGGCGCGGTGGCAGGCGCCTGTAGTCCCAACTACTCGGGAGGCTGAGGCAGGAGAATGGCGTGAACCCGGGAGGCGGAGCTTGCAGTGAGCTGAGATCCGGCCACTGCACTCCAGCCTGGGCGGTAGAGCGAGACTCCGTCTCAAAAAAAAAAAAAAAAAAAAAAAAAAAAATGTGAATCGCTTGATTCTATTTCCTATAACATCGTTTTCGTTCCTTTATTAGAACTGATAACTGAATGCTTCAGAACCAATAAAATCACTTTTGGATGAAAAAATGTCCTTGTATCTTCTAACAAAAAAAGAGAACAAAGAAATCTTCCCTGTGACGATCAGCCTTTACCTATAAGAGTTCCCTTTAGAAGAAACCTGGTAAACGATTTAAAACTTGAGTATTCCCCTGCAATTGAGACTGTCTATTACTGCACCCGGCCTCTCATTTTCTACTTACTGGACACGTATCGATCTCCAAAGCAAAATACTACTCTTTCAAAGGACCCTGTCAGTAAAAAGTAGCAAACTAACCACCTCTTCTATTTACCTCTAAGGACTCTCTTTTTCTATCCTCTATAAATCACATCTCCTAAAAATCGAATAACCGCTACCAGGATGTTTCTACAAAGTCCAGCCCTCCACTGACCTTCATAAGCCTGGTGAACAAGGTTAAACAGTCGCTCCGCCTGTGACTTGAGCTCTGGGTCTCTGTGCTTGTCTGGATGGTAGAGCATACACAGCCTCCGGTAGGCAGCTTTCAGCTCTTCAGAAGAGGCCTAAAGAAAGAAAAATTCAATTAGAGAACAATCAATGCTACTTAAACATTATCATTATCAGAATCAGCCTTGAAATGGGAACCCATCAGCCACGTCCCAATGTGTTTGCTCTCGACATGCAGGATGTAATGAAGTTAGGTTTATTACCTCAACAAAGCTTCTTTTTGTCAGTTAATAAAGCGATCAATTACATACATCAATAGTGACTGGGTTTTGCTGGGAAGTGCTGCTATCTGATGAATGAACATTTGTGTCTCTGGAATGGCTCATTGTGCTCTGAGCTGAAACCAAAATGTCAGAGACCTGCTAACTCTTTAACTTATTTGAAGTAAATCATGCCAAGGCACTCTCAACAGAATAGGTTCAGGAAAAGAAAAGCTATATACCATTAGACAGAAATGACATCAATTTAATGACATAACGAACATGAATCCTTGAAATTCAAAGACAAACTTGTAGGGCCCACATGCACTCGAATGCAACCTCTAATTCCAGAAGGCAGCACATTCAGAGGCAGAAATGCTTCCCTAACCTGTAGTAACCAACCCTCCCCAAAACCGCCAGACCTCCCTAAAAACCAAAAGGCATCAACTCTCCAATCCTCCTACGCAGCACGGACATCTGAAGGGGCGGCACAAGGCAGACGGGCTCTGGTGTGCTTTAACCACAGTGGGGGGCGGGTGCCAACAGGCAAACCTGCATTCACTGTGGCCGGCCTCACAGCCACCAAGAGGGTCTCTAGATGGGACCCCTCCGAGGCCCTGGGACACTGAGCGGGCTGTGTGGCTGGCCCCTCAGGTCTGCTTTTGGGAAGTGTTATGTTTGATTCTAGAGGCTATTTTGGCCTATGAGGGGTGGTACTGGATGGGCAGCTCTACCCTTTGGTATATCAGTTAAAGAACACTTGATTTGGGGACATATCCCCACCATTTTGACAACTGAAGCACATTTCTGGGTCACTGACAATATGCTAGAGAGGCTCCCAAAATCTGCCAACTGAACAGAAGAACAGGTCCAGGTCCCAGGAGGGGATGTGAGGCCTGACAGTGCTCCGGGATGAGGGCCTGGAACACAAATCCTCAAAGAAAGAGGTCACAGAGACATAGTCCTGGGACCATAATTACCAAAAAAAAAAAAAAAAAAAAAAAAAAAAGATGACTCTGTATTCTCTGTTACTTCCACAATTTTTCAATATCTTTCAGTCCCAGGACTAATGAACTTCTTCACCAGAAAAAAAAAGTGCAATTTTACTGTATTTTAGTATTAATTTTTGGCCCGGAATCGAAATATTTTCTACAGGATTAAGTTATTCAGATGCTAGAAAGCCAGGGCATTTGTGCGAGTTTACCAGGGGTTCTAAACAAGGAATTCTGAAGGACTCCAAGAGAAAGACAGTAAATGTGATTGGAAAGACATGTGGAGGACATCGGCCCATCCCATGTGCCTGAGGGGGCAGCAGTGCTGGGGCCCGGGTTCTGCTCCTCAGCCCTAGACCAGGCTCAGGCCGGCTTTGTCTGAGGAGTAGGTGATGGCGTGGGTGACCTCCAGGAACCTTCTGGCTCTGACTTTACTGGATTCTGCTATCCAGAAAAAAAAACAAGGCCAGACGCAGTGGTTCACACGTGTAGACCTAGCACTTCGGGAGGCGGAGGTGGGCAGATTGCTTGAGCCCACAAGTTCAAGACTAGACTGGGCAACATGGCGAAACCCCACATCTACCAAAAATACAAACATTAGCTGGGCATGGAGGTGCTTGCCTGTGGTCCTACCTGGAAGGCTGAGGTAGGAGGATCACCTGAGCCTGTGGAGGCTGAGGTTGCAGTGAGCTATAATTGCATCGCTGCACTCCAGCCTGGGTGACAGAGGGGGAAAAAAACTAGCTAGACCCGAGCCATTCAGCTTGCCCTTTACAGCAGGCCACAGAGAGCGTCCCGCTGGTTTGGAGAGAGGCAACTCTGCCGCGTGCCATTTTAAATCGGGAGCTCCTTGAGGGTTCCGTGAAGTGCTCTGTCAGAATAGGGTCAAGGATCTTGCTGAATGAGCAGCTCCTGGCCTCTGAGAATTGGTGAGACCCCACCCCACGGCAAATCTCTTTCTCCCATCTTCCCTTTGGTGCACTACCAAACAGGGGCTGCCTGTCTTCCAGCCATGCCCGTGTGGTTCGCTCTAGGGCAACACAACCTTCCATTCTGCTGGCTGAGAATGCAGGTGTGGCAGTCAAACGGCCCATGTCTGGATGCAGGATCTGTCACTTCCAAGCTTTGTGACCATGACAAGTGAGATTTCTGGCCTTTAGTCTTCTCCTCCATAAAAGATGACAACCCTTGCAGGGACGGTGTGAGAATGAAACCAGACAGTGACTATGAAGTTCTTCACACAGTGCCCAACACACAGCAAAAACTGAGGAATTTTAGCTCCTTTAAGTTCCTTTCCGTTTCCGCATCTGCAGACTGTGGACAATAGTGCCTCTTTCTGAGGCTTTGTGAGGCATAATTGAGATAATACAAGCACGAGTGCCTAACAATGTCCAGCTCATGCTAGGACCATAACCACTTTTATTATTACCATCATCACAATTCAGCTGTGGTATTTTTTTGGCAACAGGAGAACTGAAACTGGAACAATTCGGAGGGCACCGCCCTGGTGCATGGATAACGGAAACAGTCATTCAGGAAGGAGTCCTGCTTGTGAAAATTCATTGTGCCGTATACTCAGGAGATGACCACTTTTCTGTACGTATATTCTATTTCTATAAAAATACAAGGCCCTCTAGAAGAGGTGGGCCTCCGTATTTCCATCTCTGCATTTTCTCCTTCTTCTTCTTCTTGCTCTAGTGTTTTGTTTTCCTCCCAACTTTAAATGCATTTCTTGCTACACTTATCAATACACCACCTGCACCAACCCTGGTGTTTCAAACATAAATCATGGGAAAATAATCTTTTCCAGGTAGGTTTACTTATGTGATGATGTAAAAGGGGCTTGTTTTTTTTTCCCACACGGCCATTACAAATTATTTTCTTTTTTTTTTTTTTTTGAGATGGAGTTTCACTCTGCCACCCAGGCTAGAGTGCCATGGTGTGATCTCGGCTCACTGCAGTCTCCGCCTCCTGGCTTCAAGTAATTCTCCTGCCTCAGCCTCCCAAGTAGCTGGAACTACAGGCGCCCATCACCATGCCCAGTTAATTGTTTGTATTTTTAATAGAGACGGGATTTCATTGTGTTGGCCAGGCTGGTGTTGAACTCCTGACCTCAGGTGATCCGCCCACCTCGGCCTCCCAAAGTGCTGGGATTACAGGCGTGAGTCACTGCGCCCAGTCACAAATTTTTTTCTTTCTGCAAATTTTAATTGTCCTTTCCTGTATCTCATAAAAGTTACAAGTACTGTATTAGACAGATTTGACTGACTCCCAGTTAGACTGCTATTTCCTGGTTATTAAAATTAAACTAGATGAGAAGAGAGCAGAATATCTACTCTGCAGGACATTCTTTAATCTTATTAATAAATGGCTTAATATGCTATTGATTAAGTAATGGAAATAAGATGCTTCATTTTTAATAAATATCACACTCAATAAAAGGTTAGATTGGTCCTTTCATCATAACTGAATAGCTAAGGTCACTGGTTCGATATTTCATAAATGAGAACCTCTTTCACTACCACAGAAATACTGTTATCATTTCAAAACGCAATGAGATATCATTAAGAATGATACCTAAAGATACATTCTTATCCTAAAATTCTCTAATAAAATTAAGAAATGTATCATACTTTAAGTCTATAAACTTTCGTCATCCCAATCACCTGGTTATATTTTCTGGATAGACTATATGTTAGGCCCCAAATTAAGTCTCAATAGACTTTAAAGACTGACACCATACAAAATATCTTCTCCTACCACAAGAGGATGAAGTCAGAAATCAGTAACGGGGCTGGGTGCAATGGCTCACACCAGTACAGTAATCCCAGCACTTTGGTATGCCAAGGTGGGAGGATCACTTGAGGCCAGGAGTTCAAGACCAGCTTGGGCAACATAGCAAGATCCTGTCTCCACAAAAAAAATTTAAAAAATTATCCAGGTGTGGCCCAGGTGTGGTGGCTCACACCTGTAATCCCAGCATTTTGGGAGGCCGAGGCGAGTGGATCACAAGGTCAGGAGATCAAAGCCAGCCTGACCAACACGGTAAAACCCCGTCTCTACTAAAAATACCAAAATTCACTGGGTGTGGTGGTGAGTGCCTGTAATCCCAGCTACTTGGGAGGCTGAGGCCAGAGAATCGCTTGAACCTGGGAGGCAGAGGTTGCAGTGAGCCAAGATTGCGCCACTGCACTCTAGCCTGGGCGACAGAGCGAGACTCCATCTAAAAAAAAAAAAAATTTATCCAGGTGTACTTCCAGCTCCTCAGGAGGCTAAGGCAAAATAAGCTAAAACATGTCTGGATAGTATGTCTGTACCACGACTGTATTTGGTTAGGATAGGCTAGATCAGTGGTTCTCAAAAAGTGTGGTCTGGGGCACCCCAGGAATCTCTGAGACCCTTCAGGGATCCACAAAGTCAAAACTATTTTTCTAATAACACAAAGCTGTTATTTGCCTTTTTCACTCTCATCCTTTCTTGAGTGTACAGTGGAATCCTGAGGTTACAGGACGTGTGATGATATTGGGAACAAACGTGAGCCTAAAAGAGGCAGTCCTTCAAGATGGATCCTGAGATATCTAAATTTAAAATAGAGTCAGGTGGCCTTTTGCTGACTATGGGTCGCACAGAGTTTTCCAAAATCCACATCTTTTTATCTTTGGAGCTCACCCACCTCAATCAATCAGAGCTCATCCGCCCAGCCAATCAGGGCTCACCTGTATCAATCGTTCAGCACTAAGCAAGTTTCAATCCTTCATTTACATAAATGGACCTGATTGGGAACCCAGGCAGGAACTTTGGCTATAAAACCCGAGTTTTCCTTTCGTTCTCTGGAACACACCTTTGTTTTATACTGGAGGCTGGGTTTCCCTGGTTTGCAAAGTATTCACTGGAGTAAAATCTCTTTTTTCCAAATTCCCTTTCAGAGAACTTTTAGTTATAACATCATTGTTCTGACGTTTAATGGAAAGTGTGTACATGTCTGTTTTCTAGAAATTTCTAAGGTTTGTATAAATACAAAAGTTTAATTAAATACAGGGTATAAATACAAGAGTTTTTGAGATTAACTCAATTAGTTCTCAGTTCCTTGACTGTGCCCACTATCGTTGGTTGTACCTGCTGTGATGTCTGTGTATCTGTAACCTCATTATTGTCCAATATGGTCATTTCAAATCCTTAAAACGCTTTCCTTGTGCTTCTATTGAAATACATTTGTATTTGTGTCTTGTTTTACAACAATATTTTAGCAATTACTCAGTTTTAATTTCTAACTAAGTATCAATAGCTATAATTCACATAAACAAAAGCTCTTTGGGATCCTCAATAATTTAAGAATGTAAAGGAATCCTAACACCAAAAAGCTTGGCAACTGCTGGGCTAGATGATACTGCAGTAACAAACAATCCAAAAATTTCAATGGTTTATTTCTCTTTCACTTTACATGTCCATCTGAGGTCAGCTAGTACGGTTTGGCAATGTCTTCAGGTCCCAGGTTGACAGGTCCCAGGACGACACAGCAGTCATCTGTGCCAATCACCAAGGCAGAGGGGAGAGCAGGCTCCCTGGCTCACACTGGCATTTAAATGCTTGGGTCTAGAAGTGACACACCTCACTTCCACTGACATCACTGCCTAGAACTAGTCCCACGGTCTTGCTCAACCACAAGGACAGTAGCAAGTGCAGTCCTCCCATGTGCTGGGCAAGCAAAACCACGTTGGGTGAACCGTACTTATACCTACCATGATGATGATATTGAATTGGATATTGGATACTTCGAAGACTGAAGAGAGCATGCAAATAACTCAGTAATACCTCATATTTATACTTACTTTGGGAATACTAAAGCCACCAGGTTTTTTGTTGCTTTAGCCTGTATTTTCAAACTCAAACTTCCAGGCGATGTATCTGTATTACTAAATTTCACCAACCAAGGCTCCATAAACTATATTCTACTGGATTTTGGGAAGTTTGCCTGATTACCACTATTGAAGATTCATTATTGTCCATATGTTCCACAATAATCTGATGGAAAGAAACTGCATCAGCTCATAAAAACCTGCAGTTTTTCTTTGTGTTTTTTTTTTTTTTAATGATAGTTGGTGCTTATACACTTTAAAAGAAAAAGCAGATTTCAGAGCTAATTAACACCAAGACAACATGGGTGCTTTGTGCTGAGTAAGATCTGTTCTATGGAGAGAAAGGGTGTCACATATTATTTGGTGTCATTTAGTAGATACTGATTATACTAAGAAACCAAGCCACTTACTTATCAGGCATTAAAAAGCAACCACGTAACTGGACTTGATAAAAAAAAATTCCCTATTTCATTTTGTAAAGGTTCCAACCATATAGCCTGAAGCTTTACACAATATAGTCCCTCTCATTCCCAGCTCCACCATATTCTGATGGTATTTTTCTGGCTCAACCCCACCTCCTTTCATTTTCATTTACATGTAGAATATCAGTGGAAAGTCTGGAAATATGGGATTCATCCTCAAACAGAAATAAACCCCAAGGATGTATTTGGAATTATCCTACAACATCGAGCACTGTGTAGACTGGAGTAACTCATTCTGTCTGACTGATCTCCACAGGAACGTTGCAAGTAGAAAAGATTTAACGTGAGACTAACCTGTATCTACTGTAAAAATGCAGCTCCATTTAATTGACAAAAAAAAAAACAACCAAAAAAACCACCACCACCAAACCCCATACAAAAATATGTCTGATCCATCTGAAACTTATTTTCTTTTACAAATATCATTAGTGGTGGTAGTGCAAAAGACGATCAAGTAACCTTTTCCCACCGCAATAAGAAACATAAGAGGAAGATAATCAATATCTGCCAGATGAATGAAGGACAAGCCCAGCAAGGGAAAAGCCGTCGTTTCAGCTTCTGGCATGCTATTCAGTGCTGGACTGAGTCTCCATAGGCCTTGACTTACTCTGGAGCCTGAGCATAAAGGCATATGTTTGAATTTGCTCTCTTCCTCTTGTGCCTGCGGTAGATTTACCAAATTAACCACAAATAAATTCCTTCCAATAATAAGTTCCTCTAGAATAATTTGATGGCGAAAATTGCAGTATGTTCCTCAAGAATACTGGTAGACAAGCTGAGTATGTCGTTAACAAATACTTATCACTTCCATGAGTAAGTTTACTGAATGTCAACTGGCTTCAGAAACCACTGGGGCACAAAAGAAATACAATAAAGTCCGTAGCTCAAAGAAATTACACATAGATTCCTGTCTATTTCCTATTCCCCACCCCCCAAAAAACTCCATGTAAACATTGATTTACCTAAACAATATAAAACAGGAATGCTAACATTAATGATGCAGAAGTAAGGTCACAGGAGTCAGAATGCAAAGAAAACTTCACGGAGGTGGTGAGAACCCCAGTGAGAACACAAAGGTGGACTCTGATTTGCTTTGGGTATCCAAGATGAGCTGCGGCATCTCAGGGGACAATAACACCTGAGGAAACAGGCCGGTGTTGGGTACTGAAACACAGAACACTGACCAAACCGGCAGAGGCATAAAGGGGCATAAGAAGGCAGGAAGTAGGTAAGAAACTAATTTGGACACCCATCTGTCTGCTCAATTTATTCAGCAAACATTTGCTAACTAGCATTATGTGCCTGGCACTGTGCAGGGGATATAATGGTGACTCAGGCAGCCACGGCCGCTGACCACACGGTGCTTCCTCTGTGGTGGAAGAGGGCAGAACATCACCACAAAGTAGCCAGAAAATACACAAAACATCTAATTTATACAGGGCTTTAAAAATGGAGCCAAGGAGTTTGACCCTGACCCAAGAAATAAGAGGAAGTCATACAAGGTTTCTGGGTAGAGAAATAATGTGACCAGTATTATTTGTTAAGATTAATTTGGTACAGCTTGACTGAAACAAACAAACGAAAAACAAATCCAGAGAGATCTAAAGGAAACAGCAGCAGAAGTTCAAGGCTGAGGTTCTGTGACCAGCAGCCTGGAAGCTGAAACAGAAACGACAGATCAGAGTCTGCTGAAGTTCTAGAGGATTCATGGATCTAAGGGACAGTTATTGAATGTGAAATGGAGAAGAATCAACGAGCATTCCAGGGTTTTGGCTCGAACATGGATTAGGGAGAAATCGGGAGGTAGTCAGGCTTGGGGCAGAGGTGAATTTGAACACCTAGGTGGCGTGATGTCCAGAAGGCAGATAGAGAGGCAGGGTTGAAGCAAGAGACTTAAAGAGCTGGCTGGGCGCCGGGGCTCCGTCTGTAATCCCAGCATTTTGGGAGGCTGAGGCGAGCGGATCACCTGAGGTTGGGAGTTCCAGACCAGCCTGACCAACATGGAGAAACCCTGTCTCTGGTAAAAATACGAAAAAAACAGCCAGGCATGGTGGCGCATGCTACTCAGGAGGCTGAGGCAGGAGAATCGCTTGAACCCAGGAGGCGGAGGCTGCGGTGAGCCAAGATTGCACCATTGCACTCCAGCCTGGGCAACAAGAGCGAAACTCAATCTCAAAAAAAAAAAAAAAAAAATCCAAGGAGGTGAGGACTGAACCTGGACAAAGAGCTATGTAAGGACAGGGAACGTGCAACTGGCAAGGTGAAAAAGGACCGAAAAGCATCACAGAGCTTTAAAGACTTGTCAATAGTGTCACAAATGCATTTATACAGATTTACAGCTAACAAAAAAATTCCACTATTTCCTCACTTAATACTTTTTTTTTTTAGACGGAGTCTCACTCTGTTGCCCAGGCTGGGGTGCAGTGGCACAATCCCGGCTCACCGCAAGCTCCGCCTCCCGGGTTCACGTCATTCTCCTGACTCAGCCTCCCACGTAGCTGGGACTACAGGCGCCCAGTACCAAGCCCGGATAATTTTTTTGTATTTTTAGTAGAGACGGGGTTTCACCGTGTTAGCCAGGATGGTCTCAATCTCCTGACCTCGTGATCTGCCCGCCTCGGCCTCCCAAAGTGCTGGGATTACAGGCGTGACCCACCACGCCCGGCCAATACTTTAATACTCAAAATGCCTTGAAGTTGGTATCAGATTCCCATTTTACAGATAAAAATCCCAAGGACTGAAAAGATCAAGTGACTTGTTGAAGATGGAGGAGGAGTTTATGTGGTTATGGACCTCTAACCTGAAAGATGGTTAGAAGTTAATAATGTGTAGCCTAACTCAAACCAAACTTCAGTTCATGAAAGTGAAAGGCAACATAGAGAGAGGGAAGAGGCATTTACAATATATACATACCAGATCAAGGATCAACCAAATTATATACTAACTAGTAAGAGCCTTCCTTATTAATGGCTATGCTCATGACACTAAGAGAAATACACGGCATTCATGTTACAGGCATATGTCCACTGCTATGTCAAGCATTTCCATGCACTCCCACTTCATTCCCACAAAAGCTCTACGACAGTAAAACTGTCTGGATTTTATGCATGAACGGGCTCAGATAGGTTAGGTAATTTGCCCCTACAAAACCTGCTAAAAACTCAAACTTGGATTGACTCCTGCGGCTGTGCTATCTTCACAATGACCCCTTTTGAAGCTCCACCACTGTCCCTGGACATTCAGATCACCACCAATGAATGCTCCTTGATGTTTAAACATGCAAGGGGTGGGCTAGGTGATTTCAGCTGTCCTTCACTTAAAACCGCTGAATTGCCCGGGCGTGGCGGCTCACGCCTGTAATCCCAGCACTTTGGGAGGCCGAGGCGGTCGGATCACGAGGCCAGGAGATCGAGACCATCCTAGCTAACACGGTGAAACCCCTGTCTCTACTAAAAATACAAAAAAATTAGCCGGGCGTGGTGGCGGGCGCCTGTAGTCCCAGCTACTCAGGAGGCTGAGGCGGGAGAATGGTGGGAACCTGGGAGGTGGAGCTTGCTGTGAGCTGAGATCGTGCCGCTGCACTCCAGCCTGGGTGACAGAGCGAGACTCCAACTCAAAAAAAAAAAAAAAAAAAAAACAAACCCTGAATTCTATCACATCTTTGCTGAGGACAGAGGTCAGCTTGACCTACACTGATTTTGGAAGTTTGGCTCCTACAGCCATTTTAAGTTTCACTTTGGAAAGAGCTTAGCAGATAAATAATCAAATCACAAATGAGTCAGAAAAGCTGAACAGAGAGACTGATAAAATAATTCTAAAAAGTTTCTACAAATAGGAGTAATTTTTGAAACTTAAGTGAGTTCTACTTAACCCAGAGTTAAGGAAAAAATTTACAAAACTCACAGAACACAATACTTACAAGATGGCAATATAAATTTGAAAAAAACGATTAACACAATTAGTAACAACAGAATTCCAAATACAAACAAAAAACAAACAAACAAACAAAAAAAACAAAGGCAGGAAGCACATCACCTGCTGCAAGGTGTATGGGGCAGAGGAGGAATCAAGTCCTGCAGCACACACCTTGGCTACAATCACAGAATTCAAGAACACATGGGCCAAAGGAGCAAACATCCTGACTCCCCATCAGAGGTCATTCCAAGGGCTTAGGAAATCTTTTGCTACCATGGTACAACTGCGTTTTCATTACTCTTCCTGATCATGTTCATATATTTATTTGTTGCCCTTGAGACGAATAGAAAATAAAAAGGCCCCAGTCTCTAGAAACAAGCTCCAGAGTTGGACCAAAATTGATGGCTCAGATCCTATCTTAACAGTAAGAAATTGGCTTATTTCTCCCTAAAAGCCTGACCTTATACCTTCTCTCGTCCGTGTTCATCTGTTATACCCTGCCTACTCATGCAGACTTCTTGTGGTTGATTTCTATTGGCTTGGCATTTTACTGAAGAATTTTCTGGCTCCTGTCAACTAGGAGGGTACGCTGTACACTCAAAACATGCAGAAGTGGTTCCAACAGTCCATGAGCCAAACCGGAATCCAGCTGTCAGATTTTCATCTCAAAGGAGGTTCTACTCCAAGCTGCAAGCTCCTTCCACCGAGTGCAACCTGTACCAGGCGTGTGCCATTAACAGTGGTAATAAAGCAGCAATGTTCTCAGTTGTCTTCTTTTTAAGAAATGTGTGTCTCCTTTAAAAAATATATGCTATTTTATTTATTTATCTGTTGTCTTACATCCTTTCTTAAACAAGGTAAGGTGTAAATAAGTAAAATTAAAATGAAAGGTTAATAAAAAGCAGACCCAAATTCTACAGCCAAGTAAAGCATGTTGCTCTCGTGTCCCCTGTTTTCCATTATTTTATTACTAAATTCACAGCGAATACAAAAGTTTTCCATTGAATTCTCTTTAAGAAAGAAAATAAAAGAGGTGTTTTGGTAGATAATGCAAAATTAGAGCATTAACATTTCAAGAAGCAATTGTTTGAAATGCCCAAAGCAGAAAATAAGTGGCTTATAGGCCATTAAGGAAACACACTGTAAAATGTAACCTCATGTTTGCCAATCACATTATGAGATGACATTGGAAGTGGTGGGGCGTCCTCAACAGCTCCCTCCCTGCGCACAGGCAGCTTCTCTAAACTCCACGTCCCCAGCACCCTCTTGAGCCCACTCCTGCTCCCAGCTCTGCCTCCTCTCTGCTTGGCTCAGGAAAGCTCCCTATCCCCATGTCAACTTTCCAGGAAGCACAAGTTCAGAGAGATCACTGTCTTTTAAAGAGAACAAACTCAGTGTTTTGAAAATAAAGTAAAAAAAGCTTCAGGAATTTCTTTTCTTTTCTTTTTTTTGAGACACGGTTTTGCTCTTGTTGCCCAAGATGGAGTGAAGTGGCACAACTTCGGCTCACCACAGCCTCTGCCTCCGGGTTCAAGTGAATCTCCTGCCTCAGCCTCCTGAGTAGCTGAGATTACAGGCGTTTGCCACCACACCTGGCTAATTTTTGTATTTTTAGTAGAGATGGGGTTTCTCCATGTTGGATAGGCTGGTCTCAAACTCCTGACCTCAGGTGATCTGCCCGCCTCAGCCTCCCAAAGTGCTGGGATTACAGGTGTGAGCCACTGCGCCCAGTCTCTCTTTTTTTTTTGATAGTCTTGCTCTGTCGCCCAGGCTGGAGTACAGTGGCACAATCTTGGCTCACTGCAACCTCCGCTTCCTGGGTTCGATCAATTCTCCTGTCTCAGCCTCCCGAGTAACTGGGATTACAGGTGAGCACCACCACGCCCAGCTAATTTTTTTTTTTTTTTGTATTTTTAGTGGAGAGGGGGTTTCGCCATGTTGACCAGGCTAGTCTCAAACTCCTGACCTCAGGTGATCCGCCCACCTCCGCCTCCCAAAGTGCTGGGATTACAGGCATGAGTCACCATGGTCAGCCTCAGAAATTTCATAAACTAATGCTTAGCATACATTCTAGCACTATAATTTTTAGTAATATTACAAGTGGACAGCAAAGTTCATCCTTAGCTAGGATGAAGCATACCAAGGCTTTTTACGAACATGTATGTCTTTTACATTTTAAATGTTATTTATTTATTATTATTATTATTATTTTTTACATGGATTCTCACTCTGTCACCCAGGCTGGAGTGCAGTGGTGTGATCTTGGTTTACTGCCAACTCCGTCTCCCAGGTTCAAGCAATTCTCCTGCTTCAGCCTCCCGAGTAGCTAGGATTACAGACGCCCGTCACCACACCTGGCTAATTTTTGTATTTTTAGTAGAGATGGGGTTTCACCACGTTGCCCAGGCTGGTCTCGAACTCCTGACCTTGTGATCGCCCACCTCGGCCTCCCAAAGTGCTGAGATTACAGGCATGAGCCACCATGCTTGGCCTTTTATTTATTATTTTTATAGACAGAGTCTTGCTTTTTATAGACAGTTTTGCTCTCTTGCCCAGCCTACAGCGTGGTGGTGTGACTGTAGCTCACTGCAGCCTCAGACTTCTGGGTTCAAGCAATCCTCCTGTAACCAAGTACTCCCATTATTCTTTTTTTTGAGACGGAGTCTCATTCTGTTGCTCAGGCTGGAACACAGTGGCGTGATCTCTGCTCACTGCAACCTCCACTTCCCAGCAGAGATTCTCCTGCCTCAGCCTCCTGAGTAACTGGGATTACAGGCGCCTGCCATCAAGTCCGGCTAAGTTTTGCATTTTTAGTAGAGATGGGGTTTCACCATGCTGGCCAGGCGGGTCTTGAACTCCTGACCTCAAGTGATCTGCCGGCCTCGGTCTCCCAAAGTGCTGGGATTACAGGTCTCCCAAAGTGCTGGGATTACAGGCGTGAGCCACCATGCCCGGCCCCATGTTTCTAAGAGATAGTTTAATTATTTTCTCCTCTCCCCCTTTCCCCTGTACCCTGTTTCCTACTTAGCCCTTTAGAAATGCAAATATAGGCCCAGCGCGGTGGCTCATGCCTGTAATCCCAGCACTTTGGGAGGCCGAGGCGGGCGGATCACAAGGTCAGGAGATCGAGACCACGGTGAAACCCCGTCTCTACTAAAAATACAAAAAATTAGCCAGGCGCGGTTGCGGGCGCCTGTAGGTCCAGCTACTGGGGAGGCTGAGGCAGGAGAATGGCGGGAACCCGGGAGGCGGAGCTTGCAGTGAGCCGAGATCGCGCCACTGCCCTCCAGCCAGGGGGACAGAGCAAGACTCCGTCTCAAAAAAAAAAAAAAAAAAAAAAAAAAAAAAAAAAAAAAAAAAAAAAAGAAAGAAATGCAAATATAACCTTTCCCCTCCCCCTCACCAGACATCCTCTATGGGGCAAGTTCATCTATGTGCTCCAAGACAGATCTCTTGACGGTGGATCTGCAGACCAAATCATGTCCCCATGGCCACTGTTACTTATTTCTGCCCAGGAAGGTGCCAACTCAACTGCCAGGTAGATAAAGTGCCCAGACAGCAAGAGGACCCCGCCCTTGCTCATTTTCTCCTATACCTTATAAAAGTGCCCGCTTTCTGCTCCACAAGTGGTACAGCAGGACATTGTGCCCCTTGCCCAAGCTGGCTTCGGAGTAAATTCACTGGCTTTGTATGCAGTCTCAATCTTGTTAACTGGACTCTGCATGCAGTGAACAACTGATCCGCTTTTCGGTTGCACTCCCACCTTAGGCTAGACTACAGGTTACAGTGCACGCCACCATGCCTGGCTAGTTAAAAAAATTTTTTTTTGGCTGGGCATGGTGGCTTATGCCTGTAATCCCAGCACTCTGGGAGGCCGAGGTGGGCAGATCACAAGGTCAGGAGATCGAGACCATGCTGGCTAACACGGTGAAACCCCGTCTCTACTAAAAATACAAAATAAAAAATTCGCCAGGTATGGTAGTGGGCGCCTATAGTCCCAGCTACTCGGGAGGCTGAGGCAGGAGAATGGCATGAACCCAGGCGGCAGAGCTTGCAATGAGCCAAGACTGCGCCACTGTGCTCCAGCCTGGGCAACACAGCAAGACTCCGTCTCGAAAAAATATTTTTTAAATTAACAACGGGGTCTCGCTATGTTATGTCACCCAGGCTGATCTCAAACTCCTGGCCTCAAGCTATCCTCCTGCCTTAGCCTACTAAGGTGCTGGAATTACAGGTGTGAGCCACCCCCCAATCCTTATGTCTTTTTTAAAAATAAGTAAAACTTCAAACTTATCAAAATTCAAGAAATAACAACAATAAGTATTAACTAAACAACTACTTATGCCAGGCACTTTATAGACATCCTCAGCACCTAGCAATACACATACCACACAGGTCATCCTGGCCTACAGTAAGTGCATAAGACATTATTACCTGTTACCTACATTTCAACATTAAAGAAACTGATGGCCAGGCACGGTGGCTCACGCCTGTCATCGCAGCACTTTGGGAGGCTGAGGCGTGTGGATCATGTGGTCAGGAGTTTGAGACCAGTCTGGCCAACATAGTGAAACCCTACCTCTACTAAAAAAACAAAAAATTAGCTGGGTGTGGTGATGTGTGCCTGTAATCCCAGCTACTCGGGAGGCTGAGGCAGGAGAACTGTGTGAATCCAGGAGGTAGAGGTTGCAGTGAGCCGAGATCGCGCCATTGCACTCCAGCTTGGGTGGCAGTGTGAGACTCCATCTCAAAAAGACAGAAATTGAGAAGCAGAAAGGTTAAATTACTAGCCTTGAAGCACAAAACTTCCAGAGGAGTAAAATGGGATTTGAATACTGGACTCTGGCTGCAAAGCCCTACCTGGTGGCCTCCCTCTATCCCATTGTTAACTAAGAAGTACTGGTGCCTCCATTCTGCAGGCAAGTAGAGGCTGAGGTTAAATGACTTGTTGAAAGTCACACAAGAGGCAGGCAGCATGGGCTGAAATTTTTGCTCCTCAGCCTCTTGGCTTACAGAACATGCTACGGAATGCGGACATCTGGATAAGTTGTTTTTGGACAACTGAGGCTTAACTCTATGTGCCCAAGGCAAACATTTAACTGGAGTCATTATAAATATCAAACTTTAACGTAATGTAGTAGATGGAAAATGAAGGAATTGACCTTTTCAGAGCCATCTTTATTTCTCTTATTGAGACAAAATTAACTGCCCATCATGAGGTTTGATAAGAAAGCAATGAATGCGTAAACACATACCAGCCTCACCGCTTTAGGGATTTGAGTGGCTCAAACTGGCACAGCTGAGCCTTTTACACGTCAATTTCTGCAGATGGCTGAGTCAGCGGTCCTGATAGGAGGGTCTACTGCCTCCTTCTTTGTGGGTGACTTTGACCCTAGGACAATCTTGAGAGTGACCAGGGGACCTTCCTCTACTTTTCTAGCCCTTTCTCTCAGTCTGCAATTCAAACTCAACAGGTGGGCCTTACTCTGTGGCTGTAACTTGCAGCCAAAGAAACCCAGACAACCCAAAATTGTGAAAATAATGATCTACCCTGTACCAGAGAAGGAAAGAAAATGCAGGGGCTTGGGGTAAACTTTTTACTGGCAGGTGATACTTTTGTACTTCTAGTTTCATGGCTGTTCTGGAAGGATGAAGATGCCAGAACACTGACCTCCATAATGGACTGCAAGAAAAACCTTTTTTATTTATTAACAACTTCAGTTTTTACTTAACTGTGTTTTTCCAAAAGTGTTTAAAACTTGAAAAGAAGGGTGGCTCCTTAAGGTTAAAACAAATTGGGACCAGAGATCTTCAAACAGGTTATAAACACTGCAAAAATGAAATTCTTTCAAAGACACTGACAAAGAACTGTAGCCATTTGTCTTGGGAATAAATTAGGTTTGAAATGTGTCAACTAAGTTCCTAATTAAAGGATCAGGTAAATTTAACTCTGATTTATAGTTAAGGAATCCTTTCTCCAAATACATTTTGCAAAAATCATCCTGGAAATCTCAGAGAAGTTAGATTTTAGGCACCAGATGATGCATCTAACACTAAACCAGAAAACCAGTCTGGTTTTGGTGCGCCCAGGTAATGATAAATTACTCGCTCCTCTCAATGTGAGGCAGGCAGGACAGATGATGGTCCTGCTCTGTAAACAGGAAATCTAGAAGGAGAATCATTAAAGATCATCGGGTCTTGTAATAGGAGTATGGGGGGTCCTGTCCAGCTGCCTGCTTCACTCTCTCCAACAGCAGCAACAGTGGGATCTCCAATCTTTAATACCAGGTACTGACAGATAATTTTTCCACAGACTAGTGGGAGTGGAATGAAACTGTTCCACCTGGGATCATCAGGCATTACATTCTTCTACGGAGCACTTAACCTAGATCCCTTGCATGTGCAGTTCCCAATAGGGTTTGTGCTCCTATGAGAACCTAATGCCACCACCAATCTGACAGGCAGAGCTCAGGCGGTAACGCTTGCCCGCCGGATGCTAACCGCTTGCTTGCCCACCACTCACCTCCTGCTGTACGGCCCAGTTCCTAACAAGTCACAGACCAGTACTGGTCCATGGCCAGGGGGTTGAGGATCCCTGCTCTAGAATATAAATTTAAAGGGATATTTTAAAGTTTAAAAACCTGGAGAGGGAGATTCTTCAGCTGATTTTTGACATTTCTATATTAATCCAATTATATACCTCTATTATGCTTATAATTTTAAAGTAGGATTCCCTGGTTTTGTCTGGAGTTGTTTCCATTTGAGATTTCTAAAGAAAAGTCTCTGAACTCTACTGAACATTAAGAGTTTTGAAGACACTCTTTTGAAGGTACTCTGAAGTGGGAAGAGGGCCTTGCCTCTCACAGCTATACTTAAATGGCAACTACTCTAGAACTGACAGCAAACAGACAAACAGGTATTAAGATATTCTTCCAACCACACATGTAAGAATTAAGATTACCCTGACTTTTTTCCAGCTAAATCACGTTATTTCAACTTCACATTTGATTTCACACAATAAATTCCAGTAAATATCAAGTCCAGACATTACATTCAGAGCTTCTAGTGGAATCCCAGGACAGAAAACCAGCACATCACACCTGAGTATGACATTTAACACCAAGTTTGCTGACAAAGACAACAGAAAGTGTCTTCTGCAAAGGGGCATGTTTCATATGGATGTAACCTATAGTCATATAGCCATAAATATGGAAAGTGCCTTCACTCACTGGGAGAAGTAAAACAAAATTTTTTAAAGAGATATTTCTTGGCTGGGTGCAGTGGCTCATGCCTGTAATCCCAGCACTTTGGGCGGCTGAGATGGGCGGACTGCTTGAGCTCAGGAGTTTGAGACCACCCGCGGCAACACAGTGAGACCCTGTCTCTACAAAAATTACAAAAATCAGCCGGGTGTGATGGTGTGTGCCTGTAATACCAACCACTCTGGTGACTGAGGTAGGAGGATCACCTGAGCTGGGGAACGTGGAGGCTGCTGTGAACCATGACTATGCCACTGCACTCCAGCCTGGGTAAAGTCTAAATATATATATATAATATATACATATATTTTATATAAATATATATATTTACTTATATAAAAATATATACACACACATATATACGTATATATACACACACACACATATATATGTATATATACTTCATCCTTAAGTCTAATAACAGCGACAGGCCTAGCCAGGCATGGTGGTTCATGCCTGTAATTCCAGCACATTGGGAGGCAGAGATGGGAGGATGGCTTGAGCTCAGGACACCAACCTGGGCAACAAAGAGAGACCGTGTCTCTACAAAAGATACAAAAATTAGCTGGGCATAGTGGCATGTGCCTGTGGTCCTAGCTACTAGCAAGGCTGAGGTGGGAGCACCTGAGCCCGGGGAAGTCAAGCTTGCAGTGCACCATGATCCACCTCTGCACTTCAGCCTGGGCAACAGAGCGAGACCCTGTCTCTAAACAAACAAATAAACAAAAAACCAAACAAATAAAATTTCTTTGGCTCCCATCCGTAAGTCCAAAAACAATGACAGGCCCTACAATTTCAGCAGTTTCAAGGTACACCTTTGACAAAATGTTTACCTAGGACTCCGGCTAAAACTATTATTCTAGACCTGCTTGATCATCTGCAGCTACCTAAGGTTCAGTACGCCTGATAAATGGCTGCTCAATTACTGACAACCCAGACTAAGTATGCATGATTTCAGAAAGGCTGGCTTCATTTATTGCTTGACTTCTAAAAACTGGAAAAAAAGAATAACTAGCCAGACATCTTCATTTAAAGGGAAAGAAACTGAAGGCTAAAGAAGTGATTAGCCCATTAAAACCTAGATGACAGGTTGATGGGTGCAGCAAACCACCATGGCACATGTGTACCTATGTAACAAACCTGCACGTTCTGCATATGTATCCCAGAACTTAAAGTATAATTAAAAAAAAAAAACAAAAACAGAAAGAAAAGAAAAAAAAGAAGTGATTAGCCCAAAGTGTTGATTAATGAGAACAAGAACCCCCAGGTGCCCTATGGCAGCCTAACAAAATCTGCAATTTCCAAAGATATTTCACTGGACATTCTCATAGTATAGTGGCCCATACATTTGAGGGATTCTTACACGTGGTGCTCAGTGTCAAGCCTCTGAGTCCAAGCTAAGCCATCATATACCCTATGACCTGCAGGTATATATCCAGATGGCCTGAAGCAACTGAAGAGCCACAAAAGAAGTGAAAACAGTCAGGTCCAGCCTTAACTGAAGACATTCCACCATGGTGATTTGTTCCTGCCCCACCCTAACTGATCAATTGGCCTTACGACAATACGGGCTCCCCGCCCTTTTGATAATGTACTTTGTGATATTCCTCCGCCCTCAAGAGAGTACTCTAATATTCTCCTCACCCTTGAGAATGTGCTTTGTAAGATCCACCCCGTCCACAAAAAACTCCTCCTAACTCCACCGCCTATCCTAAACCTATAAGAACTAATGATAATCCCACCACACTTTGCTGACTCTCTTTTTGGACTCAGCCCACCTGCACCCAGGTGATTAAAAAGCTTTATTGCTCACACAAAGCCTGTTTGGTGGTCTCCTCACACGGATGCACGTGACACTCAAGGATACAGTACTAGAACTAGCAGCTTTGTAATCCAAGGACTGGTAAGGTAAAGTGACAGAATAGCAGGGAGCTCACAAGCTGGGCTCCAGAGTCAGACTGCCTGGGTTGAGTTCAGGCTCTTGCATTTTCTAGTAGTGTGACTTTAGACACACTACTTAATCTCTCTATGCCTTGGTTTCCTCAGGTGTAAATCAAGGGCTATCATAATACCTACCTTAAGGACTATCCTCAGAATTAAATGAGATAACAGTACAAAATTCATTCAGCATAGCGGTCCCACACAAGGTAAGTTAGTATTATTTTATTTTTTTTTGACACGGAGTCTCGCTGTGTCTCCCAGACTGGAGTGCAGTGGCGAGATCTCGGCTCACTGCAAGCTCCACCTCCCGGGTTCACGCCATTCCCCTGCCTCAGCCTCCCGCGTAGCTGGGACTACAGGCGCCCGCCACCACGCCCGGCTAATTTTTTGTATTTTTAGTAGAGACATGGTTTCACCGTGTTACCAGGATGGTCTCGATCTCTTGACCTCGTGATCCACCCGCCTCAGCCTCCCAAAGTGCTGGGATTACAGGCGTGAGCCACCACTCCCGGCCAAGTTAGTATTATTAATATCACATAGACCAATATTTACTGACGACACACACTGAACCCGCTTTGATTAGCATAGCCGAACTTGGCTAGCTTTCATTACCACTGGAAAACCTGAGAGATGGAATTAGGAATTCTCTGGCAGGGCTGAAAAATCCGGACCTACCAGCTTAGAGAAACCGATTTACCTTATGACCTGACCCCCGAAGCCTTCTCGTCCTTCAAATCTATCTCACCTCCAGACTAGTCATGAAGAAAGGAGGTGTAGTGGGGCCCTACTACTGCCAGACTATGTGAGACTCTCTTGTGTTCTCTTTTATTCGTTGAGAAGACTGGGTACAAGTGCTTGGTGTGAATGTTAAAAGTGTTGTTAGGGCACCACTTCTTTTCTGGCCTAGAGCTTCTTCCTAATCTGCAGCCTCCCAGCCGAGGGTCTGTATCCCGGAGGCTCTGCCTTCAATTTCAGGAAAGCGGGTCCAGGGGAATGAAAGAGGGCACGAGACGCGTGCCTCTGAGGCTGGACCCACTTCAGAGGCAGGGAGTTCCCACGAAAGACTCGGGGAACGGATAAAGCCGTAAGGACGTTTCCCTAGTGGCCTTGACCTTGGTGGGTGAGACTCAGTTTGCCATCCTGCTGGCGGCGGGCGATGACACAGCCCCTCAGCCAGGACGGGTATGTGGGCTGAGCGCGGGACGAGATCTCAGAGGACTGCGAACCCCACCCCGGTACCCTCCTCGGGGACCCTGTTTCCTCTTGTGGGTTCGGAGACCTCTGGCCCTGCCCGGACACAGTGCACGCGACGCACTGGCCTCCAAGAGCTGGGGGGGAGGCCGGACCCGGCACACCCGGTGGGAGAATCTGGGCAGTGGGGACGGCTCCGTCGGCCGGCTGGCGCGCACGTCGCCGGGGTCACGCGGCCTCCCCGCCGGACCCGAGCCTCCCGTGGCGGGGGTGGGCGGCCGCCGCCAGCCTGGCCCTTCCGAACGACCGGGCTCGGCCTCAGCCCCCAGAGCGTCCAGCCGCTGGCCTCACCTCCCTGCGCACGTTCAGCAACGAGTAATAGTCTTCATTGTCCAGCTCCTCCTCGCTCAAGGCCGTCGCCATCTTCGCAACCTTTCACCCCGCCAAACCGGCAAGGCCGTCCTCAAGAGGGGCCAGTGATCCGCGGCAGGGACAGCGCGGGCCAGCCCGGCTGCGCCACAGCGGCCCCTGGCGGCCCGGAGCCGTCCGCGCCCGGCAGGAGTGCGCCTGCGCTTTGCGCCCTCGCGCGGCATAGGGCGGGACGCGGCGCCGAGGCAGCCTTGGCTGGGTGACCACGCGGATCTCTTCTCGTGCTCCCAATGGACGCGTGGCACGCAGCGTGGCTGGGTCCTCGGGGGCCTGAGATCCAGCCACCAGGACTCCCTAGACTAGAAAGACAAACTTTGCTTTTTGTTTGTTTGTTTGTTTTTTGAGACGGAGTCTCACTGTTTCGCCCAGGCTGGAATGCAGTAGCGCGATCTCGGCTCACTGAAACCTCCACCTCCCGGGTTCAAGCGATTCTCCTGCCTCAGCCTCCCGAGTAGCTGCGACTGCAGGCGCCCACCACCGCGCCCGCTTAATTTTTTTTGTATTTTTGGTAGAGACAGGGTTTCACCATGTTGGCCAGGCTGGTCTTGGACTCCTGACCTCAGGTGATCCTCCCAAAGTGCTGGAATTACAGGAATGAGCCACCGCGTCCTGCCTAGAAAGGGAAACTTTGAAGTCAGCTCTAGGAGGTTGTCATCCTCTGGGAGACAAACCCCGGTGACACCACCTGTTACCCCATTGCCCCCAAACTCCTGGAAGAAGCGCAAGGTGCCCCCAGTGCAGGGCGCATCCGGATCCCAAATATCCCCAAAATGAGATTTGTTCCTACCTCCATTGTCTTTTCTCTTGGGCATCCAGCAGCCTTCCTGCCCAGAACAGGCCTCCTCGTTTTAGTTATTTGTTATTGCTCTAATTTAGGAGCACCTGGCCATCTTTTCTGCTGCTTAAATGACGAGGCAATACCCATTTGGTTCCTGATATAATTGTCTCTGGCAGGCATGTGTACCTGCAGTCCCTACCCCGGAGCCATTCTCCTGTAAATTTCTCCCTCATAATTTATCGGTGGAGTCTAATTGATTTCAACCTGGTGCCTGCTGTTTGGTGCATTATTAAAGATGTCTTGGTTACAATAATCTAAATAATTTAAACGTCTTTGAAATTATGCCATTGTCAAGGAAAGGTGGACAGCAGCCCACTCTTGCCACCTGTTTGGTTCCCGCTGACCTGCGCCAAGTCTCAGAAACCTTTGTTGTTCCTTTACTAACCACCAGTCCAGAGCCATCCCCATTGCCCTTCATAAGCAGGTCTCCTGGGAAGCCCCGAACACCTGTCTGTGGATTTGAGAGGCTGATTTCTTTCTCTTTCTAATTTTTGGCCAGATGTGCACCATCTGGGCCTGTGTCTCATCCCTTCCAAGTTGCCCAGCCCTCTTAGGATCTTTTGGCATGAGACACTTAGGTGTGCTGAGACAGATTGTTCGGGTGGGTTGAGTCAGCCTGAAACAAACTGTCAGCCCAGGTTGTAAATTAAGGGCTATTTCTTTAGTTGTGTGAAGCTTCCCCACAGCAGCTTCCATGGTCCATCAGCTCTTTCACCAATGTTTGGGCTTTTCCTTTTTCTCCTTTGCAGAGAAAAGAGCTGTAGTTAGGGCCAAACTGCATGCTGACATTTGACAGTCTTTAAGAATTTCTTTGGTTTTTTTGAGACGGAGTCTCCCTCTGTCACCCAGGCTGGAGTGCAATAGCGCGATCTCGGCTCACTGAAACCTCCACCTTCCGGGTTCAAGTGATTCTCCTGCCTCAGCCTCCCAAGCAGCTGGGACTACAGGCATGCGCCATCACACCAAGCTAATTTTTGTATTTTTAGTAGAGACGGAGTTTCACCATATTGGCCAGGCTGGTCTTGAACTCCTGACCTCGTGATCCACCTGCCCCGGCCTCCCAAAGTGCTGGGATTACAGGCGTGAGCCACCGCGCCCGGCCAAGAATTTCATACAGAGAGACTGGGGGGAAAAACGACAATGTTGAGACATTCCTTTTTTCCTTAGGTTTGTAGACATTAATTGGGCCATAATGCTCACTTGGGTAGAGAAGTTCTTTGCCATCCCTCCTCTGCTTTGGAAAACACAGCCTCTAGGAATTATATAAATGGAACATAACATATGTTTCACTACGCCCAGGTCTGTGTTTCTATGATTGAGAATGACCTGGTTTTTATCACCACTCAAACAAGATAAATAGTGACTCAGGAATGCTCTGTGACTGTCCTCTCTTGGGCCCACGAGATTTTGTGTTATGGTTACTTGGAAAGTGGTGGTGATAAATAGAAAGCTAACTTAGATGCACCACAGGCTTGAGGAATGTTTCTATTTCTGAGGCTGGCTCTCTCGTTTCTCTCCTCCAAAACCCTAATCTTCAACGGGCAAAATAATGGAAACCAGGGGCAGTACAAATTTATAAGTTAAAGATGCACATCCAACAAACTACTCACGCCAGAGCAACTGACAAAACCCAGCCGCTTTAACTCATGCCTTGTGCTTTGTTTTCTTTTTCTTTTCTCTTTCTTTCTTTTCTTTTTCTTTTTTTTTTTTCTTTTTTGAGACGGGGTCTCACTCTGTCACCCAGGCTGCAGTGCAGTGGCACAATCGTGGCTCACTGCAGCCTCCACCTCTCCAAGGTTAGGTGATTCTCCCACCTCAGCCTCCAGAGTAGTTAGGACTATAGGTGCCCACCACCATACCTGGTTAAGCTTTGTATTTTTTGTAGAGACAGGGTCTTGTTGTGTAGCCCAGGCTGGTCTGGAACTCCTGTGTCAAGTGATCCACCCGCCTCAGCTTCTCGAAGTGCTGAGATGACAGGTGTGAACCACCGTTCCTGGCCTTTTGTTTTCTTTTTGTTGGGTGAAACTACAGAACAATCTGTAACATAGCCGTAAAGCAAAACTTAATAGGTAACATTTAAATATAAACTTATATATTTATGTAACTACATATACATGGGCATATGTATTTTATATTTATGCAAATATTATATGTAATATACACATTTATGCAACTGCTAACAAATCCTCTCATCTTTATTTTATTTATTCTTTTGAGACAGAGTCTCACTTTGTTGCCCAGGCTGGATTGCAGTGGCATGATCTCGGCTCACGGCAACCCCCGCCTCCTAGGTGCAAGTGATTCTCATACCTCAACCTTCTTACTAGCTGGGATTACAGGCATGTGCCACCACGCCCAGCTAATTTTTGTATTTTTAGTAAAATACAAAATTTTTTTGTATTTTTTTTGCCATGTTGGACAGGCTTGTCTTGAACTCCTGACCTCAAGTGATCTGATCACCTTGGCCACCCAAAGTGCTGGGATTACAGGCGTGAGCCACTGCGCCTGGCCATTTTTTTTTTTTTTTTTTTAAGATGGAGTCTCACTCTGTCTCACAAGCTGGAGTGCAGTAGCACAGTCTTCGCTCACTGCAACCTCAGCTTCCTGGGTTCAAGCGATTCTCCTGCCTCTGCCTCCCAAGTAGCTGGGATTACAGGTGCCTGCCACCATGCCCAGCTAATTTTTGTATTTTTAGTAGAGATGGGGGTTTCGCCATGTTAGCCAGGCTGGTCTCGAACTCCTGACCTCAGGTGATCTGCCTGCCTCGGCCTCCCAAAGTGCTGGGATTACAGGCGTGAGCTACCTTACCTGGCCCCATCTTTAAATAATAAACATAAGAATATTTAAATAGTGAACATAAGAATGTCATAATAAACATATCTTAATAAACATAAGAATATGTAAATAGTAAACAGAAGAATATTTACCTCCACCATGATTCATATTCAGAATGACCCCAAAACATTTTGACTTCCAGCACAGCTACTCTGTGTAACCACTCAGGAAGGTTTCTCTGTTAATAACTCAATCCAGTGCTGTGGCCCCCCCTCTAGTACTGGAGGTAGAGTTGCCAGATTAAATACACTATGCTCAGTTACATTCGAATTTTAGATAAACAATGAAGAATTGTTTAGTGTAAGTATACCAAGGACTGGGTGCAGTGGCTCATGCCTGTAATTGCGTCACTTTGGGAGGTCAAGGTGGGCAGATCTCTTGAGCCCGGGAGTTCAAGACAAGCCTGGGCAACATGGTGAAACCCCCAACTCTACATGAAATGCAAAAATTAGCCAGGCATGGTGGCACATGCTTGTGGTCCCAGCCACTCAGGAGGCTGAGATGGGAGGATCACCAGAGCCTGGGGAGGTCGAGGCTGCAGTGAGCTGTGATAGTGCCACTGCACTCCAGCCTGGGCGATAGATTGAGACCCTGTCTCAAAAAACAAACAAACAAATGAAAAAATATATATACACACACACACGAATGTATATATACACACATGAATAGACATATATACACGAATATATATATACGAATGTATATATATACACGAATATTGCATGGGGACATATACATATACTAAATAACTACTTTTCTGAGAATCCTGCTTTTTCTTTTGAGATGGAGTCTCGCTCTGTTGCCCAGTCTGGAGTGCAATGGTATGATCTTGGCTCACTGCAACCTCCGCCTCCTAGGTTTAAGCGATTCTCGTGATCCGCCTGCCTTGGCCTCCCAAAGTGCTGGGATTGCAGGCGTGAGCCATCGCACTGGCCAGAATCCTGTAGGATTTGTAACCCCAACTGGAGGCCTTGCAGGCTTTCCCCGTTTTCTTGAGTAACGCTCCTGAGAGCAGAGGTGGGCCGCCTGCCCCACCCCTTCTACAGCCAGGCTGAATCCACACCCTCTGTATAATTCAGGAGGAAAAATTACCTATAATCTTTTTATTACTCCTTTGTCACTGAGTCCAGACTGGGATTTAGTACATGCTTGCCATTCATAGCCTGCCCTTCCTCTCCCTCATGAGCTCTGACAACCCTGTTAAAGAAGATAGGGGGAAAAAAGGTCCTTTGCTTAAGGAAAGAAGGGGAAATTTGCCAGCATTCAATAGTTAAATTTTTTTGATGTTATCTTCTTCCTGAGTATTCAATGACTAGTCTTTAGCCAAGATGATCTTTACAGAAGGGTCGGGATACCGCGGGGGAAGAGCCACACCTGCCTCTACGGAGATAGCCGCCCAGAGGGGCTGAGAGTCTAACGCCATTCAGCATTTTACCTGCAATGTCATTCTTCCGTGGCACCTGTGGGACTGGTTTTCATTGCTTGGGACTTTAGGTCCTCGGTCTCTGTGTATTGATCTATCCCAATCCATCAGGTCCCTTAGGGGTACCTCATTCCAGTCTGCTTTCTTGGCCGTTTCAGTGATACAGTCCTTTGTCCTTGGACTCTGCCCAAAATTTGTGTTGTCTCTGTTATCAGCCTTTCTACTCCCTCCCAGGCTGTCAAGGGTAGGTGGAGAAAGTCTTGGAAAATACAGAGTTTGTGCTATCTAACTTCAACTGGACTGCAGTGTTACCTGGCAATCTTTTCATTTTCTTTTTTTTTTTTTTTTTTTTTTGAGACGGAGTCTCGCTCTGCCGCCCAAGCTGGAGTGCAGTGGCCGGATCTCAGCTCACTGCAAGCTCCGCCTCCCGGGTTTAGCCATTCTCCTGCCTCAGCCTCCCGAGTAGTTGGGACTACAGGCGCCCGCCACCGCGCCCAGCTAGTTTTTTGTATTTTTTAGTAGAGACGGGGTTTCACCATGTTAGCCAGGATGGTCTCGATCTCCTGACCTCGTGATCCGCCCGTCTCGGCCTCCCAAAGTGCTGGGATTACAGGCTTGAGCCACCGCGCCCGGCCTCTTTTCATTTTCATCTCATATTAATAACCTATACGTTCCCCCCACCCTAGTGTCTATTCCTCTTATCCTTAAGTTTGAAGACAGAGTGCTGAAATGGGCACTGGAGTTTCAGCAATTCACAAGAGAGAAATGGGTTCTGTGCTAGTGAAATTAACACTCAATGTGGCACGGGGGAGGTGCAGACAAGAAACAAATTAGTGAATACACAAGATAATTTCAGATGATCAGTGCTGTAAGTAAAATACAACATAGTGATGTGGTGGTGGAGGAAAGGTACTCTACATTGGTTGGTCTGGGAAGATCTATCCCAGGAGGTGATTTTGAACTGAATGATGGGAAGGACCCAGCTTTGCAAGACCTGGGGGAAGAATCTTCCAGGGCAAAGCCTTTGAGACAGGAACAAGTTTAGTGTGTGGGACCAGGGAGAGAGCAGGTGAGCACAGAGCTGACAAAGGTGGGAGAGCGATAGGAAAGGAGGTTGGAGAAGCCACACCAGGGCGGGATCACCAGGGGCCTTAAACATGGTGCTCAGAAATTGAAATTTCATTCTGGCCACAATGGGGAACCACTGAGGATTTTTAAGCAGGGAAGTGACATGGTCTGATTTTTGTCCCTCCTGAATGATCTCTCCAGGGAGACTGGATTCAAAGGAGCAAGAATGGAAGCATCCCCTCACCCCTGCCCCATCAGAGGCTATTGCAGTGTTCCAAGGAAGAGATGATGGTGGCCTTGGACTTGGACTCAGCCAGGAGCAATGGGAATGGTCACGCATGGACCACACATTGGACTGGAGGCAACAGGAATTACTGATTGATTGGGCTCGGGGAATAAAGAAAAGAGGAGAATTGGTAGCTACTTCTGTATTTTGGCTTGAGTTACCAGGTAGTAAGGCTGTTTGTGGAGCTGAGGAAGACTGGGGAAGAGGCAGACTTGGGAGGGGAGTGACCAAGGGTCCTATTTTGGAGAAGTAGAGTTTGGTCTTTGTTAGAATTCTAAGTGGAAGCACCTACTGCTTCTGCTTCCTTTACCACTCACTCTTGGTGGGTTTTTTTTGTTTTGTTTTGGTTTTTGAGACAGAGTCTTGCTCTATTACCCAGGCTGGAGTGCAGTGGTGCAGTCTCGGCTCACTGTAACCTCCGACTCCCGGTTTCAAGTGATTCTCCTGCCTCAGCCTCCCAACATAACTAGCTAATTTTTGTATTTTTATTAGAGATGGGGTTTCACCATGTTGGCCAGGCTAGTCTCAAACTCCTGACCTCAGGTGATCCCCCCGCCTCAGCCTCCCAAAGTGCTGGGATTACAGATGTGAGTGACCATGCCTGGCCACCACTCACTCTTGAATTCTCTGCTCATCCCATCATTTCATGAATGTCACCTTCTCAAAGTTTCCTATGACTTCTTGAACCCAGTGGCCTTGTTTTCTTGCCATCTGCCTGGACTAGGCATTATATAACAGTATCACCCGACTTCTCTTCATTGTAACCTTTCTGTCCTTGGCCGTTCAGCTTTTTCTCTCTCTTAACTTTTTCTTTCTTTTTTTTTTTTTTAGGAGATGAGGTCTCACTCTGTCACCCAGGTTGGAGTGCAGTGGCATCATCATACCTCACTGTAGCCTTGAACTCCTGGGTTGACGTGATCTTCCCACCTCAGCCTCTCCAGTTGCTGGGATTACAAGCATAAATCACCATGCCTGGGTTCTCTTAACTTGAATATTTCTCCAGATATGCTCCTCTTTCTTCTTCCTCCTGCCTGGCATTTAGGACCCTTGGTGATCTGAGTTCACATATTTTCAGCCTTATACCCTCTGGCTTTCCTTTATAGATCTTTGGTTCTAGTCAGAAAACAATGTATCGCTTATTCTCTGAATACTCCTTGAACGTCTTAGTTCTTCATTCTTTGCTGCATCTCTGAGCTTCCATGTGGAGGTCATCGATCTTCAGCCCAAAAAACTCCCTACGGAATTTCTTTCAGTTGCGGGGGCCTGCTCTGGGAGAACTCTCTCAGCTTTTGCTAATCTGAAAATGTCGTTCTCTTATTTTCATTAATAAAGGATGTTCTCTCTGGGTAGAAAATTTGTCTTAGCAGTTATTTTGTCTTCCAGCACTTTGGTGGCATCATTTCACTTCCTTTAGGTTCTGTTAGAGCTATTGGAAAGGGATTCTTTCTTCTCATTTTGGGACTCAAAAAAAACCACGTTAGACCTTTCGAGCATATCATACCTGCTTTTTATTATCTCTTCTGTATCTTGCTTCTTTTTATTTCTATGGCTTCTTTGTGGATAGTTACCTCTGACCAATCTTCCACTTCACCAATTCTCTTGTTTTCCTAATTTTTTTTTTTTTTTTACTGCTTTATTGGTAGAAAAGGTGTCAACCGCCGGGTATAGTGGCTCATACCTGTAATCCCAGCACTTTGGGAGGCCGGGGCGAGTGGATCACTTGAGGTCAGGAGTTTGAGACCAGCCTGGCCAACATGACGAAACCCCATCTCTACTAAAAATACAAAAATTAGCTGGGCATGGTGGCAGGTGCTTGTAATCCCAGCTACTCGGGAGGCTGAGGCATGAGAATCACTTGAACCCAGGAGGCAGAGGTTGCAGTGAGCTGAGATCATGCCACTGCACTCTAGCCTTGGTGACGGAGCGAAACTCTGTCTCAAAAAAAGAAAAAGGAAAAGAAAAGTGTCAACCTAAATAACAAAGAGAGAGAAGTTCTCCAAAAGAAAAAGGTATTATTTGGGAATAGAGCATTGCAGTGGAAATATGCATGCCGTGGTAAACTGTGTGCATATTCAGACAGGAAGACACATTGTTTACAGGAAACAATGAGGAAGAGATGGGGTGCAGTGGCTCATGCCTGTAATCCCAGCACTTTGGGAGGCTGAGGTGGGTGGATCACCCGAGGTCAAGAATTTGAGACCAGCCTAGCTAACATGGTGAAACCTTGTCACTACTAAAAATTAAAAAACAATTAGCTGGGTGTGGTGGGACGCACCTGTAGTCCCAGCTACTCGAGTAGGCTGAGGCAGAAGAATCACTTGAACCCAGGAGGTGGAGGTTGCAGGGAGCCAAGATCGCGCCACTGCACTCCAAACTGGGCGACAGAAGGAGACTCCATCTCAAAAAAAAGAAAAAGAAAAAAAAAAGACAAATATTACATAATTGTCTTGACGTAATTATCCTTGCTACAAAGATCAATAACAAGGGTGGCACGAGTCTGAGGTTGGACAGGCAATTGCTGAGCAGATGTCCTTGCAGAAGTATTTTTTGTGTAAGGTTGGGATGGCCATTGTGCTAGGTTGTGTTTTTTTGTAGCATTTGTGACAGTGTTTGATGAGGCATACGAGCATGAGAACCCTCTCTTCAGGACCTTCCCTGAGTCTATGTATTAGGGTTGGCCTTTTATTGTTGTTTTTTTATTTTTTATTGATTGATTCTGACAACTGGATTCTGATTTAAGGTGCAATAAAATGCATATATTTAAAGTGAACAATTTTATGAGTTTTGACGCATGTACACCCATGAATCCATTAATAAAATAATGAGCATTTCCAGCACACTCAAAAGTTTCCTCAATCTCTCTTATAATCTATTCCTCTCTTCACCCCTATGTCCAGGCAACCACTGGTCCACTATCTATTATAGATTAGTTGCATTTTCTAGAATTTTATATATGGAATCATATGGCCTGCTCCAATCCTGTATCTTCTCTCTACCATCACTGTAGGACAGCCCTTTTTCTCTCTCCAGTATTGGCATCCCTGTTTCCTGAATGCCTTGTTTCCTGTTCTTTTGTCTGTTTTATTCCACTGTTTTGATGGACCAAATCTTCTCACAGTTTTTTGAGAACTTGGATATTTTTATTCTACCTGTATATTTGATAGTTTGATAGGTAGATTGTTTGGCTGGGTATAAAAGTCTAGATTGCAAAAATTTTTCCACAGACTTTTGAAGACATTATTATACCATCTTCAGTTTCCCAGTATTGTTAGCACTAAGACTGATTCTGTCCTAGGCTTTGTAACTGTATTTTTCTTTCTCTCTTTGGAAGCATTGCATTTATTCTTGGTGTTCTGAAATTCCATGTGATATACCTTGTATGGGTGGTTTTTTTTTTGTTGTTGTTGTTGTTGTTGTTGTTGTTTTTTAGGCAGAGTCTCACTCTGTCACCCAGGCTGGAGTGCAGTGGTGCGATCTCAGCTCACTGTAACCTCTGCCTCTGGGTTAAAGTGATTCTCCTGCCTCAGCCTCCCAAGTAACTGGGATTACAGGCGTCTGCCATCAAGTCCAGCTAAGTTTTGTAGCTTTAGTAGAAACGGGGTTTCACCATATTGACCAGGCTGATCTTGAACTCCTGACCTCTGGTGATCCACCTGCCTTGGCATCCCAAAGTGCTGGGATTACAGGTGTGAGCCCCTGCGCCCAGCCATGTTTTGGTCTTTTTTTTTTTTTTTTTTTTTTTTTTTGTGGGTGGACTTCCCTCAAAGCTCTAATAGTCTTTGGCTGTCTATTCATGGGAGCCACGGGAGCTCCATGTGCATGTTCGAAGCTATTCTTCTGGTGAGCGTCATGGAAAGTCATTAGGTCAGGTCCTCAGATGTTAGATCTGTAGATTTTTTTTCCACCTTGAGTGGATCGGTTTTCCCAGAGAGTTTTCCTTCTTTCTCCTGCCTGGGGAAGGTAAAAGCCCTGCAGGGGAAGGATCTGGGAATAGCATCTCAGTACCCAAATGTTCACAAAATTCCCATTTTTGGAATAATATCTGGTGTCTAGCTACGTTCTGATATTGAGATTCTAAAGTCTTCCTTTGGAGTTAATAAACTTCGTGTAGTGGTGGAGGTGGTGTCGTTGCTTGGCTGGGTGGGCTGGGAAAGGAAATCTGGGGTTCTTGCCTATTCTTTTTAAAGACTATCATCAATACTGCTGCTCAGCCTCCGATCCGTGACCACTCCTGGGTCCTGCAGCACAAACCAGCTCACTTGCCAGGTGGCACGGGCCCCTCCATTTTACATCTCCCACAATTTCATTGATGTCTTTTGTCTGATATCATCTTTTCTTCCATTCCTTTTGTCCATAAGCATTTATAATTTTTTTTTTAAATTTTATTGAGATTTCTGGAGGGAACCAATGTAAGCTCCGGCATGTGTTTTCATCAGGAATAATGAAAGTCCCTTTGTAAAACATAATATTATGCCATTTGTCCATTTGTACAACTTATATTTCATTTCCAAATTTCCATCATTTAGAAATTTATTTCTGGGCCAGGCGTGGTGGCTCACACCTGTAATCCCAGCACTTTGGGAGGCCAAGGTGGGTGGATCACCTGAGGTCAGGAGTTTGTGACCAGCCTGGCCAACATGGCGGAACCCCATCTCTACTAAAAATACAAAAATTATTCAGGCGTGTTGGCGGGTGCCTGTAGTCCCAGCTACTTGAGAGGCTGAGGCAGGAGAATTGCTTGAACCTGGGAGGCAGAGGCTGCAGTGAGCCAAGATTGCGCCACTGCACTCCAGCCAGAGACAAAGTGAGAACTTGTCTCAAAAAAACAAAAACAAAAACAAACAAAAAACTAAATTTATTTTCTTATTAGACTGTAAACACCTTGAGAAAAGTGGTTGAAATATTTCTATTTCCAGCAGTTCCAGCAGCATTGTGAGCCTAGCATACAATCAGTTCTTTGGGCATGTTCCTGAAGGAATGTATTTAATGTACATAGATACCCCTCATCCACCGTTTCACCCTCTGAGGTTTCAGTTATCCGTGATCAACTGTAGTTTGAAAACATTAAATGGGCCGAGCATGGTGGCTCATGCCTGTAATTCCAGCACTTTGGAAAGTTGAAGTAAATGGATCCCTTGAGTCCAAGAGTTCAAGACTGGCCTAGGTAACATGGCAAAACCTTGTCTCTGCAAAAAATACAAAAATTAGCCAGGTGTGGTGGCATGCACTCGTAGTCTCAGCTGCTTGGGAGGCTTAGGTGGGAGGATGGCTTATGCCCAGGAGGTGGAGGCTGCAGTGATCTCTGATGGTACCACTGCATTCCAGCCTGGGTAATGGAGTGAGACCTTGTCTTAAAAAACATCAAAGAAAAGAAATATATATTAAATGGGAAATTCTAGAAATAATCCATGAGTTTTAAGCTATGTACCATTCTGGGCAGCGTGATGAGATCTCTTGTTGTAAGCTTGATCCTGTCTGCAACGTGAATCCTCCCTTTGTCCAACGCATCCAGGCTCTTCCTGCTGGCTAGTCACTTAGCCATCTTGGTTGTCAGAGCTACTGTCATGGTATCACCGTGCTTGTGTTCAAGAAACCCTCATAGTACTTAACATTGGCCCCAACTTGCAAGGGTAGTGATGCTGGCACATTGTTATAATTGTCCTATTCATTATTACTTATTGTTAATTTCTTACTGTGCCTAATATATAAATTAAACTTTATCATAGGCATGTAGTCTGTAGGAAAAAACAATATACATAGGGATGGGTACTATCTGAGGTTTCCGGCATCCTCTGGGGATCTTGGAACATATCCCCGTGGATAAGAGGGGACTACTTTATGCTAAAACTGGGAGGAGAGAAAGAGCTGGAAACAAAAAAAAATGATGGAACTGGAGAAGCCAGGAGATGTTTTCATTCACTGATAGGCAGAGGAACAGAGTTCAGATCTGAGTACCAAGGACCCCCCAGGAGCAGAACATTGCCAAGGAAAGCCCTAAGTCCCTCTTCCTGAACTGGGGTAGATCAGCCTTCTCCTCAGCATCGCTGATCTCGGGAGGCACATGGCTCTGCCATTTGGTAAGCTTCCTGTCTTAGTCCATTTGGGCTACCACAACCAAAGACTATAGATTGGGTGCCTTCAACAACAAACATTTACTTCTCACAGTTCTGGAGGCTGGACAACTCCGAGACCGTGGCGCCGGCAGATGTGGTGTCTGGTGAGGGCTGGCTGCTTGGTTTACGCCTATCTTTTCCCTGTTTCCTCATATGGCAGAAGGGCTGAGGGGCCTCTTCAGGGCCCCTTTTATTTATTTATTTTTTAATTTGTATTTTTAGTGACTGGGTCTTGCTCTGTTACACAGGCTGGAGTGCAGTGGCATGATCATAGCTAACTGCAGCCTCCAAATCCTGGGCTCAAGCAATCCCCCCACCTCAGCCTCCATGCCCAGATAATTTTTAAAAATATTTTGTGGCTGGGCATGGTGGCTCATGCCCGTAATCTCAGCACTTTTGGAGGCCAAGGTGGGCGGAATACCCGAGGTTAGGAGTTCGAGACCAGCCTGGCCAACATAGTGAAACCTCGCCTCTACTGAAAATATAAAAATTAGCTGGGCATGGTAGTGTGCACCTGTAATCTCAGCTACTCGGGACGTTTGAGCCCAGGAGTTTGAGACCAGCCTGAGTAACATAGTGAAACCCCATCTCTACAAAAAATGTTTTAAAATTAGCTGGGTGTGGTGGCATGTGCCTATAGTCCCAGCTACTTGGGATGCTGAGATGAGAGGATCGCTTGAGTCCAGGCGGATGAGGCTACAGTGGGCTATGATGGCACCATTGCACTCCAGCCTAGGTGACGAAGCAAGACTCTGTCTCAAAAAAACCCAAAAACAAACAAAAAAACTTCTGGGTTTTTGTTGGTCGGTTTGTGTTTTGTTTTGTTTCAATTTGTTTTTCTGTGAGTATTTTATTTTATGAAAATATGAAGAGTCCCTGGGGGTGGAAAATGGAGGTGTTTTTGTCTAGTGGGTATAGGGTTTCAGTTTTGCAAGATGAGAGTTCTGGATATTGATTTCACAACAATGTGAATGTACTTAGTGTTACTGAACTGTACATTTAAGAATGGTCAAGATGGTAAGTTTTATGTGAATTTTATTATGACTTTAAAAAATGTATATATATGGAGTCTTGACCCCTTGACTTTGGGTGGCTTTTGAATCCAGAGACTTTGCTTCTATTTTTTTTTTTTTTTGAGACGGAGTCTCGCTCTGTCGCCCAGGCTGGAGTGCAGTGGCCGGATCTCAGCTCACTGCAAGCTCCGCCTCCCGGGTTTACACCATTCTCCTGCCTCAGCCTCCCGAGTAGCTGGGACTACAGGCGCCCGCCACCTCGCCCGGCTAGTTTTTTGTATTTTTAGTAGAGACGGGGTTTCACCATGTTAGCCAGGATGGTCTCGATCTCCTGACCTTGTGATCCGCCCGTCTCGGCCTCCCAAAGTGCTGGGATTACAGGCTTGAGCCACCGCGCCCGGCCAACTTTGCTTCTATTTTTATTGTCATTTGGAAAGCCAAGCTGTAAGCGGAAATGCTACTGGCTAGCAAGAGATAGAAAGTTCTGGAACTCAGCAGTCACCATTGCTCAGTGCCATACCTGTTCACAGTGCTCATAGCTGGCATTACTAAATGAGTTTTCATCTTTAGAGAAGCACGGCTTTGATTGTATACAGTGGCCGGCCAAAGACTCAGGTCTTCAATGTTAAAGCTGAAGACGCTTCTTGTGAGGCCGGAGAGGGTTCCCAATCTCAGGACTATTGACATTTTGGGGCCGGGCGCGGTGGCTCAAGCCTGTAATCCCAGCACTTTGGGAGGCCGAGACGGGCGGATCACGAGTTCAGGAGATCGAGACCATCCTGGCTAACACAGTGAAACCCTGTCTCTACTAAAATACAAAAAAAATTAGCCGGGCGAGGTGGCGGGCGCCTGTAGTCCCAGCTACTCGGGAGGCTGAGGCAGGAGAATGGCGTGAACCCGGGAGGCGGGGCTTGCAGTGAGCTGAGATCCGGCCACTGCACTCCAGCCTGGGGGACAGAGCCAGACTCCGTCTCAAAAAAAAAAAACAAAAAAACAAAAAAGACATTTTGGGCTGGATAAGTCCTTGTTGTAGGAACCGATCTATGCATTGAAGGATATTTAGCAGCATGCCTGGCTTCTACTCATTAGATTCTAGTAGCACCAGTACCCGGTTATGGCAGCCAAAAAATGTCTCCAGACATTGCCAAAACCCCCTAGGCACACAAAATTGCCCCTAGTTGAGGACCATTGGTGACGAAGCTGTCGGTCTCAATACACACTTCTCTTCTCCAACACTGGCTTTTCCTACTGCGCCACTCTGAGCAAAGATTTCCAGCTTCTAGAATAAAATGAATTGAAAAAGAAAAATATTTAAGCTAATATTTAAAGCAAGCTTGTCCAACCCGTGGCCCGTGGGCTGCATGCAGCCCAGGACGGCTTTGAATGTGGTCCAACACACATTCGTAAACTTTCTTAAAACATTATGAGATTTCTTTACTGTTTTTTTTTTTTTTTTTTGAGATGGAGTCTCACTCTGTTGCCCAGGCTGGAGTGCAGTGCTATGACCTTGGCTCACTGCAATCCCTGCTTCCTGGGTTCAAGTGATGTTCCTGCCTCAGCCTCCTGAATAGCTGGGACTACAGGCATGTGCCACCACACCTGGCTAATTTTTGTATTTTTAGTAGAGACGGGGTTTCACCATCTTGGCCAGGCTGGTCTCAAACTCCTGACCTCAGGTGATCTGCCTGCCTTGGCCTCCCAAAGTGCTGGGATTACAGCCATAAGCCACCGTGCCTGGCCCTTTTTTTTTTTTTTTTTTCTGAAGCTCATCAGCTATTGTTAGTGTTTAGTGTATTTTATATGTGGCCCAAGACAGTTCTTCCAGTGTGGCCCAGGGAAGCCAAAAGACTGGACACCCCTAATTTAAAGGATGTTTACAATGTGCCAGACACTGCACTGTGCTACCTGATTAATGATCTGATTTAGTTTTTTCAACAATTATCTGATGTAATTATAAACAGCCTCATTTTACAGTTAAGGAAACTGGGGTTTAGAGAAGTTGAATAACAGGGTGAAGTGGCTTATGCTTGTAATCCCAGCACTTTGGGAGGCTGAGGTGGACAGATTGCTCAAGCCCAGGAGTTCAAGACCAGTTTGGGAAACATGGCAAAGCCCCGTCTCTACAAAAAATACAAACTTAGCCAGGCGTGGTAGCGCTTGAGTGTAGTCCCAGCTACTTGGGAGGCTGAGGTGGGAGGATCCCTTGAGCTCAGGAGGCAGAGGTTGCAGTGAGCTGAGATCGCCCCACTGCACTCCAGCCTAGGCAGCAGAGTCAGACCGTATCTAAAATAAACAAAACAAAACACAGAAATTGAGTACTCGTTTGCTCATGGAGCTAGTAAATAGAAAGACCAGGATTCAGACTCAGGTTTGTATCTTTCAATGACTGTTTTTGTGTTTCCTTGGTTTATTTATGTTTTCTCTTTTAGATTAACTTATATGATGATGTTTCAGAGGACTTTTAGCCATAGTCGTGATAACACCAGCTTTAGAATTCCCTGGATATGCGGCGTGTAGATGTTATCTGTGACCCATGAAGGTAGAGAATGTTTTATCGGCCACTCAACAGCTCTGACTCTAAGATAAAGTCTCTATGAGTTAGGAGGTAAGTACATTACTGCCTACATCACTGCCCCTCTGGGAAAAATGTCAGTTAAGGGGCCACAACACTGGTCCCCTTCCGAGTTGTAATAATGCTTGCATGTCCCTTAACCAGCAGAGGGCAGACTTGTGGTCCCAATGAACAGAAGTGTACAAAGAAATTGCACTTGAAGGTTTAGAACAGGAACGGGAAAGGTTTCAGGAAAATGGCGCCCCCATCATCTGCTTGTGCAGAGGCAGGGCTGTTTTGTGGACAATGTGTTTGATTCTCTGGTTCTTTTCTTTTCTTTTGAGACAGAATTTCACTTTTGTTGCCCAAGCTAGAATGCAATGGCACCATCTCGGCTCAGTGCAACCTCTGCCTCCTGGGTTCAAGCAATTCTCCAGCCTCAGCGTTCCTAGTAGCTGGAATTACAGGCGCACACCACTGCGTCTAGCTATTTTTTTTTTTTTTTTTTTGAGACTGAGTCTCATACTGTCGTCCGGGCTGGAGTGCAATGGTGTGATCTCGGCTCGCTGCAACCTCTGCCTCCTGGGTTAAAGCGATTCTCCTGCCTCAGCCTTTCGAGTAGGTGGGATTACAGGTGACTGCCACCATGCCTGGCTAATTTTTTGTATTTTCAGTAAAGACGGGGTTTCACCATGTTGGCCAGGCTGGTCTTGAACTCCTGACCTCATGATCCACCTGCCTCGGCCTCCCAAAGTGCTGGGATTACAGGTGTGAGCCACCACGCCCGTTCCCGGCTATGTTTTTTGTATTTTTTTAAAGTAGAAACAGTTTCACCATGTTAGCCAGGCTGGTCTTGAACTCCTGACCTCAGGTGACCCGCCCGCCTTGGCCTCCCAAAGTGCTGGGATTACAGGCGTGAGCCACCGTGCCTGGCTTCTCTGGTTCTTTTCAAAAGTGCACAGCCTTCCAGAAGGCTCACAAGTGGACATACCACCTTAGCTCTGTTTTCCCAGTCCTGGTTTATCTTTTTGTATTTTTTTATTTTGAGACAGTGTGTCTGTCACTCTGTCAGGCTGGAGTGCAATGGTGGGATCTTGGCTCACTGCAGCCTCCACCTCCTGGGCTCAAGCAATCCTCCCATCTCAGCCTCCTTAGTAGCTGGGACTACAGGCACATGCCTCCACTCCTGGCTAATTTTTATATTTTGTGTAGAGACAGGGTCTTGCTATGTTGGCCAGGCTGGTCTCAAACTCCTGGGCTCAAGCCATCTGCCTGCCTTGGCCACCCAAAGTGTTGGGATTACAGGCTTCAGCCACTGTGCCTGGGCCTAGTCTTGGTTTTTCATTGTGAAGCTGATCCTGGGCCTGAAAGTATTCTAGGAGCAAAGGCTGTTTCTGCCATGTGGGACACCATCAAGGAGAGGGTTTTCCTCCGCATCCTCCTTTTCAGTAGGTTTTCAGGAGCTCAGTGCCACGACTGCAAAGTCAGACCATGTGTTCAGACCTCAGCATGCTACAAGAGGCCCCAGCACGCTACTGGAAGCGGGATGCTGGATCGAGAAGGTGATGGATGTATTAACATGAGGAAAGTCGCTCAGGGTTTTACTTCATGTAAAAAGGAAATTACCAAGAGAATCTGCAGCCAAAATCCTGTCCAGACTGAACTTACTCAAATCTTCCCTTTCCCAGGCTTTCTTGCATGACAGCTCCAGGAAGATTCAACAAAAGCCACGCCTTCTCCAAGTTTGTTGCTTCCTGGAGAAACAAGCGTTCACCTGCCGCCTGGCCCTCTGCAGCTCCTTGTAACCAGAGATGTGCATGACAGAGTCATGCCAATCATGACAGCTGTTCATACAGAGGCTTTTCACTCACTGTCCGTGTTACCAACAGTATCTTTGTAGAGTCAAGAGTTTTGTTGTTAAAATTTTTATTTAATTTTTAAATAAAGATGAAGTCTCACTAGGTAGCGGCAGCTGGTCTTGAACTCCTGGCCTCAAGTGATCCTCTTCCACCTCAGGCCTCCCATGTTACTGGGATTACAGGTGTGAGCCACCACACCCAGCCTCAAGCATTTTCTTTCTTTTTTTAAATTTATTTTTATTATTTATTTATTTATTTTTTGAGATGGAGTTTCGCTCCGTGGCCCAGGCTGGAGTGCAGGGGCACGATCTTGGCTCACTGAAACCTCTGCCTCCCGGATTGAAGCAATTCTCCTGCCTTAGTCTCCTGTGTAGCTGGGATTACAGGCACACACCACAACACCAGCTGAATTTTGTATTTTTAATAGAGATAGGGCTTTGCCATGTTGGCCAGGCTGGTTTTGAATCCCTGACCTCAGGTGATCCACCTGCTTTGGCCTCCTGAGGTGCTGGGATTACAGGCTTGAGCCACTGTGCCGGGCCTCTTTTTTTTTTTTTTTTTTTTTTTTTAATTATAGAGGCGGGTTCTCACCATGTTGCCCAGGCTGATCTCGAACTTCTGAGCTCAAGTAATCCGCCTGCCTCAACCTCTATAAATGCTGGGATTATAGGCGTGAGCCATTGTGTCTGGCCTCCTTCAAGCATTTTCAAAATTTCTGCGGAATAGGAGTGGTGGAGGGTGGTATTGGAGCATTTCTCTTCTATCTCGTCTGTCCTCCTCCCTCTCAAATATGTCTGATTATAGTGAAAGTTTCAGGTTGTTGCTAAGCCTAGTATGGTGGTCATTTGGGAGAACCCCAAGAACGTCACAGATGCTGTTTCTCCAATGAAGGCAGAGGGGAGTTCTCACTCCAAGCAATGAGCTTACTCTAGAAACTGCCTAGCTGTTGGATTCCTGCATTTCATATGAGGTTTGAATAACTAGTTCCTTGCAAACAATATGAAAAGACAAAAGTTTCAAGGTTTAGAATCACCATAGCAACGCCCCAGATTCCCTGCCGTGCCCAGGTCTTGGAGTGGTAGGAACGGCTCATGCATTTTTCCGAAATTGGCCAAAGCTTCAAGACCTATGGGGTTTCCCATTTGGTGCTCAGAATGTGAAATTTTTTTTTTTCTTTTTTTTTGAGATGGAGTCTCGCTCGTTGCCCAGGCTGGAGTGTGGTGGCACAATCTTGGCTCACTGCAACCTCCACCTCCCGGATCCAAGTAATTCTCCTGCCTCAGCCTCCTGAGTAGCTGGGACTACAGGTGTGTGCCACCACGCCTGGCTAATTTTTTTTGTATTTTTAGTAGAGACGGGGTTTCACTGTGTTAGCCAGGATGGTCTCGATCTCCTGACCTCGTGATCCGCCCACCTTGGCCTCCCAAAATGGAATGTGAATTTTTATAGTTGCCAGGCAAAGTCTCCTGTTATATGGGTATAGTGGGTTAAATCGTGACTCCCAAAAGTGATGTCCAAGTCCTAACCCCCAGAACATGAGAAAGGGACCTTATTTGGAGAATGGGTCTTTGCAGATGTAATAAACGATCTTGAGATAATCCTGGATTGAGGATGGACTGTAGCTCCACTGACAGGTGTCCTTTTGAGAAAAAGGTAGAGGGAAATTTGAGACACAGACACAGGGGAGACTGCCATGAGAAGACAGAGGCAGAGATTGGAGTGAAGCAACCACAGGCCAGCAAGTCACCAATACCAGAAGAAGCAAGGAAGGAGTCTGTCCTAGAGTCTTCAAAGGGAGCGTGGATCTGCTGACACCCAGATTTTGGACTTCGGACCTCCAGAGCTGTAAGAAAATAAACTTCTGTGGTTTTAAGCTCCCAAGTTTATTACAGCAGGCTCAGGAAACTGATACTCTGGATGACTTCTGCTCCTCCACCCCATGCCTCTGCATGCTTGGGTTACAGCAGAGAGTGCTTTCCCCTTGGTTGAACAACACTTTTTGTCTTGAGAAAAGAAAAGAAAACAAAACATAAGGGTAAAGCAGTTTTTGGAAGTGTTACTCAGCCAGCCAGATCATCAGAATCAACTCTGGGAGGAGTGGGCTGTGCCTGGGCCACAAACATCCATCTTAGGGCATTCTGAGAGAGTCATTCTCCCTAACAATAGTTCTGGGCATGGCTCTGTATTTGTCTGTTCTTTTTTTTTTTTGAGATGGATTCTCGCCCTGTCACCCAGGCTGGAGTGCAATGATGCAATCTTGCCTCATTGCAACCTCCACCTCCCAGGTTCAAGCAATTCTCCTGCCTTGGCCTCCCAAGTAGCTGGGACTACAGACATGTGCCACCATGCCTGGCTAATTTTTGCATTTTTAGTAGAGACAGGTCTCGAACTCCTTACCTCGTGATCCGCCCGCCTCGGCCTCCCAAAGTGCTGTGATTACAGGCACGAGCCACTGTGCCTATCCTCGTCTGTTCTTGCATTGCTGTAAAGAACTACCTGAGCCTGGGTCATTTATAAAGAAAGAGGTTAAATTGGCTCACGGTTCCACAGACTGTACAGGAAGTGTGGTTGGGAGGCCTCAGGAAACTTACAATCACGGTAGAAGGCGGAGGGGAAACACACACATCCCATGTGGCTGTAGCAGGAGGAAGAGAGAGCGAAGCGGGAGGTGCTGCACACTTTCAAACAACCAGATCTCACGAGAACTCACTCACTATCATGAGAATAGCAAGGGGAAGTTTGCCCCCATGATCCAATCACCTCCTGCCAGGCCCCTCTTCCAACATTGAGGATTATAATTTGACATGAGATTTTGGCAGGGCCACAAATCCAAACCATATCAGACTCCTTGTTTTGTTTTGTTTTTTTTTTTTCCATGTCTGTCTTCTACCTGAAGCTCATTTGAAAGCTAGTTTCCATTGCTGCTATTCCTTCCTTACTTTGGTCAGAATCCTCTTTTTGTGGTATCATAAATGGTTTCCATGGAAACAAAAGGTTGGATAGAACAGTGCCAATGTGCATGTAAACTTCAGAATTAAACAAGGGCTGTTGTTTTTGCCTGTCATGGAGTTACGTTCATTCTGAACATGTCACTGGGGACTTTGGAATGTGTATCTATAAATCCCTGATTGTCAACCACATTCCAGCCTGCCTGACTCACGAAGCGTGGAGTGACCCAGGGACATCCCAGCTCCTCATGTCCCACATTCTTCAGGCTTTCTCTTAGTTTTGGCATGTGCATGTAAATGTCAACAGGTGAGGTGAGATTTGCTGTAAAGAAGCAGATGGTCCCACAGGGTAGGCTGTGGGAGAGATGGAAATTCTAGCAGGAGATATCACAGCCAAAGACTAGCAATCTAGGCTTATCATTTGTTTAGTGAGTCAGAACCAGTGAGTGGAGCAGGAAAGGAGACCCAAGGCTATGCGGTTGCCCTCACGACCAGGAGTTTACATTTGCTTCCTGCCAGAACCAAGGACATAGTGGCCGATGTGCACAGACTTTTCCAAGGTTGTTTAGTCACTGGCAAAAACAGGCCTTCACCCAGCCTTGAACTGGGTCCAAGTAACTGAGATGTGCCCCCGGTGGAGGAACCCAGGTGGAGGTTCTGAATCCTGAAACTCTGCATCTTTACTTTACAAGAGATGCTGCCTGGGAGTTCTTACTTCAAAGTCCTAAGTGGGGTGGCCATATTATCACCCAGACTAGAACACTTTTCAGACTGAGAAGAGCCACTATCAATTATAGGGCAATGGCTAGAATCTGGTCTGTCCCTGGAGAAGAGGGACATCTGATAACCCTATCTTTATTTTATTTTATTTTATTTTTTTAGATGGAGTCTTGGGAGCACAGTGGCGCGATCTTGGCTCACTGCAACCTCCCTCTCTTGAGTTGAACTGATTCTTCCGCCTCAGCCTCTCAAGTAGCTGGGACTACAGGCGCCCGACACCAGGTCCGGCTAATATTTGTATTTTTGTAGAGACGGGGTTTCACCATGTTGGCCAGGCTGGTCTTGAACTCCTGACCTCAGGTGATCCACCCGCCTCGGCCCCCCAAAGTGCTGGGATTACAGGCATGAGCCACTGCGCCCAGCCAGCTGTAACGCTATCTTTAGGCCAACTTGAACCCAGCTCCACTATGGAACTCAGTGTCGAAGTGCCCTGGCTTCATGCCCTGGTTCTGGAGATGGGTGGTGATGACGGCTGCACAACAATGTGAATGTACTAATGGCCACAGAACTGCGCCCTTCACAGTGGCTAAACTAGTACATTTTATGTTATGTCTGTTTTACCCCAATGAAAACAAACAGCAAACATTCTGATATTCCTTCCAAACCTGCTGCTTCTGCTGACTCCTCGTTTCAATTAATCGCGGCTCTGTCTTCCATTTGCTGAAGCCAGAGACCTTCCTGCTCTCTCAGAGCCCATGCCTGGCACATCAGCGAATCTTGTTGGCACTGCCGTCAAACACATCCATCTAGGATCTCCCCGCACCTCACGCCACCCACCGCGCTAGTCCGTGGATCCCTGTTTCTCTCTTGGATGTAGTAATAGTCACATAGCTGGACTTCTGCCCTGGCACTTCTTCAGCCCCTTGTTAGAGGAATCCTGCTAAATGTTGGATGATTTACTGCCCACCTCCCGCACCCCCACCCCCACACACATAGGAGCTCCACTGGCTCCTCATAACTCTCGGGGTCCCAGCCTGTCTCTGCCATGACCCGAAAGCCCTCCATCATCTGTCTCCCGCCCCTCCCTCACTGATTCTATCAGCCACCCTCTCCCTGTTGTTGACGCTGCCTCAGCCCCACAGGCCTCCTTCCGTTCCTCAGACTCCCCAGGGATGCTCCTGCCTCAGGGCCTTTGCCCTGGCTATTCCCTCCCGCTACGATGCTCTTCCTGAATCCACATGATTCAGTGCCCACTCCCCCATTCTCAGCCTGTCCCCATATCTCAGTGAGCCCTGCCCAGGCCACCCTGGAAAATCTCAGCATCCCAGGCTGGGCGTGGTGGTTCACGCCTGTAATCCCAGCACTTTGGGAGGCCAAGGCAGGCAGATTGCTTGAGCTCAGGAGTTTGAGACCAGCCTGGCCAACATGGCGAAACCCTATTGCTCCTAAAAATACAAAAATTAGCTGGGCATGGTGGTGCACACCTGTAATCACAGCTACTCGGAGGCTGAGGCATGAGAATCGCTTGAACCTGGGAGGCAGAGGTTGCAGTGAGCCAAGGTTGTGTCACTGCACTCCAACCTGGGCAACAGAGCAAGACTCCATCTAACACACACACACACAAATCTCAGTATTATCCTCCCAGCACTTCTTATCCTCCTGGCTTCCTTTTTTTTTTTTTTTCCACATTCACACATATGACGATCCAGCATTCTACATATTTTATTTATCTTATTTATTTTCAGTCTTCTCCACTCAAATGTATGATATTTAAGGCAGGGGTTTTAAAATGTCTTGTTCTCAGCCAGGCATGGTGGCTCACACCTGTAATCCTAGCACTTTGGGAGGCCGAGGCAGGTGGATCACCTAAGGTCAGGAGTTCAAGACCAGCCTGGTCAACATGGCGAAATCCCATCTCTACTAAAAATACGAAATGAGCCGGGCATGGTGGCGGGCGCCTGTAATCCCAGCTACTCAGGTGGCTGAAGCAGGAGAATTGCTTGAACCTGGGAGGCAGAGGTTGTAGTGAGCCGAGATTGTGTCACTGCACACCAGCCTGGGTGACAGAGTGAGACTCCGTCTCAAAAATATAAATAAATAAATAAACCAAAAAAATAAATAAAAATAAAATGTCTTGTTCTCTTTTTTCCTCCAGTGCCCAGATCAGCGCCTGATGTACACTTGGCATACAATAACTACTCTTTTTTTTTTTTTTTTTTTTTTGAGACGGAGTCTCGCTCTGTCGCCCAGGCTGGAGTGCAGTGGCCAGATCTCAGCTCACTGCAAGCTCCGCCTCCCGGGTTCCCGCCATTCTCCTGCCTCAGCCTCCCAAGTAGCTGGGACTACAGGCGCCGCCACCTCGCCCGGCTAATTTTTTGTGTTTTTAGTAGAGACGGGGTTTCGCCGTGTTAGCCAGGATGGTCTCGATCTCCTGACCTTGTGATCCGTCCGTCTCGGCCTCCCAAAGTGCTGGGATTACAGTCGTGAGCCACCGCACCCGGCACAATAACTACTCTTGAAATTCATGAAGGAATCTGGACATTTAGGTGGTTCCTCAGGATCCGCCGCTTTTAGGGAAGATTCACTGCCTGCTGTGTGAGCGGTCGAACCTCTTCATCTGTGCTCAGTCCCCTTGCGATGCTTCTCTAAGGTCGGCCTACGTTTCACTTAATTCAGTGGCTCTCCACTGGGGGCGCTCTTCCCCTTGCAGGGGACATTTGGCAATAAATGAATAAATGGGGACATTTTTCGTTCTTACAAGGGAGGGGAGAGGTGTGACTGGCATCTAGTGGGTAGAGGCCTGAGATCCTGCTATTAATAAATACCCTATGTCATGTTCTGGAAAGCTTCCCATAACAAACAATTATCTGGACAGATGTCAACTGTGCCGAGGCTGAGAACCCCTGATCTACGCTGATGGTGTTAGGAATGATCTAGTCTGCATTTATTAAGAGGGAAGTCTTTTGAGGGCTGTTTTGGGTTGAATTGGGTCCCCCCCCAGTTCATATGTTGAAGGCAAGTCCTATGCCCAGGACCTCAGAATGTGTCTGTACTTGGAGATAGAGCCTTTGAAGTAATTTAATTGAAATCGTTAGGCTGGGCACAGTGGCTCATGCCTGCAGTCCCAGCTACTCGGGAGGCTGAGGCAGGAGAACCAGTTAAACCTGGGAGGTAGAGGTTGCAGTGAGCCCAGATTACAACACTGCACTCTAGCCTGGGCAGCAAGAGTGAAACTTTGTCTCAAAAAAAAAAAAAAAAAAAAAAGAAAGAAATCATTAGGGTGGGTCCTAATCCAATATGACTGGTGTCTTTTTTTTTTTTTTTTTTGAGATGGAGTCTTGCTCTGTGGCGAGGCTGCAGTGCAGTGGCGTCATCTCGGCTCACTGCAACCTCTACCTCCTGGGTTCAAGCGATTCTCCTGCCTCTGCCTCCCGAGTGACTGGGACTACAGGCACCCGTCACCACACCCAGCTAATTTTTGTGTTTTTAGTAGACATGTGGTTTCACCATGTTGGCCAGAATGGTCTCAATCTCTTGACCTTGTGATGCGCCTGCCTCGGCCTCCCAAAGTGCTGGGATTACAGGCGTGAGCCACCGTGCCCGGCCTTGGTGTCCTTTTAAAGAAGGGGAAGTTTGGACACGGGTGCACACAGAGGGAAGATGATGTGAAGACACGGGGAGGAGACGGCCACCTTTTGGGCATGATGATGCGTCTTCAAGTTGAGGGATGTCAAGGCAACCTCTGCAAGCTGCAAAGACAAGGAAGGATCCTCCCTTACAGCCACCAAGGAAAGCATGGCCTTGGGGATGCCTGGGTTTAGATTTCAAGCCTCCAGAACAATGAGAGAAGAGATATATATATATATGTGTGTGTGTGTGCATATATATATATATATGTATATTTATTAGAGACAGTCTCTGTCACCCAGGCTGGATAGAGTGGCATGATCCTGGCTCACTGCAGCCTTGACCTCCTGGGCTCAAGCAATGCTCCCACCTCAGCCTCCCAAGTAGCAGGGACTACAGGCACATACCACTATGCCTGTAATTTGTGTGTGTGTGTGTGTGTGTTTTGTATTTTTCTTGGAGATGGGGGTTTCACTATGTTGCCCAGACTCAAGTGATCCTGGCCTCAAGTGATCCTCCCACCTTGGCCTCCCAAAGTGCTGGGATTACAGGCATGAACCACTTTGCCCCACTGAGATTTCTGTTGTTTTAAGCCACCCAGACTTTGGTACTTGGTTAGGGCAGCCAGAGCAAACTAATGCCAGGGCAGAGCCAGTGCTAAATCCAAACTTGATACTAATGGGCTCTATACCCTGTGATGATTAAGGTTTCTTGGAAAAAGAAAGGGTCTTACCAGGACAGTGGTTAGACACTCCCGAGGGAGGGCCAGAATATGTAGTCTGTTGGCCATCATTAGACTCATGACCTGGAGCTGGCCAAGAACACTTGTATACTAAATGTTCAAAGCCACCAGTCATCAAAGCCTTTCATGGGTAAATGACCCCAGCACAAAGTGTTTTTTGCTAATATTAACTTTGGTTCTATTTCAGATCAATAAAGGCAAAAACCAGGAGATCCCATAAATCCCACTGAGCCTGTCATAGCTATCAAATTATACCCAGATAAAGCTTCTAGTGGCTAATGACATGGCCATCACCCAGCGTGGACGTGGACAGGAGGGGCTCTCCGGAGCATCTGGTCTGCCGTGGAGCCACTTGTCACGGAGTGTCATCTGGAGGCTCTGTGGCTCTAATGGAGGGTGACGCTTTGAACGCGATTATCTCCCCCATAAAAAAATAAATAAATAATAAGGATAATTTAAAAATAAACAAAGATCTGGATTTGCAGGCTACTTACTGTCCCAGGACCGAGATTAATGGCCAGTGGCAAGTTTTCGTGAAGATCTTCTGTAGCCTGATTAGCCGTGCTGGGAGTCCAGAGAGATAATGTCTTTTCACATATAAAAGATCCTATTGATTTCCTGTTAGTATTATCCCGAAAATGTGCGGTGTATATCTATGAAGCAGAGACAATCTTCCATCACTTGTTTTATGGGAAGAGAATGGTTATTGTATCTCTTCTCATAAAATATAATCTCTTTTTCTCTTCCAAAATCTACTCATCCCTCTGGGAATTTCCACTTGTAATCTGTGCAAGTGAATTGATTTTTTTATTTTGTTTTATTTTTTTGCATGTGCAATATGCACATATTTTTATATATGGCTTCTCTACATTTTCTCATTGTTCTCTGGAGTCTGGCTTTTCTAGATTGTTATTTGAGGTTGTTTAAAAATAAGTTAAAAAAAAAAAAAGTCAGTCCCATTGAAACACGCACAGCCATGTACCTGACAGCGGGTGGCAGGTTCCTGTGACTGCTCCCACCGCGGGGCGCCACCTTTCTCCCCCGTCCGGGGCTGGCGTTTTTAAGTTCCTAGGAGGGCTTCGGAGGCAGTAAGAGGTTGCCCAGTGGGTTCCAATAGGATGCAGATGCAAAATACCAAGTCACTGAATGAAGGAAGTGCTCTTCCTGCTGACTGGGGTTCTCAGCGTTACGTCTGGGCATTTCTTCAGGATCAATTAAGACGCAAGGGCAGAGTCCTGCATATTTAAATACTGTGCCCTGAGTAGTGGCTTCCTAAGCTAATGAGTTTGGCTGAGAAGACCCCAGCAATGCAGTCCTGTCCAGATCTTAAACAGAAAGCTTTGCAAACTGGAGCTCCAGCTATGAAGCTAGTCCTTGTGGTTCTGCCTGCACCTCTTTATTAAGGTAGCTCCCCCTCAATTCTCCTACCTACAACCGCCACACACTTTGAGGTCCAACCCCTCTACAAGCGTCTTCCACACTTTCCGCCGGCCACTGGTTTCTCTCCCTTCCCTGAGCTCCTGCAGTAGTTAGGGATTGTACCATCCCGGTCAGCATTTAATTACAACCACCTTTTTTGCTCTCCACTTACTGCACCTGTGCTATTTTACAGCGCTATGTGCCGGGTCTTCCAGGTTCACCTTGTTCTCACTCCTTCCGCTTCTACACTATGCCTGGGGCCTATCAAATTTATTTTGCATGATTGACAGATGATTTTTAAATATCTATATAATGGTTATATTATATAGCATAAATATATAGTATAAATTATAACATAAGTATGTTATATTAACATATATAGTATATATTATAACATGAATATATAAGGTAAATATAAATCTTGATGCTATGGTTCCCCGAATTCATATGATTCATAAGAATTGTAATCCCTAGTACCTCAGATTGTGATTCTATTTGGAGACAGGGTCTTTCAAGAGGTAATTAAGTTAAAATGAGGCCATTAGGGTGGGCTCTAATCCCACACGACTGCTGTCTTCATAAGAAGAGATTAGGGCTGGGCAAGGTCGTTCATGCTTGTAATCCCAGCATTTGGGAGGCCAAGGTGGGAGGATCACCTGAGGCCAGGAGTTTGAGAACAGCCCGGCCAACATGAAGAAACCCCGTCTCTACTAAAAGTACAAACATTAGCTGGGTGTGGTGTTGTGCACCTGTAGTCCCAGCTGCTCGGGAGGCTGAAGCAGGGGAATCACTGGAACCCGGAGGCAGAGGTTGCAGTGAGCTGAGATCATGCCACTGCACTCCAGCCTGGCAGACAGAGTGAGACCCTGTCTCAAAATAACAACAACAAAAAACAAAAACAAAAACAATAAAAAGGGATTCCGTGGGGTGGCAATGAGGCCAGAGAACACTGACGTTCTATCCCAGATGCAATGACAACAAAAAGTCCAAAAAAGTCACACAAAGCTAATGGTCCTTGCTCAGGAAACACTTAAGCCAGCAGAACCCATAACGCTTTTATCTAGACTTCCTAGAACTGTACTCATTGCTAGGGATAAACTCAATTATCAAAACTCATTGACTCTGAAATGTAACTTGCATATACTGCTGCCCGTTCCAATTCATCAGATAGGCAGCTGTTCCACGGTTAATGTAATCACTCCTTGCCACGTTATTCATCTGTTTTCTACGTATGAAAGGATGACAGCGTGGGTTCTTTGATGCAGATGTGGACATTTGCCAGGTCACATCTGGCCAGGGGTTTGTCACACCACGACTTCATGAGGAAATCAATTCCCGTTTCCTTCAGCTGACCTTAGGGCCATCTTCACAGTCTTGATTTTCTAGATTGTAATATAAATAATTAAATTTCAGCCCATATGATTTATACAGTGCTGTTTCTTTTCTTTCTTTTTTTTTTTTCTGAGACGGAGTCTTGCTCTGTCGCCCAGGCTGGAGTGCGGTGGCGCGATCTCTGCTCACTGCAAGCTCCGCCTCCCGGGTTCACGCCATTCTCCTGCCTCAGTCTCCCGAGTAACTGGGACTATAGGCGCGCGCCACCACGCCTGGCTAATTTTTTGTATTTTTTCAGTAGAGACGGGGTTTCACCGTGTTAGCCAGGATGGTCTCGATCTCCTGAACTCGTGATTCGCCTGCCTCGGCCTCCCAAAGTGCTGGGATTACAGGCGTGAGCCACCGCACCCGGCCACCTATGTGCTATTTCTTTCAGAAGTTAACAGCACATAGTGCATGTTCACAAGGTCCCCACAAGCAACAAGGGGAAGGTCTATAACTCTGTCCAGCTTTTGGGTATAGAGACATTCATAGAAAGAGGAAGAGCTGGGCATAAAGTCCTATCCATCCACTCCTAGGGTTGCAGGTTACTCTCCAAGCCACATTAGCAGAAATGCCACTGGGCCACGGCTAATCGCCAAGCAATCACACCCCAGGCCTTCGCTGGGGTCTTGTGCATGGTACATGTCTCTCCTAAGTCTGTGAGAATTAAGCTAAAGTCCAGGTGGGCATGGTGGCGCATGTCTGTAGTCCCAGCTACTAGGGAGGCTGAAGCAGAAGGATTGCTTGAGCTGGGGAAATGGAGGCTGTGGTGAGCTATGATTGCACCACTGCACTACAGCCTGGGCGACAGAGTGAAATACACACACACACACACACACACACACACACACACACAGCTAAAGTCCTGCAAAGTTTAGCACGAATTTCCTTGGACCTTTTTTGCTTCAGAGGCCTGGGCAGAGGGTTCCCCAAACACGGGACTTTACTGCTTTCTTAAATGTGCCTTTCAATATTCAACATCAATCTGTGAATCCACAGTGGATTTAAAAAAATTTTAATTTTGGCCGGGCGCAGTGGCTCATGCCTGTAATCTCAGCACTTTGGGAGGCCAAGGTGGGTAGATCATGAGGTCAGAAGTTCGAGACCAGCCTGACCAACATGGTGAAACCTCGTCTCTGCTAAAAATACAAAAATTTGCTGGGCGTGGTGGCGCGCACCTGTAATTCCAGCTACTCAGAAGGCTGAAGCAGGAAAATCGCTTGAACCTGTTTTTTTTTTTTTTTTTTTTTTTTTTTTTTTTTTTTTTTTTTTTGCGAGGGAGTCTTGCTCTGTCCCCCAGGCTGCAGTGGAGTGGTGCGATCTTGGCTCGCTACAACCTCCACCTTCCGGGTTCAAGCGATTCTCCTGCCTCAGCCTCTGAGGAGCTGGGATTACAGGCGCCCGCCACCATGCTAATGTTTTCGTATTTTTAGTAGAGACGGGGTTTCACCATGTTGGGCAGGCTGGTTTTGAACTCCTGACCTTAGACGATCCGCCTGCCTCGGCCTCCCAAAGTGCTGGGATTATAGGAATGAGCCACCATGCCTGGCCTTAAAAACTTTGTTTTTTGAAACAGGGTCTCACTCTGTCACCCAGACTGGAGTGCTGGGGTGCGATCATAGCTCACTGCAGCCTTGAACTCCCAATCTCAAACAATCCTACCACCTCAGTATCCCAAGTAGCTGTTACTACAGGCATATTACCATACCTGTAAATTTTTTTTTTTTTTTTTTTAAAGACGGAGTCTTGCTCTGTCACCCAGGCTGGAGTGCAGTGGCACGATCTCTGCTCACTGCAAGCTCCGCCTCCCGGGTTCACACCATTCTCCTGCCTCAGCCTCCCGACTAGCTGGGACTACAGGCACCCACCACCACGCCCGGCTAATTTTTTGTATTTTTAGTAGAGACGGGATTTCACTGTGTTAGCCAGGATGGTCTCGATCTCCTGACCTCATAATCCGCCCGTCTCGGCCTCCCAAAGTGTAAACATTTTTTTTGCAGGCCAGTTGTGGTGGCTCATGTCTGTAATCCCAGTATTTTGGGAGCCGAGGCGGACAGATGACCTGAGGTCAGGAGTTCAAGTCCAGCCTGGCCAACATGGTGACACCTCGTCTCTACTAAAAATACAAAAATTAGCTGGGAGTCGTGGTGCATGCCTGTAGTCCCAGCTGCTCAGGAGGCTGAGGCAGGAAAATCGCTTGAACCTGGGAGGGGGAGGTTGGGTGACAGAGTGAGACCCTGTCTCAAAAACAAAATTTTTTTTTTTGAGACTCCTGGTCTCAAGCAATCTTCCCACTTTGGCCTCCCAAAGTGTTGGGATTACACACATGGGCCAGTGGATATACTAAATGCCCATGAGACAAATGAATCAAGAAAGTGAGGCTAAATTTTCCCCATCAAAATATGCAAGCTCTTCCTCATTACATGCCTCCTGCCTGTCCCTCAACCTGCCAACACACACTAAGATTTTGGGACTCAGATCCTTATCTATTTTCGGAGAAAAAGGTGATTCCCTTGGAATCCTGAAACAGATGGATGTTGTGTTGAAATGTGGGTCTCCTGCTTCTCTGAAGGTACAATTCTTTTTCTTGGAAGGTTCCATAACTACATTAATGAGTCAGTATCATCTAGTCTGATTATCTGTTTCATCAGAGATTTGTCATAGATTTCCTATGTTTCTGATCAGTTACCATGGATATTGCTTTTGTTATCACGGTTCTCAGTAACCAAAGGCTTCCCTTTTGTGGGCTTCACCCGCTGTAAAAATTAATCTGTGCAAAGCTCTCAGGATATACCTTGTTTGTTTGTTTTTAATTCTTTGTAATAGAGATGGAAAGATTGCAGGTCTGGGATAGTGGTAAGGAGGGGAGCCGAAATAAATTTCCATATGCTTGTTCATTATCAAACATTTGCATCTCATCTTCAACTCCATGCATACATTTCCAGTGTGGTTTATGCTTTGGAGACATTTGGCTCTGAGGGTGCTGGGGTTTGGAGACAATCATTTCCTTCCTCCTCCTCTCATGCTCATCTCATCGCAGTAGAATTACTTGCTTTGCTGTCTTCTTTCTTCCCTCAATAATACTGTAGATTCAAGTTATCATTGTCTCCCCAAAGTGACTCAGGGCACAGAGAGTTCTCAACATGTGTTCAGCGAATGAATGGCTCTTTTCTTGTATTTCTCTCCTCTTACTCAGCTGAAAAGTGCAATTACATCTAAGATCCCTGTTTAAGACAGAACTCTTCTGGTTGTAAGAAAAACCAAAAGACACTCAAGGAACGGGAGACTGGTGGGTGAAGAAGGAGATACCCAGGCACAGGAGCCCAGGAAAAGCCAGACAGGCGAATTGAAGTCTTACAGCCGCAAAAGGACACTTCTGGACCCAGGGCTGCCCCAGGGGCCGCGGGAGCAGGAGTGTGTGGGTTTCCCTCGGGTGTTCTGCCCTTGACACAGTCATGGGCTTCTTCAGGCCTCCTGTTCCCTGCTCTCTCCTGCTGTGTCTCGCCTGTCAGTCTACATCTACTTTATACACTCATCCAATCCACATTTTTTCTCCCTCATAGCTTCAGTTGCACAGGGCCCACTGTGGCCTCTCTCTCTTCTTTCTCTATGTTATAATGTTTAAAGGTCAACTTTTTTTCCCCCAAGTTTTATTTTAGATTTGGAGGTACATGTGCAGGTTTGTTACACTGGAATATTGTGTGATGCTGAGGTTTGGGGTACAATGGATCCCATCACCCAGGGGGTGAGCATATTACCCAGTAGTTAGTTTTTCAACCCTGTCCCCCTCCTTCTCCTCTCTACTCCTCTCTAGGAGTCCCCAGTGTCTTTTTTCTTTTCTTTTCTTTTTTTAGACAGGCTCACTCTGTTGCCCAGGCTGGAGTGCAGTGGCACTCTGGCTAACTTCCCAGGCTCAAGTGATCTTCCCACCTCAGCCTCCCTAGTAGTTGGGACCACAGGCGTGCACCATCATGCCTGGCTCATTTTTTTTTTTTTTTTTTAATTTTTAGTAGAGACAAGGTCTTGCTATGTTGCCCAGGCTGGTCTTGGTCTCCTCAGGTCAAGTAATCCTCCCACCTCCACTCATCAAAGGTCTGGGACTACAGATGTGAGCCAACAGGCCCGGCCCCTCAGGGTGTATTGCTGGCCTCTTTATGTCCCTGAGTACCCAAATTTTAGCTCTCACTTATAAGTAAGAACATGTGATATTTGATTTTCTGTTCCTTCGTTAATTTGCTTAGGATGATGGCCTCCAGCTGCATCCCTGTTGCTGCAAAAGATATGATTTTGGAAGACGGAACACTTGAGGTCAGGAGTTCGAGACCAGCCTGGTCAATATGGTGAAACCCCATCTCTACCAACAATACAAAAAATTAGCCAGGCATGGTGGTGCATGCCTGTAATCCCAGCTACTCGGGAGGCTGAGGCAGGAGGATCACTTGAACCAGGGAGGTGGAGGCTGCAGTGAGCCGAGATCGTGCCACTGCACTCCAGCTGAGTGACAGAGTGGGACTCCATTAAAAAAGAAAGACATGATTTTGTTCTTTTTCACGGCTGCGAATGTCAACTTTTAACATTACCTGCCCCATTCTCTCAAGCTTACGGTTTCTTCCTTCAAATGCCCTAGGCAAGAAGCTGATTGGTCCAGCTCATTTTTTTTTTTTTTTTTTTTTTTGAGACGCAGTCTCACTCTATTGCCTAGGCTGGAGGGCAGTGGCACAATCTCTGCTCACTGCAACCTCCTCCACCTCCTGGGTTCAAGTGATTCTCCTGCCTTAGCCTCCAGAGTAGTTGGGACCACAGATGTGTGCCACCACATCCGGCTAATTTTTGTATTTTTAGTAGAGACGGGTTTCACCATGTTGGCCAGGCTGGTCTTGAACTCCTCACCTCAAGAGATCCCCCCTCCTCAGCCTCCCAAAGTGCTGGGATTACAGGCATGAGCCACTGGGCCCGGCTACCTTATCTTTCTAAACCAGGGTGATGCACAGTCCCTGGATTGGCTGTTCTAGGTCAGGGGGACCCACAGTCCTATCAAATATGGCTAAGGGTCAATGTCATATGCTATGAAATACAGCTGCCCATAGACAGTTTTCACCAAAGGATAGGCGGGGCACGGGGACTGTCACTGAGAGTGGTCGGCAGCACTGCATTGAGCAGCAGCAATGTGGTGCAGTGGTTTGACCCCAGCTGGGTGGGGACGGGCTGCTGAAGCCAATCAAGCTAATTCCACTCCTTCCCCTTGCTTGTTCTTGGTCAAAGAATCTGAGGTTGGGCCAGCAAGTAGCATTCCTCTGTGACAGGGAGTGGTTCAGGGATGGCTCTGCAGATCAGTTTGATGTTTTCTCAAGGACATTGCTGGGAAGGAAATGTCCTTGTTTGTAAGGAACGGCCTTAGGGAGAAGTGGTCTGTCTTCCTTCGGACACTGCTGTGCACAAATAAATGGGAGAGCCCCAAGCTGCGGCAGCTATTCTCGCTTCTGCCCCAAGGATGACATCACTAGCTCAAGAGGGCAGGACTCAGAGCATGGCAGGGAAACTGAGGCAGAGCCGGTGGATTAGCTAGGTCCGAAAGCCCACCCTTTCTCTCGGCCTCCAGTCATTTGATCCAACAAATGTCCTTATTGTTTAAGCCAGTTTTGGGCTTTTGTGATTTGCAGCTGAAAGCATGGCTGGGAGTAGGGGGCGGGCTGGGTAAGGGGTGCCTGTGGGCCTGGCAGGGAATGTATAGGGTATGATTTCAACTGTTGAATTCTGAATATTATGCAGGGGGTGGGCCAGCTTCACAAGCAGCCAGCTGGGAAGTCACAGAGGGCCCAGTACTTGGCTTAATGTTTTGCTGTCTTAAAATTCCTATTAATTTTTTTTTTTTTTTTTTCAGAGATGGGCTCCAGCTCTGTTGTCCTGCCTGGAGAGCAGTGGTACAATCATAGCTCACTACAGCCTCAAACTCCCGGGTTCAAGCAATCCTCTTGCCTCAGCCTCCCAAGTAGCTGGGACTACAGGCGCACACCATCATAGATGGCTAATTTATTTACTTTGCAGAGATCGGGTCTCAGTATGTTGCACTGGCTTCTCTTGAACTTGAACTCCTAGGCTCCAGTGATCCTCTGACCTTGGCCTCCCAAAGTGCTGGGATTATAGGTGTGAGCCACCATATCCAGTTATACATTTTTAACAAGGGGCCTGCATTTTCATTTTGCACCAGGCCCTACAAATTCTGTAGACAGTTCCAGGCAGGTGACAGAGCATTTAGAAAAGGAGTGTGTAAACTGTAAAGCACTATACAAAAGCATCCTGTCCTTCTCTCCAGGGACAAAAGATACTATGTGAGCCTCCCATGACTAGTTTCATGGGTCTTCCTGCCAGCAAACCTCCCATCCACACGCTCCAGCTGTCTGCTGCCTGACCTCCGAAGGCCTGCACAGACAGCAGGTCAGCTCCGACCCACTGTGTTCCCATAGGAACGTGGAGAGATAGGTAGATAATTCATCATCCATTGAAGTTTGTTTTCCGTTTTTGGAAGTTTTGGGAAGTATAAGACCAAAGTTAAACTATTTAATTAACAGTTAAACAAATGAGTTAAGCAAACACACACACACACACACACACACACACACACACACACGAACTACTATGTTTGCTGGGCCTGAATTAAAATCTATTGGTCTGGGCCAGCCATGGTGGCTCACGCCTGTGATCCTAGCACTGTGGGAGGCCGAGGCAGGGGAATCACCTGAGGTTGGGAGTTCAAGACCAGCCTAGCCAACTTGGTGAAATACCATCTCTACTAAAAATACAAAAATTAGCCGGGCGTGGTGGCTCATGCCTGTAGTTCCAGCTACTCGGGAGGCTGAGGCATGAGAATCGCTCGAACCTGAGAGGCAGAGGTGACAGTGAGCCGAGATCACGCCACTGCACTCCAGCCTGGTGACGGAGCGGGACTCTGTCTCAAAAATCTATTGCTCTGTTCGGAATCTTCCTCTGCCTTTTAGGGACCTACTTTAGACTCATGGGCCTGACTATCCTACCTTTATCCTTGTGTGCATGTGCTTTTCCCCACTGAACGTGGGCTCCTGTGTCACAGGTGAAAAGAATGGCTGTCTGATTCAGCCTGTCCCTTCATCCTGCGAATGTGGTTCCTATGAGTGAGTGTTACTTTGGAGATAATGAATGCATCCCATTTAGTGCAAAAATATACCTTGTCACCGGTCACATGGCAAATGTAACCATAAAAAGTTTAAAATGGTATTATTTAAAATTTATTTTCTCATAAAAATTTGTTCCTGAAATGATCATAATTTGAAGAACTGACTTCATAGTTATAATACATTGTGCCCGGGCCCATGTCTAAGGCTGGTAATCCCGGAGCCAAGGAGGAGATCTCAGTCCTGGTTAGGACTGAGTAGCCTCGGTCCCTATCACCCCCTCCTTTACAGAGCCTCAATTCTGTGTCTGTTTCATTTGCCTCAACCCAAAATTGTGACTGCAGATGAGCCCATTTTACACTATTGCCTCTCCATTTCCAAAATGGCTTTTTTTTGGAGACAGGGTCTCACTGTTGCCCAGGCTGAAGTGCAGTGCTGTGATCTCAGCTCACTGCAACCTCTGCCTCCCAGGCTCAAGTGATCCTCCCACCTCAGCCTCCAAAGTAGCTGGGACTACAAATAGGTATGCACCATTATGCCTGGTTAATTTTTTTTTTTTTTTTTTTTAAGAGAAGGGGTTTCGTTAAGTTGGCCAGACTGACCTCAAACTCCTGGGCTCAAGCAATTCTCTTGTCTTAGTGTCCTGAGTAGCTGAGACTACAGGTGCACACCACCATGCCTGGCTAATTTTATTTTATCTAATTTTTTTGTAGAGACAAGGTCTTGCCACATCATTGCCCAGGCTGGTCTTGAACTCTGAGGCTCAAGTGATTTTCCTGCCTCGGCCTCCTAAAGTGCTGGGATTGCAGGTGTAAGCCATGATGTCTGGCCTCAAATGGCATTGTGTGTGTGTGTGTGTGTGTGTGTGTGTGTGTGTGTGTAGTTTGCAGGTTTAGAGACTTTTCTCCCAGTGGACTTTAGTTCTCTTAGGTAAAGGAAAGGGCATGATGCTGGCTGGAATCCTCAGGATGAATGTCCCGTTTGTGCTTCATCAGTGGTTCCTGATCTTACTTTGGGGACTCCTCCTTCCCCCACTCCAGCGATTGTCCGACCTGAGAGTCATCAAAGTGTGTGGATTCAGGAGGTCTGTGGTCACCATTTAGCAATCAGCCATGGTATGAGAAATCTCCATTGCTCTGGTGCAGGGGAGGGTGGGGGAGCCCCGATAGAGCGGCACCTATATTCCTGACAGTAATAAACACGCTTGTCCCTGCTATGCATGACACGGCGCAAGCCTGCTAACAACTGCAGCTTAAGGAGAGCAGGGTTCTGTGCTGGGAACCCTACAGATGCATAATTTCTTTTCTCTTTTTGACCCTATGTTTCCAAGATGCATAATTTCATTATTAGTATTATTATTATTTTTGAGACAGAGCCCAGGCTGGAGTGCAGTGGCACCATCTTAGCTCACTGCAACCTTCCCCTCCTGGGTTCAAGTGATTCTCCTGCCTCAGCCTTCTGAGTAGCTGGGATTATAGGTGCCTGCCACCAAGTCTGGCTAATTTTTGTATTTTTAGTAGAGATGGGGTTTCACCATGTTGGCCCAGGCTGGTCTTGAACTCCTGACCTCAAGTGATCCACCCACCTTGACCTCCCAAAGTGATGGATTACAGGTGTGAGCCACTGCCCGCTGCCAATTTCATTAATCTTTGTAACTATCCTGTGGGAAAGTATATGCATTTCCTACTCCTGTTGTAACCAATCATCACAAACATAGTGCCCTAAAACAGCACATCCATTTATTATCTTACAGTTATGGAGGAAACAGGTCTTACTGGACCAAAATGAAGGCATTGGCAGAGCTGCGTTCCTGCTCTAGGCTCTGTAGGAGAATCCCTTTCCTTGCCTTTTCCAGGTCCTCCAGGCTGCCCACATCCCTTGGTTTGTGGTCCCCTCTTCCTCCTCTTCAAAGCCAGCAGTGCTGCCTCTTCACATCTCACTCTGACTTTGGCGGTTGTGATCCCATCTCCTTCTCAGACTCTGACTCTCATGCCTCCCTCTTCTAAGGACTCTTGTGATCCCACTGGGTCCACCTGGATGATGCAGGAGAGTCCCCATAATTCAACATCTTTCCATTTCGTCACATCTGTAAAGATCTTTTGTGGACCGGGCGAGGTGGCTTTCGCCTGTAATCCCAGTGCTTTGGGAGGCCAAGGCAGGTGGATCACCTGAAGTCAGGAATTTGAGACCAGCCTGGCCAACATGGTGAAACCCCGTCTCTACTAAAAATACAAAAATTAGCCGGGTATGGTGGTGCATGTCTGTAATCCCAGTTACTTGGGAGGCTGAGGCAGGAGAATCACTTGAACCCGGAGGTGGAGGTTGCAGTGAGCCAAGATCATACCACTGCACTTCAGCCTGGGTGACAGAGTGAGACTCAGTCTCACCAAAGAAAAAAAAAAAAAAGACCTTTGTGATATGAAGTCACATATTCACAGGCTCTGGGGGTTAGGATATGTATTAATACATGGTTGTGGGCCATTATTCTATCAGTCACAGAAAGGTGATAGATACATAAACAAACTGAGGCTTAGAATGACCTGCCCAAGGGCACGTGGTTGATGTGGAACACCTGGGATTTGAATCTAGGTGTTTCAGACACTGAGGCTTACTCATTTGGGTCAGTGTGTACCCTTTCTGCAATGACACTCTTTCCCCCAGTGGTTAGTGGGTACCTGTACTCCCCAAACCCACTTGGCAGCACCCAAACTGAGTAACATTCTTTCACACCTGTATTAGGGTTCTCTAGAGGGACAGAACTAATGGAATATATATATATGAAACATATATATATAATGGAATATATATATTATATATAATGGAATAGATATTATATATAATGGAATATATATGATATATATAATTGAATATATATTATATATAATATATATATAAATGTATATATATAAAGGGGAGTTTATTAAGTATTAACTCACACCATCACGAGGTCCCACAACAGGCCGTCTGCAGGCTGAGGAGCAAGAAGAGCCAGTCCGAGTTCCAAAATTGAGGAACCTGGAGTCCGATGTTCGAGGGCAGGAAGCATCCGGCATGGGGGAAAGACGCAGGCTGGGAGGCTGGGCCAGTCTCTCTTTCCACATTTTTCTGCCTGCTTACATTTCTAGCCGGGCTGGCAGCTGATTAGATGGTGCCCACCCAGATTGAGGGTGGGTCTGCCTTTCCCAGCCCATGACTCAAATGTGAATCTCCTTTGGCAGCACCCTCACAGACACACCCAGGATTCATACTCTGTATCCTGCAATCCAATCAAGTTGACACTCAGTCTTAACCATCACAACACCTGATATAAAGCCACAGGCCGTTGGCTCTCAAGCCCACCTGTATGGTAAGGCAGGGTTCAGAAAATGTTCCTCAGTCCCCAAACCAGGACCTCACTACACCCGAGTCACTACTGCCAACCCTGAACTCCCATCCCTATTTGCCCTCTGTGCCTGGTGGAGGGGTGGGGGTTTGTTTTGTTCCTCAAAGTGTGGTCCACGGGCCAGGCGTTGGCATACCTGGGCACTTGTTACAAAGGCGGGATATCGGCCCCACCCAAGATCAGCTGAATCAGAATCTGCTTTGTAACCGGAGCCCCCAGTGAGTCCCGTGCACAGTGGAGTTTAAGAAGCTCCTCCCTCCAGGACCATGCTCCACCTGGGCTGCCCTTCTCACACCTATTTCTCTCCTTCTTCTGCCCCCTCCGCAGGTGTCTCGGCTTGGATTCCCGCAGCTCGGGAGGACGCATTAGGGAAATGTCTATGTTGCTCTTTCTGCCTTAGCTTCTTGGAGTTGGCAGCAGAAGAGGCCCCTCCTGGCAGCGCTCAACTGGGCCCTGCAGCTGGCCTGGGGAGGCCTCTCTGTGACCACACGCACGGGGTCTGGGCTGGTTCCCCTTGCCGCTGCGTCTCTCCTGGGTGGACAGTGGTCTAGAGCTGTGATGGGGGCCCCGTCCTTCCTCCTTCCTCTCGCCTCAGCAAGAGGCAAAGGCGAAGGTGTGAATTGACTTTGACCTTGGTGTTTAGGCAGATCCCTCTCACTCTGAAAGTGCTTCAACATGTTGGCCTGGTACGTTCCGAGCACTGTGCAGTTTTGGCAGAGTGGCCGAGAAGTATTTTTAGTTCCTTCCTCCCTAATGTTTGCCAGAAAACCACAGTCATTACTCATGAGGAGGAGAAGTTTCCTCCCTCCCAGGCTCCAGAAGAGTCCGGGCTTGCCCTCAGATGCCCACTGAGCTGCCCCTGCCTGGGCTTCTAAGCTGTCTTTGAAATCAACATAATGCTAACACCTACAATAAAGCAGGATGCCATATATTTTTTAATAGCCTAAGACCTGAGCTTTTTTTGTTAATTAATTTTTTTTTTTTTTTTTTTTTGAGATGGAGTCTTGCTCTGTTACCAGGCTAGAGTGCAGTGGCAGGATCTCAGCTCCCTATAACCTCCACCTCCTGAGTTCAAGCAATTCTCCTGCCTTAGCCTCCCGAGTAGCCGGAACTACAGACGCGCACCACCATGACCAGCTAATTTTTGGTATTTTTAGTAGAGACGGGGTTTCACCATGTTGGCCAAGCTGGTCTCGAACTCCTGACCTCAGGTGATATGCCCACCTCGGCCTCTCAAAGTGCTAGGATTACAGGCATGAGCCACCATACCTGGCCTTTTTTTTTTTGAGACAAGGTCTCACTCTGTCTCCCAGGCTGGAATGCAGTGGCAGCATCTCAGCTCACTACAACCTCTACTTCCCAGGCTCAAATGATCCTCCCACTTCAGCCTCCTAAGTAGCTGGGACCACAGTCATGTGCCACCACGCTTGGCTAATTTTTGCATGTTTTGTAGAGATGGGGTTTCATTATGTTGCCCAGGCTGATCTTGGACTCTTGAGCTCAAGTGATCCTCCCTCCGCGGCCTCCCAAAGTGTCGGGATTACAGGTGTGAACCAGCTTGCCTGGCCCAATTTATTTGTTAAATTTCTAGTAAAATATACATATAATAAAATGTACTATTTTAACCACTTTTTTTTTTGAGACAGAGTCTCGTTGTGTCACCTAGGCTGGAATGCAGTGGCGCGATCTTGGCTCACCTCAACCTCCACCTCCCGGGTTCAAGTGATTCTCCTGCCTCAGCCTCCCGTGTAGTTGGGATTACCGGCATATGCCACCACGTGTGGCTAATTTTGTATTTTTAGTAGAGACAGGGTTTCTCCATGTTAGTCAGGCTGGTGTCCAACTCCCAACCTCAGGTGATCCGCCTGCCTCTGCCTCCCAAAGTGTTGGGATTACAAGTGTGAGCCACTGCGCCAGGCTTATTTTAACCATTTTAAGTATACCATTCAGTGGCATAAGCATATTCACAGTTGTGCAGCTATCACCACCATCCATTTCCAGAGCTCTTCATCTTGTGAAACTGAAACTCTGTACCCATTAGACAAGAGCTCCCCATTCCCCTGCCACCCCCTTACCCTCTGGAAACCACCATTCTACTTTCTATGAATTCCATGACTCTACTTCTCTCATGTGAGTGGAATTGTACAAATTTTGTCCTCTTGTGACTGACTGGTTTATTTCCCTTAGCATAATGTTTTCAAGGTTCACCCATGATGTAGTGGCCTAAGCTTCTAAAAAAAAAAAAAAAGACCAGGCACGGTGGCTCACACTAGTCATCCCAGCACTTTGGACTTTGGGAAGCTGAGGAGGGTGGATTACCTGAGGTCAGAGTTCGAGGCCAGCCTGGCCAACATGGTGAAACCCCATCTCTACTAAAAATAACAAAAATTAGCCGGGACTGGCAGTGGGAATTTGTAATCCCAGCTACTTGGGAGGCCGAGGCAGGAGAATCACTTGAACCTGGGAGGTGGAGGTTGCAGTGAGTCGAGATCTTGCCACTGCACTCCAGCCTGTGTTACAGAGTGAGACTCTGTCTCAAAAAAAAAAAAAAAAAAAAAAAAAAAAAAGTCACTCATTTAACTGATAAGTCACTCATTTAATTGATAGGCTGGGCACAGTGACTCACACCTGTAATCTCAACACTTTAGGAGGCAGAGGCGGGAGGATCGCTTGAGCCCCGGAGTTTGAGATCAGCTTAGGTAATACAGCTAGGTCCCACCTTTCCAAAAAATAAATAGATGAGACAGGCATGATAGCGTGTGTCTGTAGTCTCAGCTACTCGGTGGGAGGCTGAGGTGGGAGGATCACTTGAGCCCAATAAGTCGAGGCTGCAGTGAACTATGATCACACAGATTCACTCCAGCCTGGGTGACAAAGCGAGACCTGGTCTCAAAATCAAAAACAAAAGCAAAAAACCATGATTGCATTTTTAAATTTTAGGGCAACCAGTTTCTGGTTAGTCCTAGCACCTCTGCTAAGGTAGGGCAGCATTTGCTTTCAAAAAAAGGGATGGCAAACCAGAAGCACACCAAAGGCAGCTCCCTACCACTTCTGCTCCTTGGGAATGGTCTGGGGAAAGCCAGCTGGGCACCCCTCCCCTCCACCCAAGAGAGTGAAGAAATCCACAGGGTTAGGGCTTAGACAACTTTGCACAAACTCAGGGGCCCCCAATTCCCTCCGCCAAGGACAAAGTTCCTGCACCTTCAGCATCTTCAATCATAGTTCCCTGTGTGGATCTTAGTTTTAATGGCAGTACCTTCTAGACCACAAGGGACGCGGCTCCCTCAGAAAAATCTCACCATTGGTGGAGGGATAATAGCCTTAAGGATCTAGTTCAGTAAACACAGGATTCTTTTGTGATGTGCTTTCCAAACGAGGCACACACTTTGGGATTAATTAAACTCTTTTCTAGCTGCTTGCCAGGGTAACCTTTCTTTTATGCTTCTTAGGGGGGCACACAACGTAAAAAGTCAAATCTATTATGTTCATGACTCGGAGGGAAAGATCCGGGACAAAATTACCTTACACACCATTTTTTTTTTGGTTGTTTTTTCTTTTCTTAAATTTCCTGAGTACTGGATCAAATGGAGAGCTGTCTGAGCTGTATGCTAGCTAAGCAACAGAGTCAACCCAGGAGAGGAGCGGTTTGGAATTAAAGCGATAGAAGCTGAGGGGTGGTGACACTGATGACAGCATGAACCCCTAATTTTTTGGCACGCTCTTGGGGGACAATAAGGAGGTACGTGGGAGCTGAGTGCTGACTATTTAAGCCTTGGCCCATGTGCTTATTCCAAGCGTGCTGCATTTTTGAGTGCATGACATTTAATTAATTTTACAGTTCATTCTTTTCACCATTCCGTTTTTGACACTGTCACTCTCTGATGTCTCAGCTGGTTGGGAAAAATCTGTATCAGTCATTACCCTTGCTCAAGCCCAGACTGGGTCATCCGGCCACAGCAGGACATGCAGTGGGGGAACAGCAGCAGGCATGGAGCTGAGACAAGATTTCACCGTGCAGACAGTTTCCAGGAAGAGGCTGGGTCCGAAACTGCATCTCCGTGTCCCAGGAGTACTTTTCAAAGCTTCCCCTGTCCTGGCCTCAAGCTCTAGGAGCTTTGAAAAAATGCTTGCATTTTGGGCCGGGCGGGGTGGTTCACGCCTATAATTCCGCACTTTGGGAGGCTGAGGCAGATAGATCACTTGAGGTCAGGAGTTTGAGACCAGCCTAGCCAACATGGTGAAACCCCATCTCTACTAAAAATACAAAAATCAGCCTGGTGGTGGTGGCTCAGCACCTGTAATCCCAGCTACTCGGGAGGCTGAGGCAGGAGAATTGCTTGAGCCTGGGAGGCAGAGGTTGCAGTGAGCTGAGATCGCACCGCTGGACTCCAGCCTGGGTGACAAACGGATACACTGTCTCAAAATAAATAAATAAATAAATAAGCCTCAAAAATAGGCTTGCATTTTGAATCTATATCTATATCTATCTATATATATTTTTTATATCTGTAAAAGAAAAAATATTCAGGACTCTCTAAATTTATTATGCCATGTGGGGAGTTAAGCCCTGGAGACTGTCACATGGCATGTTTGCAACTTCTGCTTCTTAGGTTATAGTTGAACTCTCTTCCTCATTGCTCTTGTTCTGTAAATGACTGGGAGAGACCAGAGACCAAACCTCCTCCTCTTCCAATCACTAATCTTTGTTGTAGACGAACTGCCTCCTTTATTGTCCTGTGCCTGACTTAGACCGGGGCTCTTCCTGCTTCACTTTCTCTCTCTCTCCTGCTGCCTTGTAAGACATGCCTGCTTCCCCTTCTGCCATGATGGTAAGTTTCCTGAGGCCTTCCCAGCCATGCAAAACTGTGAGCCAATTAAACCTCTTCCATTTATAAATTACACACTCTCGGGTAGTATCTTTATAGCAGTGTGAAAACAGACTAATACACCTCTCTAATTTATCAATTTTGGACAATACCTTCTGACTCCTAAACAGGAAGATGAAGATTTAGCTCAAACATTCTACCTCTTCCCTCTCTGCCCTTTTCTCTCTTTTTATTTTTCATTGCTGCTTTAATGAGATATAATTCACAGGTCATAAAATTCACTCTGTTAAAGTGTACCATTCATTGGTTTTTAGTACACCTATTCACAAAGCTGTGCAACCATCTCTAAATCCACTGTGCACCATTCTCTAAAACCAGAACATTTTTGTCCCTGCAAAAAAGAAACCCCTATCTTCATTAACAAGGACTCTTACTATTCCTTCTTGTCAACCCCCGGCATCCTCACCAATACTTGTTATTTGTCTGTCTGTTCTTCTTCTCCTACTCTTCTTCTTCTTCCCCTCCTCCTCCTTCTCCTTCTTTCTTTTTTCTTTTTCTTCTTCTTTTGAGATAGGATCTCACTCTGTTGCCCAGGCTGAAGTGTGGTGGCATGATCACAGCTCACTGTCCTTGACCTCTTGGGCCTCTTCTTCTTTTGAGATAGGGTCTCATTCTGTTGCCCAGGCTGAAGTGCAGTGGCATGATCACAGTTCACTGTCCTCAACCTCTTGGGCCTCTTCTTCTTTTGAGATGGGGTCTCATTCTGTTGCCCAGGCTGAAGTGCAATGGCATGATCATGGCTCACTGCCCTCAACATCTTGGGCCCAAGCAATCCTCTCACCTCAAACTCCCTCCTGAGTAGCTGGGACCACAGATGCACACCACCATGCCTGATTATTTTTAAAAAAAATTTGTAGAGATGAGGTTTTGCTATGTTGCCTAGGCTTGTCTTAAACTCTTGGGCTCAAGTGATCCTCCTGCCTTGGCCTCCCAGAGTGCTGAGATTACAGGCATGAGTTACCTCACCTGGCTGTCTTTCTTCTTATAGCCATCATGATGGATGTAAAGTGGTGTCTAATTGTGGTTTTGATTTGTATATATCCCTAATTATTTTGAGCTTATTTTTTCACAAGCTTATTGGTCATTTATATATTTTCTTTGGAGAAATGTCTCTACAAACCTTTCAGTCCTTTTTAAATTGGATTGCCTGTTTATTGTTGAGTTGTAAGAATTGTTTACATATTCTGGATACTAGACCCTTAGAGATATATGATTGCATATATTTTCTCTCATTCTATGGGCTATCTTTTTATTTTCTTGAATGGTGTCCTTTACATGACCAAAGTTTAAATTTTTAAGGAAGTTCAATTTATTTTTTCTTTTGTCACTTGCACTTTTCGAGATATTTCTAAGAAATTATTGCCTAATCCAAGGTCATGAAGATTTTTGACTCCTATGTTTTCTTCTACGATGTGTATAGTCTTTGCTCTTACATTTAGATCTTTGATAGGGATTGTGCTTAATTTGTGAACCAATATGGAGAGTTGGCATCTTAACAGTATTGTCTTCCAATCCGTGAACATAGATTCCATTTATTTAGAATGCTAATTGCTTTCTTTCTTGATTTCTTTTTTTTTTTTCTTTTTTCTCATAGAAGGATTTGCTCTCTCCTCCAGGCTGGAGTGCAGTGGCACAATCATAGCTCACTGCAGTCTCCAATTCCTGTGCTCAAGCAATCCTCCCACCTCAGCCTTCTGAGTAGCTGGGACCACAGGCATGTGCCACCACACTCCACTAATTAAATACATATATATATATTTTTTGTAGAGACAGGGTCATGCTGTGTTGCCCAGGCTGGTCTTGAACTCCTGGCCTCAAGCGATCCTTCTATGTCAGCTTCCCAAAGTGTTGGGATTATAGGCATGAGCCACCATGCCCCACTAAATCTTTTTTATTTTTATTATTTATTTATTTATTTTTCTGAGATGGAGGAGTCTTGTTCTGTTGCCCAGGCTAGAGTGTGTGGCGTAATCTCGGCTCACTGCAGCCTCTGCCTCCCGGGTTCCAGCCATTCTCTTGCCTCAGCCTCCCAAGAAGCTGGGATTACAGGCGCCCACCATCCTGCCCAGCTAATTTTTGTATTTTCGGTAGAGACGGGGTTTCATCATGTTGGCCAGGCTGGTCTCAAACTCCTAACCTCACGTGACCCGCCTGCCTCGGCCTCCCAAGTGCTGGGATTACAGGCATGAGCCACCGTGCCCAGCCTATAATCTTTTTTATATGGATTCAATTTGCTAGTATTTGATTTGCTAGTATTTGCTGGATTCAATTTGCTAGTTTGTAGAGTTTTTTGTGTATCTTCATAAGGTCTATTGGTATGTGATTTTCTAGTGATGCCTTGTGTAGGTTTTGGTACTAGGGAATACTGGTCTTACAGAATAGGCTGAGAAGTATTCCCTCCTGCTTTATTTTTTGGGAGAGCTTGTGAAGGATTGTTGTTAATTCTTCTTTAAACATTTGGTAGAATTCACCAGTGAATTCTAGGCCTGGGCTTCTGTGTGTGTGTGTGTGTGTGTGTGTGTGTGTGTGTGTGTGTGTGTGTGTGTAGAGGAAGGTTTTTGATTACTAATTCAATTTGCTTACTTGTTATAGGTATCCCCTTCCCCTTCCACTTTCCCTCCCCTCCCCCTCCCCTCCCCTCCTCCTCCCCCTTCTCCCCCTTCTTTCTTCTTTTTTTGAAGCAGAGTCTTGCTCTGTCACTCAGGCTGGAGTGCCGTGGCGCAGTCTCGGCTTACTGCAACCTCCACCTCCTGGGTTCAAGAGATTTTCTTGGCCTGGCACGGTGGCTCACACCTGTAATCCCAGCACTTTGGGAGGCCGAGGAGGGTCGATCACCTAAGGTAGGGAGTTCGAGACCAGTCTGACCAACATGGTGAAACCCCGTCTCTACTAAAAATACAAAAAATTAGCTCGTTGTGGTGGCAGGCGCCTGTAATCCCAGCAACTTGGGAGGCTGGGGCAGGAGAATCGCTTGAACCCAGGAGGCAGAGGTTGCAGTGAGTCAAGATTCTGCCATTGTACTCCAGCCTGGGCAACAAGAAGGAAACTCCATCTCAAAAATAAATACATAAATAGTCCATTTTCAAGATATGATAAATCTGAGTACTGGCAGCCAGCCTGTGGATGTAACAAACCTGATGGCTCATGCACCTAGAAGGTCACAATAAGCAAACAGAATGTAGAGGAGGGGTCAGCCCATAAAAGGGAAGAAAGTTTCATGATTGGGAAATTGAAACTTTAGCAGGGAAGGGGACCTGGGTCTGACCTTAAAGGGGGATAACGAAACTTAGGTGACATCCAGGAAGATTGTAACCCCATAGTACTAGACCAATGAGCAACCTGGGGAGGGACCATGTGCTAGAAGATCAATTACCTGCTGTAGCTGCCCTGGCTGTGCCTGCCTACCAGACACCCCATCTTGCAAGACTGCCGTTAAAAATCTCACTTCCGCCGTTCTTCATGTCTCTGAGTCCATTCTTTGGGTTTGAAGGAGTGAATATGTGTTTCCTCACACATGATGATTAGGTTTTCACTAGCATGTGTGAGAGTGCCTCCCTCAAAATGTGTTACGACATCAGGATGTTACCCATCTGACATGAAATAAAGAAAAATAAAATAAAATAAGAAATCAAAATATAAGCCTATTAAAAGTTAGAAAGGTGATGGATAGAATAATTGAAGTACTGTAATAATATAAATATCAACCATTAAGAGAGGGGGAAAAACTCAAGAAAGGATTCAAGAAGAAATAGAAAATCTGGCTGGGCACGGAGGCTCATGCCTGTAATCCCAGCACTTTGGGAGGCCGAGGTGGGTAGATCACTGGAGGCCTCCCAAAGTGCTGAGATTACAGGCATTAGCCACCATACCCGACCAAAAATGGACCATTTAAAATGTTTTCTCACATCATGCTAATGAACTGCAAAAGGATCTATTTTGATCTCTTGTATATACACTTTCCACAATTTCATTTGATCCTCCACTTTGTCAGACGAGGATATTTACACCCCATTTTCCTCCTCTCCTCATCATAACATCTATCAGTTTCACTTTTTAACTTTTTCACTTGTTAACATTTGCATTCTGTCTTGCCAACAAAACCAAGTCTTGGGTGCGATGTCTGCAGCTTGACTTTAAAAGTCAGAAACCATGAACGGCTTCCCATTATGATGCCATTCTCAGGAGTGTTTGTTGCCTGGCCTGGGTAGTGAGCTCTACACTATTTTTCCAAACGTGAAAAAAAACCTGTCATATTCTACCAATTGCTTAACATTATGACACATTTCATTTGCTTCATTTGCAGGCCATTATTTCTTGTATATGCTTGTTTTTCCTAGAGTGTCTAATTGCCTTTCTTTTCCTTTTTTTCTTGCATGACTTGTGTTAATCCTTTTCTTAATTATTTTTTAAGCTCTCAATTATTCCATCTATTCTATTAAATCTCCTTTTTTCACCAGAGATCTTTCTCTGAGCATGCTCTGCCTTCCTGATCTAAACTGGATGGATGGTTGCTCACTAGCTTTTTTTTTTTTTTTTTTTTTTTTGAGACGGAGTCTTGCTCTGTCGCCGAGGCTAGAGTGCAGTGGCCCGATCTCAGCTCACTGCAAGCTCCACCTCCTGGGTTCACGCCATTCTCCTGCCTCAGCTTCCCAAGTAGCTGAGACTACAGGCGCCCGCCACCACACCTGGCTACTTTTTTGTATTTTTAGTAGAGACGGGGTTTCACCGTGTTAGCCAGGATGGTCTTGATCTCCAGACCTCGTGATTCACCCACCTCAGCCTCCCAAAGTGCTGGGATTACAGGCGTGAGCCACCATGCCTGGCCCTTTTTTTTTTCTTTCTTTCTTGAGACAGGGTCTGGCTCTGTCTCCCAGGCTGGAATGCAATGGTATAGTCACTGCTTACTACAGCCTCGACCTCCTTGGACTCAAGCAATCCTCCTGACTCAGCCTCCTGTGTAACTGGGACTACAGGCTCATACCACTGCATGTGGCTAATTTTCGCATTTTAATTTTTAGTAGAGACAAGGTCTGGCTATGTTGCCCAAGTTGGTCTCAAATTCCTGAGCTCAAGCAATCCTCCCGCCTTAGCTTCCAAAAGTTCTGGGATTATAGGCGTGAGCCACCACACCTGGCCGCCAGCAGCTTTTTGAAAGCAATTTTCCCTGTGTCTTCTCTTATCCCCAGTCCTTACTCTCTCCTCAGGCAGGTCATCTCAGCTCCCCTGAACTCCAGTGTTTCCCTCTTTCCTGGTTAGTCTCTTTCTGAATCATTTCTTCTTCTGATTTTTACTCCTGTCATTATGGAATTTTGCTTTGCCTCAGTTTTCCCATCTCTGAAAGTAGCCTAGATCTTTCCAGAATATAACTTCAGCAGAATTTGGAAGAAGGTGATGGGCTCATATTGAAAATGTGCCTCAGAATGCCCAGAATGTGACATAAAATGAAGGGATTGATTTCCTTGTTAGTTTCTTCTGACTTTTCCCTGGTTTTGATTAATTATCCATCCTGCAGACAAGGTTAATTTTTGAATTTGATATCATTGTAAGGGATTCAGTCAGAAAAAAAGATAATCAAGGTTAAATTGCAATACAATTAAGTCATAGTTTTCTTTCCCTAAAGTGGAAACATTAAGGATTTACTTCTTTAACATTAAAATTAATCCAAATATTGATAAGTCTATCAACAAGTTTTCAAGGGAGATAATTTAATGCATAATCCCTGCTGGGTGATTACTAAACATGAGGCTGCATATTCCAGGGCACAGAATTTGTGTTTGAATCAGGTGCTTCATTGGAAATATTTTGGCTTAATTCAACACATTTTTTAAACAGGAAAAACAAATTGGATGTGCAAATCTTCTTTGTAAAAAGAGGGAAAGAATCATTTTATTATGAGCAGTAAATCAAGAAATCAAGTTCTTACATCTATGAGTCCTTAGGGGCAGACTGAAAAATCTCATGATATCTCACTTCATGTCATGAAGCAAATGGTGGTGGGTTAAGTTTTAAATTTGCATGAAACATTCAGGCAGGAAATAAATTAGGGTAAATTGAGGGATGCCAAAATCATACAAAAATTAAGATGAGGCCAGGCGCGGTGGCTCACACCTGTAATCCCAGCACTTTGGGAGGCCGAGGCGGGTGGATCACGAGGTCAGGAGTTCGAGACCAGCCTGGACAACATGGTGAAACCCTGTCTCCACTGAAAATACAAAAAATTAGCTGGGCAAGGTGGTGTGCGCCTGTAATCCCAGCTACTTGGGAGGCTGAGGCAGGAGAATTGCTTGAACCTGGGAGGCGGAGGGTGCAGTGAGCCAAGATTGTGCCACTGCACAACAGCAGCCTGGGCAATAAGAGCAAAACCCAGTAACAACCAAAAAAAAAAAAAAAAAAAAAAAAAAAAAAAAAAAAAAAAAAAGAAAAAAGATGTTTGGCAACTTTAAAGTTTTTTTTTTTTTTTGTTTTTTTTTCTTTTTGAGACAAAGTCTCACTCTGTTGCCCAGGTTCAATCTTGGCTCACTACAACCTCCGCCTCCCGGGTTCAAGCCATTCTCCTGCCTCAGCCTCCGAGATAGCAGGGGTTACAGCGCAGCCACACTGGCTAAGTTTTGTATTTTTAGCAGAGACGAGGGTTTTACTATGTTGGACAGGATGGTATTAACTCCTGACCTCAGGTGGTCCACCCACCTCCGCCTCCCAAAGTGCTGGGATTACAGGTGTGAGCCACTGCACCCAGCCTCGACTTTTAAGATTTTTAAGAAGTATTTTTGCCTGCATCAACACAAACCTTTGGACGTCTGTGCAAGTAACTACAAGAAAAATTACCAGTTCATCAAATGTTTGACTTGCCTGCCATTGTGTCATGTGGTAAATAAGGAAAAAAACCCCTCTCTTACCACCTTCCCAGATGAAATAGTTCATAGTGTTAGGCAAGTCGGCTAGGAGCTGTTTGTGATAGGCAAGTCGGCTAGGAGTTGTTTGTGAAGCGGAGCTAGGTACAGACAGATGCCATCCCAACGATAATGCCTATCATTTAGAACTTGAAATTGACAGCCGGGCGCAGTGGCTCACGCCTGTAATCCTAGCACTTTGGGAGGACGAGGTGGGTGGATCACCTGAAGTCAGGAGTTTGAGACCAGCCTGACCAATACAGTGAAACCACGTCTCTACTAAATATACAAAAATTAGCCAGACGTGGTGGTGTGGGCCTGTAGTGCCAGCTATTCGGGAGGCTGAGACAGGAGAATTACTTGAACCTGGGAGGTGGAGGTTGCAGTGAGCCGAGATTGCGCCATTGCACTCCAACCTGGGTGACAGAGCGAGACTCCATCTCAAAAAAAAAAAAAAAAAAGGAACTTGAAATTGACACATCATGGGCTTCCCCCCTTAATTTATAGTGCAATAAAAGCAGTAATAAATGTAGGTGCACTTCACCCTTGCAAATAGTTACCATTTTTACGATTTTGACAAGTTCACACTCCTGGTTTTACCCTCGCACTATCCCAGGCTCAAGTATTTAATATTTAACAATCTGTATTCTATAAATAATAGATGTGCCTGTCCTCACAGCTGAAGATCAGGAGCAGATTTTATTGTTGACAAGAGTGATAATGTTCTCTCACCTGCTTAACTTTTTATGTTACTGTTAATTTCCCCTTTGTGGCCAAGCATCCAGGGAGGGGTTTGGGTCATTTTGGAGAGAAATGGGTTATAATAAGGCACCTGGAATCAAGCATTTGGAGAAGCGTGGATAACTCTATGTTCATTTCAGCAGTCTGAGGTCACAGACTCATGCAAATGCTGGAGCTGGATGGAGTCATCCTCCGACTTCCTATGACAGTGAGGGAGCTGCAGGTCTCTATCCAACAAACACTGGGCTAATGCCTACTAAGTGCAAAGAAGACCCTGTGGGGCAGTTGTCTGTGAAGGGATTTGGCCAAGGTCAGACGGCTAATTCTTGGTAGAGTGAGTGAAATTCAATTCAGTTCAATAAATGGTTGGAAAACATCAAGAAACAGAGTCCTGCCTGGGCACGGTGGCTCACACCTACAATCCCAGCATTTTTGGGCAGCTGAGATAGGAAGGCTGCTTGAGCCCAGGAGTTCAAGACCACCCTGGGCAATATAGATAGACCTCATATCTACACAGATCGTTTTAAAAATTAGCTGAGCGTGTGGCACACACCTGTAATCACAGCTTCTCAGAAGACTGAGGTAGGAGGATTGTTTGAGCCGGGGAGGTCGAGACTGCAGTGAACCAGATCACGCCTCTGTACTCCAGCCTGGGCAACAGAGGAAGAGCCTATCAGGAAAAAAAAAAAAAAAAAAAAAAAAAAAAAAAAAAGGCCTGGCGCGGTGGCTCAAGCCTGTAATCCCAGCACTTTGGGAGGCTGAGGCGGGCAGATCACGAGGTCAGGAGATCGAGACCATCCTGGCTAACACGGTGAAACCCCGTCTCTACTAAAAAATACAAAAAACTAGCTGGGCGAGGTGGCGGGCACCTGTAGTCCCAGCTACTCGGGAGGCTGAGGCAGGAGAATGGCGTAAACCCGGGAGGCGGAGCTTGCAGTGGGCTGAGATTCGGCCACTGCACTCCAGCCTGGGCGACAGAGCGAGACTCCGTCTCAAAAAAAAAAAAAAAAAAAGAAAAAGAAACAGAGTCCTGGCTCTCAAAAACTTTAGATCATATGAGTTCTCTGCCGAAAATTTCTACAAATGGATTTCTGCTACATTTATAATAAAATCCAAACTCCCCATCAGGGCCAAGTCCCCTTGAGTTCTGACTACTTCTTCTTCTTTTTTTTTTTTTTTTTGAGATGGAGTTTTGCTCTGTTGCCCAGGCTGGAGTGCAGTGGCACGATCTCGGCTCATTGCAACCTCCACCTCCCAGGTCCCAGGTTCAAGCGATTCTCCTGCCTCAGCCTCCTGAGTAGCTGGGACTACAAGCACACGCCACTATGCCTAGCTAATTTTTTCTTTTTCTTTTCTTTTTTTTTGTATTTTTTGTAGAAACGGGGTTTCACCACATTGGTCAGGCTGGTCTCGAACTCCTGACCTCATGATCTGCCTGCCTTGGCCTCCCAAAGTGCTAGGATTACAGGCGTGAGTCACTGTGCCTGTCTGAGTTCTGACTTCTTTCATTCCCGTGTGTGGTCCTATCAGTCCCTCAAACTAAGCTGCCTCCTCAGGGCCATTGTGCAGGCTGTTCCCTGTGACCAGTATGCTCTTCCCCACAATATACCCGCAGCTCCAGATAAAACAACATCCCACCCACCATTCCACTCACTCAGCAAGGCATTCCCTATCCCATTTCCTGGCTTTGTTCACTTCAGAGTGTCTATCACATAGGAAACCATTCTACTCATTTGTTTTTTATTTTATTGTCTGTCTGCTCTACCAAAATATAAGCTCTCATAACTGTAGGAACTTGTCTCTGTCCTTCACTTACCCAGTGGCAAGAACAGTGCCTGAGCCTGTATAGAAATGCAGACCTTTGTGAGCGTCAACAAATGACTAAATAGGGGACAACTGGCCTGAGACAGCTGCAATACTGTGGGATGTTTCTGCACCATCTGGCTTTTTTTTTTTTTTTTTTTTTTTTTTTTTGAGACAGGGTCTCACTCTGCCACCCAGGCTGGAGTGCAGTGGTATGATCTTGGCTCACTGCAAACTTCGCTTCCCAGGTTCAAGTGATCCTCCTGCCTCAGCCTCCCCAGTAGCTGGAACTACAGGCATGCACCATCACACCCAGCTAATTTTTGTATTTTTTGTAGAGATGGGTTTTTGCCATGGTTTCCCAGGCTCCCATCCAGCCCTTGAGGTCCATCTTGACCAACTCTCCCAACGTCCTTCCATGGAGGAGGTGTCTCCTCTGTGTTCCTCAGCACTTAGTACACACAGTCCTTGGAATACTCATAGTGGAACTGCATGGTTGTCCTTGGTCTCCCTTGCTGGAGGGTAGCTTGCAGTTCCTTCTCTAAGCCTAGCATCCAGCAAAATCCTTACAGGATTTTGAGAAGTCAGTGAATGAATGAAGATAGCTGAGTAATGGAGATGAGTGTTTGGATATTGGAAAGCATTTCTTCTTACAATTCCTGAGCCTGTCATGGGTGACTCTATGCTCAGGCCAGGCCAGGTGTTATTTATAAGTTGGATCTACCCTTTACTCATAAGGAAGCCTGCATTTCCTCCTTGCTTGCAGAAGCCAGTGTGAAGGCAGTCTAGTTGCATTAGTTTGGCATAGTGGGTTAGTGGGTTAAATAGGCTTTGTAAGTACAAATAGGAAATAACATAGAAAAAAATGAAATACTATGTGTTTTGTAAGTCTCCATTTAAGTCAACAGGGCTTGCTTTCTCAGTTCCTACAACTTCAAACAAGGGTACTGCAATTTAAAATGAAAATAGGGCTGTGCCTAGTGGCTGATGCCTGTAATCCCAGCACTTTGGGAGGCCGAGGCAAGAAGGTTGCTTGAGACCAGATGTTCAAGACCAACCTAGGCAATTTAGCAAAAACCTGTCTCTACAAAAAACAAAAATTTAGCCAGGTATTGTGGCATGTACCTGTAGTCCCAGCTACTCAGGAGGCTGAGGCAGGAGGATTGTTTGAGACTGGGAGGTTGAGGCTGCAGTGAGCCATGTTTGCACCACTGCACTCTAGCCTGGGTTATAGAATGAGACCCTGTCTCAAAAAAAAAAAAAAAAAAAAAACAACAACAGAAGAATAAAGTAAGCCCGGCATTGGTGGCTCACACATGTAATCCCAGCAATTTGGGAGGCTGAGGTGGGCAGGATTGCTTGAGCTCAGGAGTTTGAGACCAGCCTGGGGAACGTGGCGAAACCCCATATCTGGGCTGGGCTGAGGTGGGGGGATCACTTGAGCCCGAGATGTCAAGGCTGCAGTGAACTGTGTGCGTGCCACTGCATTCCATCCTAGGTGATGAAGTGAGACCCTGTCTCAAATAAATAAATAAATGAAATGAAAATGACTGGCTAGACACTGCTAGAAAGAGCTAGACACAGCTCTTTGGAGAGCTATTTCAGAACAAATAGCAACTGTTATGCCTCCCAGTTCTGGAGTATCTTACATTTTCAACAGAACTTTTACAAGTTTTCTCTGACCTTCATGACAGCTCGTGATCTGCCACAGTAGGTATTATGTAAAATTTTTTTTTTTTTTTTTGAGATGGAGTCTGGCTCTGTGGCCCAGGCTGGAGTGCAGTGGCGCCATCTTGGCTCACTGCAAGCTCTGCCTCCGGGGTTCAAGCAATTCCCTGCCTCAGCCCCCTGAGTAGCTGGGATTACAGGCCCCGCCACCACGACTGGCTAATTTTTTTTTTTTGTAGTTTTAGTAGAGATGGGGTTTCACCATTTTGGCCAGGCTGGTTTTGAACTCCTGACCTTGTGATCCGCCTGCCTTGGCCTCCCAAAGTGCTGGGATTACAGGCGTGAGCCACAGTGCCCGGCCTTATGTACGTTTTTAAATAAGGAAAACAGAACTCCTAGAAACCACACGACTTGCCCGATGCCACCGTGTACCATTGGCAGAGGCAGGACCAGAGAGAACCTAGGCCCGGCCATTCGTCCAGCGTCTTCCTCAGGATGTTCCCAACTTGGAAAGTAAGGCTGGAAACAAGAACGAAGGAGACCAAGGAGTTTCTGCTGACACCACGATACTGACGGCCAAATGGGAATTTGGAAACAAACTCCAATTCCCTCGCCTATTTCCTTTTCCCTCTTGCATAGTTTACTGCTGACTATGCAATGGTTGGAAGAATTAGGCTCGATACTGGCTTCAGCCCGTCATCATCCTCAGGGCTCTGAGGATCCCAGATCTTGTTAAAGAATCCTCTGTGGCGTTTAATTGTGTCTTTGGGGGAGGCTTGGATGAGGGGAGGCAAGCGAGGTGCCTCCAGTGCAGACTGTAAGGGGGCGCTCACTCTCTGGCTGCGCACGCGCAGGGTGGCCACCCTCGAGTGGAAACCTCTGGAGACGCTGTGCCTGGCTTCCTGGCTTGCCTCCCCCAGTCCTGGCTCTGGCCTTGGGTGCCCACCAAGCCTGCTGCTGGGGACATGCTAGGCGCAGGGAGAGTGGTGTAGAGCTGAGCATTTCCACCTTGGGCTTGCCATCATTGCGCTCCGTGTGGGCACAGTCTCGTTTATTATTTTTTTCCTTTTTTTGAGACTCGCTCTGTCGCCCAGGCTGGAGTGCAGTGGCGCGAACTCGGCTCACTGCAAGCTCCGCCTGCGGGGTTCACGCCATTCTCCTGCCTCAGCCTCCCGAATACCTGGTACTACAGGCGCACGCCGCCACTTCTGGCTAATTTTTTGTAGTTTTAGTAGAGACGGGGTTTCACCGTGTTGCCCAGGCTGGTAGCGGACTCCTGAGCTCAGGCAATACGCCCGCTTCGGCCTCCCAAAGTGCTGGGATTCCAGGCGTGAACCACCGTGCCCGGCCCACAGTCTCTTTTTTCTTTACGTTCAAGCCTGCCCTCCCCGCCCTGTGTCCAGCAGCAGACTGGGTTTATCCCCAGAAGACACAGGTTCCCACAGAGGCATTCTCTTCCCCTCCCAGAGCCTGTCATTGCAACTCAGGGGCATTTTCACCCAGAGAAAGTGGCCTCAGGGGAGTGATACAGAAAATGAGGGAGTTCTCTCCCTGTCCTTGCCACAGCCTCTGCATGTTCACCGGGGCAAGCGGCTTCTCTTTCCTATCCAGGGTTTCTGGCATTGGAAAGTGGAAAGCAATCAGGTGATGTGTCTCATCAGGCCTGTAAGAAAATATTATCTGCTGCCAGGCACGGTGGCTCACACCTATCTCAGCACTTTGGGAGGCTAATGCAGGAGGATTGCTTGTGGTCAGGAGTTCCAGACCAGTCTGGACAATACAGGGAGACCTGGAGTCTCTAGAAATAATTTAAAAATTAGCTGGGCATGGTGGTGCATGCCTGTGTCTCAGCTATTTGGGAGGCTCAGGTGGGAGGATCACCTGAGCCCAGGAGATCGAGGCTACAGTGAGCTGTGATTGTTCCATTGCATTCCAGCCTGGACTACAGAGTGAGGCCTTGTATCTAAAACATAAATAAATGAAATATGATATACTAAGTCAATGCTAACTCAGTACCCACTGCTCGTAGGAAATTCCTGGCCATTGCCATTTTCCTTCAAATTGCAAGAACAGGCTGGGCACGGTGGCTCATGCCTGTAATCCCAGCACTTTGGGAGGCTGAGGCAGCTGGATCACCTGAGGTCAGGAGTTCGAGACCAGCCTGGCCAACATGGTGAAACACTGTCTCTACTGAAAACACAAAAATTAACCAGGCGTGGTGGCGGGCACCCGTAATCCCAGCTACTTGGGAGGTTGAAGCAGGAGTATTGCTTGAACCTGGGAGGCGGAGGTTGCAGTGAGCTGACATGGCTCCACTGCACTCCAGCCTGGGCGACAGAGCAAGACTCCATCTCAAAAATAAATAAAATAAAATAAAATAAAATAAAATAAATTGCAAGAACATATCAATGAATGGCAAGACAACCATGTTAGATGGATGGGCCACCAGACTGTGGGAGTGTAAGAAGGGGGCTCCTCCACGTGGTTCTGGACACACATTTGGTAAACTTGGCAATGTCTCACCCAGCATATAGCTGGATTGCTGTACAGACTCAAACTATTATTACAAAAAAGGGAAAAAGACTGGACACAGTGGCTCAAGCCTATAATACCAACGCTTTGGGAGGCTGAGGCAGCAGGATTGCTTGAGCCCAGGAGTTTGGGACCAGCCTGAGCAACATGGCAAAACTCTGTTGCTAGAAAAAATACAAAAATGAGGCCAGTCACGCTGGCTCACGCCTGTAATCCCAGCACTTTGGGAAGCCAAGGCAGCCAGATCACTTGAGGTCAGGAGTTGGAAACCAGCCTGGCCAACACAGTGAAACTCCATCTCTACCAAAAAATTAAAAAATTAGCCAGGTGTGGTGATGCGTGCCTGTAGTCCCAGCTACTCAGGAGGCTGAGGTGGGAGAATTGCTTGAACCCGGGAGGCGGAGGTTGCAGTGAGCTGAGATTGCCCCACTGAACTCTAGTCTGGGCAACAGAGTGAGACCTTGTATCAAAAAAAGAAAAGAAAAGAAATACAAAAATTAGCTGAGCATGATGGTGCATGCCTGTAGTCCTAGCTACTCAGGAGGCTGAGATGGGAGGAACACTTGTGCCCAGGAGGTTGAGGCTGCAGTGAGCCACGATGGTGCCACTGCACTCCAGCCTGGGCAACAGAGCGAGACTGTCTCAAGAAAAGGAAAAGGGGGCCAGGTGTGGTGACTCAGGCCTATAATCCCATCACTTTGGGAGGCCGAGGTGGGCGGATCACCGGAGGTTGGAGTTCGAGACCAGCCTGACCAACATGGAGAAACCCTGTCTCTACTAAAAATACAAAATTAGCTGGGTGTGGTGGTGCATACCTGTAATCCCAGCTACTTGGAAGGCTGAGGCAGGAGAATCGCTTGAACCTGGGAGGTTCAAAAAAAAAAAAAAAAAAAAAAGAAAGAAAGAAAGAAAGAAGGAAAAGGAAGAGGACCAAGTTTTTATGCATTTGAAGCTTTAAGGTAGGCTACCTTTTAGACGGGTTTTCCCTACCCCATAGTTAGAAAGAATCATCACCGATACATTAAAAGATGCCAAAAGGACAGTTGGTTTGATGTCAGTCATGCAAACATTGGAAAAGCAAGCCTCGTGTTTGACGAGTGTTTAAAAAACAACAACACTTGGCATCTTTGCCACTATTTTCCTCTGCAGAGAAACTTTGTACAAGAGGAGAAAGGTTTCAATATTGATGTTGTAACCATTAGAAATTGTGTAAATCATCTGGTTGTGTTATGCTTGCCAGGGCAACTGCACATGTGTGCATGGAACTGGTGGAATGCCTGTGATGAAACGCTTGGATGTGATCCTCGCTGTTTATGTGTGTGCATAATAAATAAACATAGACAGTTTTTTTTCTTTTTGTAGAGATGGGGTTTCGCTCTATTACCCAGGCTGGTCTTAAGCTCCTAGGCTCAAATGATCTTTCACCTCAGCCTCCCAAAGTCCTGGGATTACAGGTATGAGCCACCGTGCCCACGTTATAGCCAATTTTTTTTTTTTTGAGACAGAGTCTCGCTCTGTTGCCCAGGCTAGAGTGCAGTGGTGCGATCTTGGCTCACTGCAACCTCCACTTCCTGGGTTCAAGCAATTCTCCCTGCCTCAGTCTTCCCAGTAGCTGGGACTACAGGCGCCTGCCACCACGCCAGGCTAATTTTTGTATTTTTAATAGAGACAGGGTTTCACCACATTGGCCAGGCTGGTCTTGAACTCCTGATCTCAGGTGATCCACCCACGTCGGCCTCCCAAAGTGCTGGGATGACAGGTGTGAGCCACCGCATCCGGCCAGGAGTTGCATTTTTAACAAGTTCCCAGATAACGCCGATACAGCTAATCCAGGGACCTCCACTTGAGAACCACTGACCTAGAGACGTATCCCACCAGAAAGGGGTGTACATTACTCACTTAGGGACACCCCCACTCCTGACACATCTGATTTCTCAATGTTCTGGAGGTTGACAGGTATTTATGAAACTGTCCACACTTAGCAACAACAAAAACCTTGAAATCACCCGTTCACTCTCTCCTTCTGGCACTTAAGCCACATTGCCATTGATCCTGAAAGTGTCAGGGCGTGTTTCGGCTGCCTTCTGGCTCGCTAACAGAAGTCACTGGCTACCAAATTATCAACTAGGTCTATTCTTGATCTTCCAATGGCGGAGAAAATGGAAAGTACGCTCTTGATTAGCAGCCTTCTGACACGTTGAAGCAGCTCCAAGTTCACGTTTCCTCGTGAGTGAAGAGGGAAGAACCATGCTAGTTAGGGGTCAGGTCACCAGGGAGAGAGCTGGCCCAAGGGACCACATGATGCCTGCCTTCAACGGCAAGTTTAATCTTCCCCCACAAACATGCTTCCTGTTCTCGCAATCATTTTTTCTTTTTTTAAATAGAGATGGGGCTTCTCAGTGTGTTGCCTAGGTTGGTCTCGAACTCCTGGGCTCAAGCAATCTTCCCACCTCAGCCTTAAGTGTTAAGTCAGAACACTTAAATTGCATTATAATCAGAGGCAAAAACTTTCATTCCAAAACATAAAGCAAATACCCAATTAAAACTTTCTTCCTATCAACCTGTAAACAGAACGAAATGCCTGCCATCTTTGAAAACAAACAAAAAAAACCCCTTGATTCTCTCCCCTCCAACTCTATCTTTCTCATCCCACCTTGCATTGCCCCCCACCTTGGGGGCTTCACTTTCTTACTCTTCGGTCATTCCTTGATTTCCTGTAGCTAGGCTTCTGTCCTTTTTACTTTTTACTTTTTTTTTTTTTTTTATTAGACAGGGTCTCACTCTGTTGTCCAGGCTGAGTGCAGTGGCACAATCACAGCTCACTGCAGCCTCAACCTCCCAGGCTCAAGCGATCCCCCCACCCCAGCCGCCCGAGTAGCTTGGACTACAGGCACATGCCACCATGCCCAGCTAAGTTTTTCTTTTTTGTAGAGATGAGAGCTCTACAAATGTTGCCCAGGCTGGTCTCGAACTCCTGCACACAAGTGGTCCTTCCTTCTTGGTCTCCCAAAGTGCTGGGATTACAGGCGTGAGCTATCACGCCTGGCCTTCTGTACTTTTTTCTCCACAGCAACTGTGCTCATCAAAATTCCCAGGAACACTCAGGTTGGATACACATGTGTCCTCTAACTTGATTTTTAAACATACTGTGGTAATATACTTAACATAAAATTTATCACTTAAACCACCTTTAAGTGTACAGCGTGGTGACATTAGCACATTCACATTGATGTGCAACCATTGCCACCATCCTTCTCTAGAACTTTTTCATCTTCCCAGATGGAAATCCACATCTTTCAAATAATAGCTCCCCATTCTTCCCTCCCCCCAGGACTTGGCAACCACCATTCTATTCTCTGCTTCTGTGAATTCTACCACTCTTCAGGTACTTCATGTAAGTGGAATCATACAATATTTATCCTTATCCTTTTTTTTTTTTTTTTTTTGAGTCGGAGTTTTGCCCTTGTTGCCCAAGCTGGAGTGCAATGGCGCCATCTTGGCTCACTGCAACTTCTGCCTCTCAGGTTCAAGCGATTCTCTTCCCTCAGCCTCCCAAGTAGGTGCGATTACAAGCATGCACCACCATGCCCGCCTAATTTCTTATTTTTAGTAGAGATGGGGTTTCACAGTATTGGCCAGGATGGTCTCGAACTCTGGACCTCAGATGATCCACCCACCTCGGCCTCCCAAAGTGTTGGGATTACAGGTGTGAGCCACGGTGCTCAGCAGTATTTATCCTTACGTATCTAGCTTATTTCACTTAATGTCCTCAAGATTCACCCATGTGGTAGCATATGTCAGAATTTCGTTCCTTTTTACATCTGAATAATACTACATTCTGTGGAGAGGCTGCATTTTATTTACCATTCATCCTTTGGTGGACAAGAGTTGCTTCCACCTTTTGGTTACTGGGAATAATGCTGCCATGAACATGAGTATACAAACATCTGTTTGAGTTCCTGCTTCTAGTTTTTTAGGGTGTATACCCAGAAGTGGCATTGCTGGATTATATGGTAATTCTACTTTTATTTCCTTGAAGAACCACCATACTGTTTTTCTCAGCAGTGGTACCATTTTACATCCCCACCAGTGATGCACGAAACTTCCAATTTCTCCACATCCTTGCCAAGACTTGCTAGTCTCTCTTTTTTTTTTTTTTTTTTTTTTTGAGACGGAGTCTCGCTCTGTCACCCAGTCGATCTAGGCTCACTGCAACCTTCGCCTCCTGGGTTCAAGCAATCCTCCCACCTCAGCTTCCCGAGTAGCTGGGATTACAGGCACGTGCCACCATGCCCAGCTAATTGTTTTGTATTTTTAGTAGAGATGGGGTTTCACCATGTTGGTCAGGCTGGTCTCAAACTTCTGATCTCAAGTGATCCACCTGCCTCGGCCTCCCAAAGTGCTGGGATTATAGGTGTAAGCTACTGTACCCAGCTGTTTTTTTCTTTTTTGATTAATAATCATCCGAGTGGGAATGAAGGTGGCTCTAACTGGAATTTTCTGTGGCCTTTAACTCTATGGCGACTTCCTCCTGAAAACTCCTATTCACTTCCTTTCTCCACATTCCCTGGTTTTCTTTTCAACTTTTCTGTTTTTTTTTTTTTTTTTTAGACGGAGTCTCGCTCTGTTGCCCAGGCTGGAGTGCTGTGGCCGGATCTCAGCTCACTGCAAGCTCCGCCTCCCGGGTTTATGCCATTCTCCTGCCTCAGCCTCCCGAGTAGCAGGGACTACAGGCACCCGCCACCTCGCCTGGCTAGTTTTTTTTTGTATTTTTTAGTAGAGACGGGGTTTCACCATATTAGCCAGGATGGTCTCGATCTCCTCACCTTGTGATCCGCCCGTCTCGGCCTCCCAAAGTGCTGGGATTACAGGCTTGAGCCACTGCGCCTGGCCCTTTTGTTTTTTTTTTTCTTCTCCGTCTCCAACCACCTCATTGACATCAGCATCACCCAGGGCTGCATCTGAGGCCCCTAGCTGCATAATCTCATACACTATAGAGCCACCTACTTTGTTACTAAAACTTCATTGATATTCTCACTTCACCCCACTTGAATGGTGGAGATGCTGAAATCTGTAACCCCCATCCAGACCCATATGTCCAACCATCCACTAAACACAGAAATTAAAAAATATTTGGAAAGCTAATATTTGTGTCAGGGACTGGGGTGAGTGGTTTACAAGCACTTTGTCATTTACACTTTGTTTTTAATCATTGAACGCTCTCACCAACCCTATGAGGTAGGTTCTAGTATTAACCCCATATAGTCATTGAGGAAACTGAGGCTTCAGGAAACACCTTGTTGATATGGTTTGGATTTGTGTCCTCATCCAAATCTCACGTTGAATTGTGATCCCCAGTGTTGGAAGAGGGGCCTGGTGGGAGGTGATTGGATCAAGGGGGTGGTTTCCCTCTTGCTGTTCTCGTGATAGTGAGTGAGTTCTCGTGAGATCTGGTTGTTCAAATGTGTGTAGCACCTTCCTCTTCCCTCGCTTTTATTCCCGCTCCAGCCATGTGGGACGTGTCTGCTTCCTCTTCACCTTCTGCCATGATTGTAAGTTTCCTGAGGCCTCTCCAGCTACACTTCCTGTACAGCCTAGGAACCGTAAGCCAATTTAACCTCTTTTCTTTATAAATGACCTAGTCTCAGGTAGTTCTTTATAGCAGTGCGAGAATGGATGAATATGCTTGCTCAGGATCATACAAGTGGTAAGTTTGGAACCAGACTCAAACCAAGCCCACCCTACTCCAAAGCTCATGTGTTTTGCCACACCCCACCCCTAACCCCTTTATAACCATCTACTGACTATTCCAGACTTTGCATTTCTCATTCTAAGTTGTAGTTATTTGTTTTCTTCCCTATCTCTACCACTGGAATAGAATGTTTGAGGACAGGGGCAATCCTTTTTATTTTTATTTACTTTTATATTAACAGGTCTAAGCATAGTGCTTGGTGTCAGATAATATATCTAACTAGTGTTTGTTTAATATATGAATGAATGAGTGAACTGCATGCATTTCATCCTATTATTCATGATCCCGTTATACCATCGTCAATGTTAGACATGCATGTCACATAAGCTTCTATTAAAGAAATTAATATGATTCATCCTTTTGTCTTAGAGATAGACTTTTATGATGAAATGTTATTTATGGGGAGAATCTCACAGGATGAGAACTGATGCGTTTTTCCTCTCTGGACATGGGTAGAAATGATAGAGAAATGATTCTCAGATGCTAAGGAGAGTAGAAATTTAAACTCTTGATTTCACTATTACTCAATTACTATGCACTATTACTCAAAATATTTAATAATTATTGTCCAATATTTTGTGTTTTTCTTCAGCAGATAACTATCATTTAAATGGTTTTTTTTTTTCTTTTTTTGAGACAGAGTGTCACTCTGTTGTCCAGGCTGGAGTGCCGTGGCATGATCTTGGCTCACTGCAACCTCCGCCTCTGGGTTCAAGTGATTCTCATGCCTCAGCCTCCTGAGTAGCTGGGATTACAGGTGCGCAACACCACACCTGGCTAATTTTTGTATTTTTAGTAGAGATGAGGTTTTGCCATGTTGTCCATCCTGGTCTCGAACTCTTGAGCTCAGGCAATCTGCCCACATTGGCCTCCCAAAGTGCTAGAATTTCAGGCATGAGCCACCGCGTCCAGCCTGAATAATAACGATTTTTTTTTTTGAGATGGAGTCCTGCTCTGTCGCCCAGCCTGGAGTGCAATGGTGTGATCTCAGCTCATTGCAACCTCCAGTTCCTGGGTTCAAGCACTTCTCTTGCCTCAGCCTCCTGAGTAGCTGGGATTGTAGGCGACCGCCACCACTCCTGGCTAATTGTTTTGTATTTTTAGTGGAGAAGGGGTTTCACTATGTTGGCCAGGCTGGTCTCGAACTCAGGTGATCTGCCTGCCTTGGCCTCCCAAAGTGCTGGGATTACAGATGTGAGCCTCTGCACCCAGCCAATGATAACTAATTTTAAAAGCAGAACTACTGCTTTTAAAAATGATAGATTTAACAAATATGCAGTGCATGCATGTTAAAATAAATAGTACAGAAGGGTTGGTGGTGAGATGCCTCCTTCCCATCCCGGTGTCTTGTCTCCTTGTCCCCCAGGTCTTTAATTCAGACAAAACTCCTTTAACGTGCATTTCATACTATTATTCGTACTATATATTCGTACTATTTCTTTAACAGTTTCTTTTCTCTTTTTTTGAGAAAGGGTCTTGCTCTGTCGCCTATGTTAGAGGGCAGTGGCATGATCATGGCTCTCTGTAGCCTCAAACTCCTGGGCTGAAGGGATCCTCCTGTCTCAGCCTCCTGAGTAGTTAGGATTACAGGTGCAAACCATCACACCTGGCTAATAATTATTTTCTTTTGGAGAGATGGGGTCTCGTTATGGTGTCCAGGCTGGTCTCAAACTCCTGGACACCTGGACAATCCTCCTGCCTTGGCCTCCCGAAGTGCTAGAACTACTTGTGTGAGCTATAGCACTCCGCCTATGGTTTCTTATGTATCAGCCCGAGGTATGCTCTGCACTCACAAGCATTTAAAAATATCTCCCCTCCCCTGCTTTTTTCTAAAACAAATGATAACACTTGGTTTTGTGCTTGGATTTTTTTTTTTTCACTTTGTGCTAGATCCTGGCAATTGTTCCATGAGCACATGGAGGGGAGCCTCAAGCATCTTCATAGATAACCAGCACTGCTCAAACTTTCCTATCAAAGCAACTGGAATGGGAGAAGCACACAGATTGCAGCAAGGACACCATTTATTTGAAATCTTCAATTTTATTTGCATTTCATGCCAACTTTCCATTCCGCTTCCTAATGCGTGTGTGCTTATTTTAATATAAAAATCATAGTTTAAAACAGATGCTCTAGGCAGGTGCACCTTGTTTATCCTGAGGCTTACACCCCTCTGCACCCTGGTTTAAGAAGGACAGACATGTGAACTGATGAGATTATTCCAGTGATACTGTGAGGAAGGCAGGATAGGAATCATCAACCCCTTCTAAAGATGAAGAGCCTGGAGATCATCGACGCTGAGTGCCCTGCCCCAGGTGCCACAGCTCGTGAAGATGCAGCCAGGAGGACACCCAGCACTGCTGCTCTGTCCTGATAACTGGTCACACTGCCTCTCAGAATGCAGACTCATAAATGCCGTGCCCATGCATGCAAACTAAAGAAGACAGAAACGCAGGAGCTTGAAGGACCAACTGCATCAGGGTTTACATGGAAGAGATACTTGCATTAAATAGTTCGCCAATGGTCAGATGAAAGGCCTGGAAAATGTAACCTTCATGGGTGTGGCAGGAAATGGAATTGGTACTCATTTGTTTTAAAAACCAAACTTGTGGCCAGGCGCCGTGGCTCACATCCGTCATCCCAGCACTTTGGGAGGCCGAGGTGGGTGGATCACTCGAGGTCAGGAGTTCGACACCAACCTGGCCAACATGGTGAAACTCCATCTCTACTAAAAATACAAAATTAGCTGGGCACGATGGCACGTGCCTATAATCTGAGCTACTTGGGAGGCTGAGGCGCGACAATCGCTTGAGCCTGGGAGGCGGAGGCTGCAGTGAGCCTATATCACGCCACCGCACACCAGCCTGGGTGACAAGAGCAAAACTCCATCTCAAAAAAAACAAGAGCAAAACTCCATCTCAAAAAAAAAAAAAAAAAAAAAATTAAAAAAACAACAACAAATAAGAACTAAACTTGCCAGCACCTTGATCTTAGACTATCAGCCTCCAGGGCTGTGAGAAAATAAATTTACATTGTTGAAGCTCCCTAGTCTGTGATATTTTGTCGTGGCAGCCAGTGCAAACTGATACAATACCCATCCAAGGGCTACCTTTCTTTCTTTATTTTAAATTTAAAATTTTTAAAAAATTTTTTTGAGATGGAATCTTGCTTTGTTGCCCAGGCTGGAGTGCAATGACGTGATCTCGGCTCACCACAACCTCCGCTTCCCGGGTTTAAGCGATTCTCCTGCCTGAGCCTCCCGAGTAGCTGGGACTATGGGCATGAGCCACCACGCCTGGCTAATTTTTGTATTATTAGTAGAGATGGGGTTTCACCATGCTGGCCAGGCTGGTTTTGAACTCTTGACCTCATGATCCGCCCACCTTGGCCTCCCAAAGTGCTGGGATTACAGGCGTGGGCCACTGTGACTGGCCCTCTTTATTTATTTTTATAGAGATGGACTCTTACTCGGTCATCCAGGCTGGACTGCAGTGGTGTGATCATAGCTCACTGCAGTCTTGAATTCCTGGGATCAACTGTCCTCCTGCCTCGGCCTCCCAAAGTGCTGGAATTACATGTATAAGCCACTGCTCCTGGTCCCTTTAATTATCTTGTGTGTGAATGTCCTACTCCCACAGCACTCTGGTTTCTTTGGATGGGGCTGGACTGGGCATTCATTCATTCATTCAGTATTTATTTATTTATTCTTTTTTTTTTTTTCATTTTTATTTTTTTGAGACAGTCTCGCTCTGTCACCCAGGCTGGAGTACAGTGGCACGATCTCGGCTCACTGCAAGCTCCGCCTCCCGGGTTCATGCCATTCTCCTGCCTCAGCCTCCTGAGTAGCTGGGACTACAGGCACCTGCCACCGCGCCCGGCTAATTTTTTGTATTTTTAGTAGAGACGGGGTTTCACTGTGGTGTCGATCTCCTGACCCTGTGATCCGCCCGCCTCGGCCTCCCAAAGTGCTGGGATTACAGGCGTGAGCCACCGCGCCCAGCCATTCAGTATTTATTGCACACTGTTGTGTGCCTGTCCTATCTAAGCACTAGGCACACAACTTTGACTGTGACAAAGTCACATCGTGGAGCTACTGTCTAATATCCCACCTCCAAAGTGACTGGCTCCCTAGTGTCCTCCTCAAGTAAGAGACTGTAAACATTTATCAGGCAAAAAAGAGAAAAAAGGTACATTAAAAATTAATTAATGGGGTGTGGGCACCATGGCTTATGCCTGTAATTCCAGCACTTTGGGAGGCTGAGGCAGGTGGATCACCTGTCAGGAGTTTGAGACCAGCCTGGCCAACATGGCAAAACCCCATCTCTATTAAAAATACAAAAATTAGCCAGACGTGGTGGTGTGCCCGTAATCACAGCTACTCGGGAGGCTGAGGCAAGAGAATCGCTTGAACCTGGGAGGCAGAGGTTGCAGTGAGCTGAAATTGCACTACTGCAGTCCAGCCTGGGTGACAGAGCAAGACTCTGTCTCAAAAAAAAAAAAAAATTAATTAATTAATGGGCTGGCTAGGCGCAGTGGCTCATGCCTGTAGTCCCAGCTACTTGGGAGGCTGAGGCAGGAGGATCACTTGTGCCCAGAGGTTGAGGCTGCAGTGAGCTGTGATTGCAGCACTGCACTCCAGCCTGGGTGACAGAGTGAGATCTCGTCTCTAAAAATAAATAAATAAAATAAGATAAAATAAATTAATGACCCAAATCATGATTTATAGATGGTTCCAAATGGTTTTTTGCTTTTGTGTTCTTGCTTTTAAACACAAGCTTCTCTTGTAGATTGCCTTGCTTAATAAGATATTCAAGAAAAAGTGGCCAAGGTGGGTTCATATCAGGCTTCCCTCGGTATGCAAGTGGTTCCAAGTGCCTGGCATAGCCAGTTTGGAGGCTTAGAGCTCTGACAGCGCTCAGAACTATTGCTTTCCTAGGATGTGTACTTCCGGAGAACACCCAGATTCGGAGAAGAGCTCAGATTCTCCTAGTGCTGTTGGCATTGTTTCCCCTCTTGCCAGGGAGGATGAGGGGTAAGGCTGACTGGTCAATGCCTGGGGGTTTTGGGGGGTGGTTTCCCGGGACCTGTAGGCTACTGGGTTGCAGAGAGTGCTGGAACCGCTGTGGATTCCAGCTGTGACTCATCTGCATCCCTAAGTTTGCCCTCAGAATGTGCTCTCTGGACTTTTTCAGGCAAGTCTGAGTGGCTCATTGCAGATACCCATCATTAGCGTGCCTTTCACGCTTCTTAATTCCCTCCAGAACTTTAACAATCATCGCAAACACGGAAAGGGTATTCTTCCCAGAGAAAGACATTCATCATGACTGTACCCAACCGCTGTCTCCAGTGCAAGAATTGCTTCAATTGCCAATGGGGAGACGGAGCCAACAGGTATTTTTAAAGAGGCTCTATGCACTGGAGGCTCGAAAAGAAAATATCCCCTTTGAGCATTTAGTCACACACATCAAAGGAAACAACAGTTTCCATCTTCATTTGCATCGTACAGGCATTAGATGTGGTCCAGTTACACCAAGCTCTGCTTGAAAAGGCAGAAGTGCCAGTACTTTTCAAGCCTTGACTGAGACAGAGAGAAAATGCAGCCAGGCAAATAATATATCACCCTGCCAAGGCATTTTCCATTTTTAAAAGGACAGAACAATTTTACATTATTTCTGGAGCCTCTTTGCAGCAAATATCCCTTGACATCTGTTCTAGCACCCAGGCTGGCCCGTCTAAAAGTGCTGGCTGGTCCCAGCCTGCTGCTCCTGGGTGTGTGCCGGGACCACATTCTGCCTTGTGATCTTGAAGCTCCAGACGTAAAGGGGCAAGTGACCTGTTTTTTTTGTGGAGCACAGGCAGACCGACCTCGGCTCTGCAAAAGTAGCCAATTAAGGCACCACCCTGGTGGAAAGAACATGGCGTTTCAGGTCACTTGAAGAGGCTGGATGGAGAATCAACAGTGAGCTTTGAGCTGCTGCAATGAAAATATGCTTGGGAGGGCTTGAGGATTTTCAGTGAAGCTCCCAGGAGGCCCAAGGGGGTTCAGAAATAAGACAATGAATTGTGCTCAGCCTTGATGGTGAGACCTTGTGGGGAAGGGAGAAACACACACACCACTTCTGGAATAAATTAGCACAAGACGCCTAGTGAAGGTGACAAATGAACAAGATTTGCCACATCTGGAGAATCAAGATTGGGCTATTTGGTAAAATTTCCCATACTGTAGCTTCCAAGGAGGCCTATGATCCACTTCTGGCCAAGTGTGAGATCCTTTTGTTAGAGGGCGAACTGTGAATTTTATTGTTTCTAATCCTCAGCCCTGGCTGGCCTGAAAAATCTCAGGGTGCTGAATGATTAATTCCAACCTGCCCTAGAAAACGTTAGTCAGCTGGCAAAAGGAAATAGCCCAACTCGAAGGCAAAAGAGCAAATTGCCTTTATCTGGGAGTGATTGTGTTTGACAAGAGGAAAAAGAAAGACATCTTTTGTCACTGAAGAAAACTGTGCTTTGAGAAATCTTTGCACAAGTCTTAAGGCTGTGCTTTACACAGTTGCTTGAATTAACATGGAAATAATCCCAGCATCCCCTTTGCCCTCCCAAACGAGAGCAGGGAAACAAAACTACATTTTCATACATTTACTACAGCGGAGTTTTAGAAATCAGGAGTTCCAGGTCTACTCAAGAGCAGCACTTTCATCAACTAGGAAATTCTCTTTCAAGAAACCTATTTTTGAATTGCTATTTACTACTAAAATTTTAATTTCTCCTTTAAGTATTGTCACACAGGCAGACTGATTCTTTGTGGGTGGAAAAGCGAGGCAGATGGGCGTCTCCTCCCATCAAAAAGGAGCCAATTTACATTCTGAAAGGGTAAAAAGATCAGTATTGTTAAAATCATTCTTCTGGTTTAACATTTATCTCATGCCCACAGCATCCCAGTATGCTTAGAACTTGAAAGAACACGTCACAGGCAGGAAAACAGATGGTTTTGACTCAATCTATGATACAGATTTTTCTGCTTACATGTTTTCCCTTCATCAATTACAAAAAATTAACCCTCTTTTAAAAATTCTAAAATCTTGCTGGGTGCAGTGGCTCACACCTGTAATCCCAGCACTTTGGGAGGCTGAGTTGGGCGGCTCACCTGAGGTCAGGAGTTTGAGACCAGCCTGGCCAACATGGTGAAACCCCGATTTCACTAAAATACAAAAAGTAGCCAGTGTGGTGGCATGTGCCTGTAATCCCAGCTATTTGGGAGGCTAAGGCACTAGGATCGCTTGAAACTGGGAGGCAGAGGTTACAGTGAGCCGAGATCACGCCATATACATGGCTAACTCCTTCGCCTTCTTCCAGTCTGCTCAAATGTCAATTTCTTTCTTCTTCTTCTTCTTCTTTTTTTTTTTTTTTCTGAGACAGGGTCTTGCTCTGTCACCGAGGCTGAAGTGCAGTGGCGTGATCATAGCTCATTGCACCCTCGAACTCCTGGCTTCAAGTGATCCTTCTGCCTTCGCTTCCTGAGTAGCTGGGACTACAGGCGTGCACCACCACACCTTGCTAATCTTTTATATTTTTTTGTAGCGACGTCTTGCTGTGTTGCCTAGACTGATCTAGAACTCTTGGCCTCAAGTGATTCTTCTGCCTCGGCCCCAAAGTGCTGGGATTACAGGCATGAACTACTGGACCTAGCCCTGCCCCTCACTTTTTTTTTTTTTCTTTTGAGACAGGGTCCCACTCTGTTGCCAGGCTAGAGTGCAGTGGTGTAATCATAGCTCACTATACCCTTGAACTCCTGGGCTCAAATGGTCTTCCCCACTCAGCCTCGCAAAGCGTTTGGGTTACAGGCATGAACCACCACGCCTGGCCTCAAATGTCAATTTCTCGATGACGTTTACACTGACTATTCCTATTTAAAATTGCACATCTGAGGCTTGGTGAGGAGCTCACACCTGTAATCCCAGCACTTTGGGAGCCCAAGGTGGGTGGATGGCTTGAGGCCAGGAATTTGAGATCAGCCTGAGTAATATGGCAAAGCCCCGTCTTTACAAAAAATACAAAAGTATGCTGAGTGTGGTGGTGCACGCCTTTAGTCCCAGCTGCTTGGGAGGCTGAGGTGGGAGGATCATCTGAGTCCAGGGATGCAGAGGCTGCAGTGAGCTGTGGTTGTGCCACCGCACTCCAGCCTGGGTGACAGAGCAACACCCTGTCTCAAAAAATAAAATAAAATCGCACCTCCCCAACTCTGGCATTCCTGGTCCTTTTAACCTGCTAATAATCTACTTTTATTTTTTCCATTCTCCCTATGGCCTTTATACTACAGAACTTGTTTATTATATTTATTTCTCCCCACTAGAATGTAAGCACCAGGAGGGAAGGCAACTGTGTTTTGTTCATACTTTAGTAGCACAGAGTGGTGCCTGTCACTGTGTAGGTGCTCAATAATGTTGAATGACAATGTCAGAAAAAGTTGTCCAAGGGTTAGGAATGAACAAGAGATTACTGGTTGACTTTTCAGCAAAGTGCCTAGAGGATCCTCCGGGGAGAATCTGATTCTACAAGGGTAAGCACCTTAAATTGCCTTTCTATAGACTAGGTGGAAATGGAAAACAGAGAGCAGTGCAGACAATTCTCGCCCATAGATGCAACTATTTTTGCCCTGTAGAAAAAGATACCCCCAGAATGAAACTTTATTGCACTACAGGATATGAAACAATTTTGCATCTTATAGCACGCTTTCTTGTTTATCTTTAATATACCTTTGTTCCTCAAATTCTCATTTGACCCAGCTTTAACATCTTACTGGTTTCCTCATTAATTAAATAGCTGAAGATAGTTTTTTTTTTTTTTTTTTTTTTTGAGATAATTCCTGACATGTACTCACTTTATGTTTGTATGAGACTCACGATTTTTATCTCCTTAAAAATTATGATGAGGTAGGCCGGGCATGGTGGCTCATGCCTGTAATCCCAGCACTTTGGGAGGCCGAGGCGGGCGGATCACGAGGTCAGGAGTTCGAGACCAGCCTGATCAACATGGTGAAACCCCCATCTCTACTAAAAATACAAAAATTAGCCAGGCATAGTGGCACGTGCCTGTAGTTCCAGCTGCTTGGGAGGCTGAGGCCAAAGAATCGCTTGAGTCTGGGAGGCGGAGGTTGTAGTGAGCTGAGATTGGGCCACTGCAGTCCAGCCCGGGTGACAGAGCGAGACTCCATCTCAAAAAAAAAAAAACTTATGATGAGGTAAAATTGAATTATACTCCCTCCCCTAGGAAATCTTGTCTAGTCTCATGGTTTTATTTATTTATTTATTTTTGAGATGGAGTCTTGCTGTGTCACCCAGGCTAGAGTACAGTGGCGTGATCTCAGTTCACTGCAACCTCCACCTCCCGGGTTCAAGTGATTTTCATGCCTCAGTCTCCCAAGTAGCTGGGATTACAGGCACGTGCCACCATGCCTGGCTAATTTTTGTATTTTTAGTAGAGAAGGAGTTTCACCATGTTGGCCAGGTGGTTCTCGAACTCCTGACCTGAAGTGATCCACTAGCCTCAACCTCGCAAATTGCTGGAATTACAGGCATGAGTCACCGTGCCCGGCCTAGTCTCATGGTTTTAGATTCCACTGAATGATTACTCCCAAATCTGTATGTCTAGCCACAATGTCTCTCAGGTGAATATGTACGTCAGATGCACATATTCAGATGCCTTCTTGATTTCTCCACTTGGATATCTAATAGGCATTTCAGCATTAGAATGTCCCAAGTGGAATTGTGGATTCCCACCCACTCTTAACTCTGTTCCTCCCCCAGTCTTTAAATGCAACACCATTAACTCAATTGTTCAGGCCCAAATCCCAAGAGTCAAATCTCGGTCCAGTGAGTTTCTTTCTATATCTCACATTCAATCCTTGAGCAAAACCTGAGCAATCATTTCTACTTTCAATATAGAGCCAAATCCACCTACCTCTTAATACCACCACACCACCATCCTAGTCTAAGACCTGGACTCTGTTTTTGTGAATAAAGTTTTATTGGAACATAGGCATGTCCCCTCTCTGCCCGTTTTTTTTTTTTTTTTTTTGAGATGGACTCTTGCTCTGTCACCCAGGCTGGAGTGCAGTGGCACGATCTCGGCTCACTGCAAGCTCTGCCTCCCAGGTTCACACCATTCTCCTGCCTCAGCCTCCCAGTAGCTGGGACTACAGGCGCCTGCCACCATGCCCGGCTAATTTTTTTGTATTTTCAGTAGAGATGGGTTTTCACTGTATTAGCCAGGATGGTCTCGATCTCCTGACCTCGTGATCCAGCTGCCTCGGCCTCCCAAAGTGCTGGGATTACAGGCGTGAGCCACCGCGCCCAGCTTTTTTTTTTTTTTTTTTATATATATGTTGTCATGGTTGCTTTTGTGCCACAATGGCAGAGTTGAGAAGTTGTGACAGAGGCCATAGGGCCTGCAAAACTTAAAATGTTTACTATCTGGTCCTTTAGCATCCTTGACGTGGTGGGCTGAATAACGGCACATAAGATACCACGTCCTAATCCCTGGAACCTGTAAATATTCCCTTTTTAGGAAATAGTCTCTGCAGATGTGATTAAGAATCTTGAGATGGGGCCGGGCATGGTAGCTCACGCCTGTAATCCCAGCACTTTGGGAAGCCAAGTTGGGCAGATGGCTTGAGGTCAGGAGTTCCAGACCAGCCTGGCCAACATGGCAAAACCCCATCTCTACTAAAATTACAAAAAGTAGCTTGGTGTGATGGCACACACCTGTAATCTCAGCTACTCGGGAGGCTGAGGCACGAGAAGCGCTTGGACCCAGGAGGTGGAGGTTTCAGTGAGCTGAGATCACACCACTGCATTCCAGCCTGGACGTCAGAGTGAGACTTGAGATGGGAAGATTATCTTGGTAGGCCCTAAATGCCATTACATGTCCTCTTTAGAGAGGTAGAGGGAGATCTGACACATACACAGGGGAGAGACGGCAATGTGAAGATGGAGCAGAGAGAGATTTGAAGATGCTAGCCTTGAAAATTGGAGTGATGTGGTTACAAGCCAAGGAATGCCAGCAGCCACTAGCAGTTAGAAGAGGCAAGGAATGAATTCCCCCTTGAGCCTCTGGAAGGCGTGTGGCCCTGCCAACATCTTCATTTGGCCCAACGAAACTGATTTCAAACTTCTGGCCTCCAGAACTATAAGGGAACCACTAAGGTGATTTGTTACAGCAGCCACAAGGAACTAAGACCCCTCATCTAAGCCACCATCAGGTCTTGATGTCTAATAATATCCTAACTAGTCTCTCTGCTTCTCTGGCCTCCTTAATGTCTGTCCTCCACATTATGGCATAGCGATCCTTTGAAAACACCATGGAGATAACATTCCCAGCTAAATACCTTACATTGTTTTCCTAGCACCCTCGGAATTAAATCCAAATATTTCACCATGGAATTGGAGGTCCTGTGTGGCCTGCTGATTCCTCCCTGGATTCACATGTCAGCAGTCTTTCTACAGGGCCTCCTTGCAGTTCCTACAGGACACTGACTGTGCACCTGCCACCCCACCCATAACTGCGTGGCTTGCTCCCAACTTCCTTCAGGTCTCGGAGAGAACTTCCTGACCCACTCTTCTAAAACAGCGTTCTTGGCTGGGCATGGTGGCTTATGCCTGTAATTCCAACACTTTGAGAGTCAAGGCGTGCGGATCACCTGAGGTCAGGAGTTTGAGACCATCCTGGCCAACACAGTGAAACCCCGTCTCTACTAAAAAGACAAAAAATTAGCCGGGTGTGGTGGCAAGCACCTGTAATCCCAGTGACTCAGGAAGCTGAGGCAGGAGAATCGCTTGAACCCAGGAGGCAGAGGTTGCAGTGAGCTGAGATCGTGCTGCTGCACTCCAGCCTGGGTAACAGAGCGAGACTCCATCTCAAAAAAAAAAAAAAAACAAAACAAAAACAAACTTCTCATCATCCCACCCTTTCACATTATTTTTCTTCATGCATTTATCATTATCTAAAGTTCATATGTATATTTGTTTGTCTCTCCCACCTCCACGTGAGCTCCACCAAGGCAGAGATTTTTGTCTATTTTGTTCACTGTTGTATCCCCTGCACCTAGAATCAGTATCTGGTATGTCATAGGCACCCAATAGTTATTTGTTGGATAGATGCATATGGTAAAAACATTTAAACCTTATCAAATGAAGAGTAAGGCTTATTTTTTTCTGCCCCATCCTCAGAGGTAATAGATTTCCTATTATCCTTCCAGAAATCTTTTCTGCATATAGAAAAATATATATACAATAAACCTTGTATCCATGTTTTACATCCAGAGGAGAATAATATACGTTATGTTGTGTGGCTTACCTTTAAGTTGGAGATCTTTTCATAGCAGCACACACTGATTTACCTTTACCTTTTTTTTTTTTTTTTTTTTTAAATTTAAGACAAGTTTCGCTCTGTTGCCCAGGCTGGAGTGCAGGCTGGAGTGCAGTGGTGTGATCTCGGTTCACTGCAACCTCCGCCCTCCGGTTCAAGCAGTTCTTGTGCCTCAGCCTCCTGAGTAGCTGGGATAACAGGTGCGCGTCACCATGCTGGATAATTTTTGTATTTTTAGTACAAACGGGGTTTTGCTACGTTGGCCAGGCTGATCTCAAACTCCTGACCTCAAGTGATCTGCTCGGCTTGACGTCCCAAAGTGTTGGGATTACAGGCGTGAGCCACTTGCACCTGGCCATACCTCCATTTTTTAAATGGCTGTATAATATCCCACAGCTTAATACTTAAAGAAAAAATAAACTGCTTGCCCAGTTTGAAAAATGGAAAGCCTAATGACAGTGAAATGTCTCTGCGCCCGCGTCCTTTTCATTTACGCCCGTACTCGGGTGCTCCTCAGTGGCTTCCAAAGACTATGATAAGACAACTCAGCAGCGTTTCCCTTCAGGCGCTTTGATAAGTCATTTTACTTTCTTTTTTTTTTTTTTTTTTTTGAGATGGAGTCTTGCTCTGTCGCCCAGGCTGGAGTGCAGTGGCCGGATCTCAGCTCACTGCAAGCTCCGCCTCCCGGGTTTTACGCCATTCTCCTGGCTCAGCCTCCCAAGTAGCTGGGACTACAGGCGCCCACCACCTCGCCCAGCTAGTTTTTTGGTACTTTTTTAGTAGAGACGGGGTTTCACCGTGTTCGCCAGGATGGTCTCGATCTCCTGACCTTGTGATCCGCCCGTCTCGGCCCCCCAAAGTGCTGGGATTACAGGCTTGAGCCACCGTGCCCGGCCAAGTCATTTTACTTTCAACAACTAAACGAAGTTTCCTGGGAAGACTTTGAAAGTGTGGCGTAAATAAGAAAACGAACAAAACAAAACTTGACTTGAGCAATCTTACAATCTCCTAAGCTGCGTGGAGCTGCCCAACTGAATAGACAAGGGAAGTGCAGGTAGGTTTGCTGTGCAGATGCTGGAGTCCCCTGGGCCCCTCCCTCCAATCAGATTACTGCCCCGAGCTTTTTCTATACAGAGATTTGGGGGTTTCCACTACTGAGGTCTCTCTGGGTCTCAGGGAGTAGAGGGGTGACCCTGGTCTACGAAATGCATTAATGTCCGCGATCATGAAGTTCTCTGTATTTGTGTCCATCTAAATCAGCAAAGCCCAATCTCTCCAACCTTTTCCCCTTTAGAGAGTAACCATTTCAGCCGGATGCAGTGGCTCATGCCTGTGAGGAGTGAGCACTTTGGGAGGCCGAGGTGGGAGGATCACGAGGTCAAGAGATTGAGACCACCCTGGCCAACATGGTGAAACTCCGTCTCTACTAAAGATACAAAAATAGCTGGGCATGGTGGCATGCACCTGTAGTCCCAGCTACTCAGTAGGCTGAGGCAGGAGAATCTCTTGAACCCACGAGGCAGAGGTTACAGTGAGCCGAGATCGTGCCACTGCACTTCAGCCTGGGTGACAAGAGTGAGATTCCGTCCCCTTCCACCAAAGAAAAACCAAAACAAAAACAAAAGAAAACAACCATTTCTTCGATCATGGGTCCAAATGCAATAAAGACTATCAGGCTATAATACCAGAGGGCTCAAGAGGGAGTGGAAAGCCTCTAGTTTCAAAGGGAAACTTTGAAAGTCCAGAAAAAACTGGATTGATTCTTAAAGTAGTGTATGAAGGTGAGATACATTCCACCGAAGGCATTTAGGTATCACTCCTAGGAGGGTCTCTGGAGAGCAAGTGCGCTCGAGCATGTTTTATGTGATATCTGGATGATGAGGGAAAGTTTTATGATTATAACTATTGCTTAAATAGTATCTCCTGAAACCCCAATGAAAAAAGACAATGCTCTGTTCTAGGTTTTAATTGCTAAAAGGAAAACAAAACTGTCATTCTTGGTGTGGTTGGTTCTCAGACCTACTGCTGTCAGTAAATACCAAACAAATGAAACTACAGATTCATTTCAAAATTTCAAAAGATTCCTGGGCCACAAATGAAGCCTTTCTCTTTCGTGTTCAAATGATATTTATTTATTTTTATTTTTTGAGACAGAAGTCGGCTCTGTCACCCAGGCTGGAGTGCAGTGGCTGGATCTTGGCTCACTGCAACCTCTGCCTCCTGGGTTCAAGCGATTCTTGTGCCTGAGCCTCCCGAGTAGCTGGGACTACAGGCGTGCGCTACCATGCCTTGCTGTTATATTTTTAGTAGAGATAGGGTTTTGCCATGTTACCTGGGCTGGTCTCAAACTCCTGGCCTCAAGTGATCTGCCCAACTCGACCTCCCAAAGTGCTGGGATTATAGGCATGAGCCATCTCACCTGGCCAATATTTCAAGTAAGTTGAAATTCAGGCTTACTAGGCCCAAATATCTCATCATATTTGGGGTATCTAACAAATCTTTACTCTTGCATATTAACAGTAGACATTCTGAGATTATAATGCCTGACATAATTGGGATGCAGAGAAGAGGAAAGGTGACCATTTGCAGGACAGGAAAACAGGGACCATCTGGTGAAGGGTTGGTTCCAACAAAGTCCACAAGTTTTCATTATGTTTCATCTTGAAAAGGCAAGGGGACACAGGAGCTCTCTGTATGATTTCTTATCACTCCATGTGAATCTAATTATCTCAAAATTAAAAAAAATAGTTAAAGACAAGGGGAGAAACCTTTTGGAAATGGAACTTTTGAATATTATTACTTTTAACCATGCAGCCCCATGGGGGCTAAAGAAGGCATAGGTTGTTTTTTTGTTGTCCTGTGCAGGGGGAAAATGAACTTGGGATGATGAGCTTCTCTTTTATTTATTTTTTTGAGACGGAGTCTCGCTCTTGTTTTCCAGGCTAGAGTGCAGTGGCGCAATCTTGGCTCACTGCAACCTCCTCCTCCTGGGCTTAAGCAATTCTCCTGCCTCAGCCTCCCCAGTAGCTGGGATTATAGGCACGTGCCACCACGCCTGGCTAATTTTTGTATTTTTAGTTAGAGATGGGGTTTCACCATCTTGGCCAGGCTGGTCTTGAACTCCTAACCTCATGATCCATCTGCCTTGGCCTCCCAAAGTGCTGGGATTACAGGTGTGAGTCACTGAGCCCGGCGTGAGCTTCTCTTTTAAGTGTTTAAACTTCTGAAATGGGTTCAGTCCCTGCTTTCCTCTCCCAATCCAGTAATATGGAAGCTTCAGTAACTTCCAATTTAAGGAAGCAAGTCCAAGCACTTTTATTCTTATCACCATCAGTAATATAAACAGCCACTTTACTTTGGAAAGCTAACCAGGAAGAAGACGCCTTAGAAAACGTTTTTGGAGTCAAAAAAGTAACAATTTAAGATTCCCACTATTTCCCTTGTAAGTTCTGTTTCTGGACAGTAACATTCTTTCCTTGAAGGACATTAGGGCCAAAATGGGCAAGGATTCCGAGATTGGTGAGATTGGTGCATCGAGCGTTATCTTCCAACTCTCTTTTCTAAATGGGCTCATTTAGTAACGCAGGCTGCTTCCTTTACTTGAAATGCCCATCTCTTGGTTACCCTCCCAAGCAAACAGAAACACCAACCAGCCAGCCCCGAAAACATCTCATTCTCTAGCCCAGTGGCTCCCAAATTCTTGAGTCTCAAGATCTTTTTCTACACTTAAAAATTAAGGATTCAAGATGGGCACGGTGGCTCACGCCTGTAAGCCCAGCACTTTGGGAGGCCGACGCTGGTGGATCACGAGGTCAGGAGTTTGAGACCAGCATGGTGAAACCCCGTCTCTACTAAAAATACAAAAATTAGCCAGATGTGGCGGCAGCTGCCTGTAATCCCAGCGACTCAAGAGTATGAGGCAGGAGAATTGCTTGAACCTGGGAGGCAGAGGTTTCAGTGAGCTGAGATCGCACCACTGCATTCCAGCCTGGGCGACAGAGTGAGGCTCCGTCTCAACAACAACAACTAATAATAATAATAACAATAATAATAAAATAAAAATAAAGGATTCAAATCCCAGCACTTTGGGAGGCCAAGGTGGGCAGATCAGTTGAGCCCAGGAGTTTGAGACTAGCCTGGGCAATGTAGTGAAACCTCGTCTTCACTAAAGACACAAAAAGTAGCTGGGCATGGTGTTGCATGCCTATAGTCCAGCTACTGGGGAAGCTGAGGTGGGAGGATCACTTGAGCCCAGAAAGTCGAGGCTGCAGTGAGCTGAAATTGTACCATTGCACTCCAGCTTGGCTGACAGAGCGAGACTATCTTAAAAAAAAAATTAAAGACTTCAAAGTATTTTTGTTTATGTGTGTTAATCTAGTTATGTACCGTATTTGAAAATAAAACTGAGAAACTGGCCGGGCACAGTGGCTCATGCTTGTAATCCCAGCACTTTGGGAGGCCGAGGCGGGTGGATCACAGTCTGGCCAAGATGGTGAAACCCCATCTCTACTAAAAATACAAAAAATTGGCCGGGCGTGGTGGCATGTGCCTGTAATCCCGGCTAATCGGGAGGCTGAGGCAGAGAACTGCTTGAACCCGGGAGGTGGAGGCTGCAGTGAGCTGAGATTGCACCACTGCACTCCAGCCTGGGCGACAGAGACTCTGTCTCAAAAAACAAACAAACCAACTTTAAAAATTGAGAAATTTTAAAAATATTAACTAGCTCATTTAAAAGGAATAAAACAAGGTGGCACAGTGGCTCACATCTGTAATGCCAGCACTTTGGGAGGCCAAGGCAGGAGGATCACTTGAGCTCAGGAGTTGGAGACCAGCATGGGCAACATGGCAAAACCCCATCTCTACAAAAAATACAGGTGGACATGGTGGCATCCACCTGTATTCCTAGCTACTTAAGAGGCTGAGGCAGGAGAATTGCTTGAGCCTAGGAGGTTAAAGCTGCAGTGAGCCGTGATTGCACTGCACTCCAGCCTGGGCAACAGAGTGAGACCCTATCTCAAAAGAACAACAAAAAAGAGAATAAACCCATTATATGTTAATGTAAATCCTATTTTTATGAGAAATACCTATATTTTCTAAAACAAAATTAGTGATAAGTGTGGGATTGTTTTAGTTTTGCAAATCACTTTAATATCTGACAGTAGACGATTGCTGGATTCTTCTCTGCTTCTGAATCTTCTGCATTCAGCCTGTTGTGAGATCACATACATGCAGCCTCTGGAAGACACTGCACACAGAGTGCACTGTTGGGAGAAACTGACATATTATTGCTATAAAAGTAGTTCTGAGGTCAGGTGCGGTGGCTCATGCCTGTAATCTGTGCACTTTGAGAGGCTGAGGTGGGAGGATCACTCGAGCTCAGGAGTTTGAGATCAGCCTGGACAACAAGACAAGACCCTGTCTCTACAAAACTTAAAAAATTAGCTGGGCGTCGTGGTGCATGCCTGTGGTTCCAGCTACTGAGGAGGCTGAGGTAGGAGGATCACTGCAGCCCAGGAGTTCGAGGCTGCAGTGAGCTTTGATGGCACTGCTGCACTCCAGCCTGGGCGACTGAGCAGGACCGTGTCTAAAAAATTTCTATTTTTGGGTCCCTTGAGTCTTGGGACGCCCTCTGCTCTACCAAGGTCCCTAGAGAACCACTGTTTTGAGAAGCACTGTTGTGGTCTGAGGCTAAAGTAATTTCAGTGGTGATGGTGTTGAGGCCCAAGTGATGTTCATGACCTCCTCCTGTGTTCCCACTGCCCCTGTCCTGCTGCTGCTTGTTTGTGAACCCGGCTAGGCTGAGAGTCTCTTGAAGGAAGACACTCAATTTTATTCGCATTTCTTTCAACTTAAGTAAATGTTTTAATTATAAAAGTAACATAGAGGCCGGCGCAGTGGCTCACGCCTGTAATCTCAGCACTTTGGGAGGCCAAGGCGGGCGGATCACTGCAGGTTGGGACTTCGAGACCAGCCTGACCAACATGGAGAAACCCCACCTCTACCAAAAATACAAAATTAGCTGGGCATGGTAGCGCATGCCTGTAATCCCAGCCCCTCTGGAGGCTGAAGCAGGAGAATCACTTGAACTCAGGAGGCAGAGGTTGCGGTGAGCCGAGATTGCGCCATTGCACTCCAGCCTGGGCAACAAGAGCGAAACTCCATCTCAAATTAAAAAAAAAAAAAAAAAAAAGCGATATTACAGCTATATTATAGATAATAGACAATTAAAAAAAACTCACTTATAATCCCCCACGTCATTTCTTGGGTGTACATATCAGTCTTTTTTTTTTTTTTGAGGTGGAGTCTTGCTCTTGTCGCCCAAGCTGGAGTGCAGTGGCATGATCTTGGCTCATTGCAACCTCTGCCCGCTGGGTTCAACCGATCCTTGTACCTCAGCCTTCCAAGTAGCTGAGACTACAGGCACCTGCCACCTTGCCCACCTAATTTTTATATTTTTAGTAGAGACGGGGTTTTGCCATGTTGGCCAGGGTGGTCGCGAACTCCTGGCTTCAAGCGATCTGCCCATCTTGGCCTCCCAAAGTACTGGGATTAACAGGCATGAACCACTGTACCGGGCCTGTATCGGTCTTTTTTGAAAATGCAGTTTTTTTTTTTTTTGAGACGGAGTCTCCCTCTGTCACCCAGGCTGGAGTGCAGTGCCGCGATCTCGGCTCACTGCAAGCTCTGCCTCCAGGGTTCACGCCATTCTCCTGCCTCAGCCTCCCGAGTAGCTGGGACTACAGGCGCCCACCACCACGCCCGGCTAATTTTTTGTATTTTTAGTAGAGATGGGGTTTCACCGTGTTAGCCAAGATGGTCTCGATCTCCTGACCTCGTGATCCGCCCGTCTCGGCCTCCCAAAGTGCTGGGATCACAGGCGTGAGCCACCGCGCCCGGCGAAAATGCTGTTTTTTTAGACTTATCATCTCACCTCATAAATGAACACCATAATTTTGGGTATTGCCCCCTCTATCTAGCAATGGGTAAGATTTTCTGTTTCTGACGTCTGTGACTAGCATAATATTCCACTACCATAGATGTAACACAATTTACTAAATACCCAATATCAGCACATGTAGGATGCTTCCAATTTGTTGTTGCAGTAAGTACAGTGATCCTGTGAAGAATATCTTCACACATATAGCTTTTCTGGCATTTAGTGTTATTTCCTTAGAACAGATTCCCAGAAGTAAGATTACTGGGTCAAAAGATGCAGACATTTTTTATGGCTTTTAATACATACTGTAAAATTGCTTTTCGAAAGGAATATACTAATTTACAATGCCACCAACACTTTTAAGAATCCGTTTCTCCACACAAATCGTCAACATAGGTGCTATTAAGAATGCTAATCGATAAAATATTGTCCCTCCGTTGTTAAAATTTTGCAATTTTTGAGGCTCATAAAATTAAAGTTTCTTAAAGAATGAGTGTGTAACACAAAACATTCTTTTGGGACATCTTTATTTCTGGAAAACCTAAGACATTCTTACTTGTGACGACCAGAAAAAGAACACATGTTGTTAGGATTGGCACAGAATTCACTGTGACAGCCAATCTTAATGCTGAAACACTTGAACCAGGAGTTTCCACTTATTTTGCTAGTTGTCACCAGCAGTAGCAAAAGGAAAACTAAAATGCGGAAGAAAGAAATGTTCTTATTGCAAACCGTACAAGATCACATTGAGGGGCTGGAGCTCTTACATTTAACTTTGCTTTCCTTTTTCTTTTCTTTTTTAAAAACAATTTGCGATTGCAGCCTCTCCTTTTGTTTCCGGTATTACCTGCCCAGGAGCAGAATTCCTTACTTTCTCCGGAGAGAGGCCGGTCACTGGGAGCGCTGCCCAGCCACCCGCACGCCCGGCCGCCCCGAGAGCCGCACTCGGCGCACCCCGTTCCTAGGCTCGTTCTCGGGGCACCTGGCGGGCGCCCACCTCCCGGGGGGCACGTGCTCCCGTACGCAGCGCGAGGGCAGCGGGCGCCGGGCTATTTATTCGGAAAAGCCCCGCGAGGACGCCCTGGATTGAGGAGGGTGGGAAACTCGGCTGCCCAGCGCTCCACCCGGGCGGCCGGGGCTGGCGCTTCTCCGCTTTCGGCCGGCGGCCTCATCCTGGGACAGGCATCCATGAGTCATCCGCTCCACGGGTCACATGGGCAACGTGACCAAAATAAAGTTTCGGTATTTTAAGCCGCCAGAAAAGGGGACAACGGAGCTCACCGGGGGCGGGCGCGGGAGGCGGGCGCAGGCGGGCGGCGCCGGGGCCGTGGGGACGCGGCGCCGAGGGGGCGGGGCCTGGAGGGAGGCGCGCCCCTCCCCCACGGCCGGCAGCGACGCCCGGACTCCTAGGCAGCCGGGTTCCAGGGCGCGGCACCCCGGCGGAGCTCAGCCCCGAGGCTCCCTGCGCCCGGCTCCCCACCGGCGGCGGAGGGCTGCGGGATCCCGGAGATCCCGGCGCGTCCTCCACAGCCACCGGGACCCCACGCGCCGGCAGCGGCTTCCCCGGGAACGTCCTTCAGCCCCGGGAGCACGCGGGAAAAGCCCCAGCGCGCCAATGAGCGAGCGCCTTCCTCATGACGGTCACGCTCAGGGGCGGGGCTTCCCTTCGCCGCTCCCGAATTCCGGGAACCCCCTTTGATTGGTTTGGACGGCCTGGGAAACACTGTAGTGACGCCCAATCAAAACGCCACGTCTCAGCCTCGAGGAACTATTCCGTGTCGGGCCCGTCCTGATTGGACAGTTCTTTCGGGCTCTGGCCACTAGGAAGCTTTGTTTAGGTCCGGAAGGCGGGCTTTCCTGGGAGTGGGTGGGGAGGGGGCGTTGATTCTTGACCAATCCTTTCAGTCCGTTGGGTGGTGACCAGCCAATGGGCCGGATGGATAGGACGCTCCTCCCGGAGAGTAGTGAGACCCCTGGTGCGGGGCGATTGGCGGCGGGAGTGATGAGTGGCAGCCCCACGGCCCAACGGGCGCTGTGCGTGGGCCGCGGGGCGGGGCCAGGGCGGGTGCGCGGCGGCGGCGGGGTGGCTGGGCCGGCGGCGGCGGCGGTACGAGGCGCGCGCTCGGGGTCCCGGTCGCGAGGAGGAGGAGGATGTGGCGCGCGGAGGGGAAATGGCTGCCGAAAACAAGCCGGAAGGTAAGAGCCGGAGCGCGAGGGACTGGGGGGCGGCGCGGCGGGACCCGGCCCCGCCGGACATCCCGGGCATCGGCGGCGCCGGGCGGGAGCGCGGGGGCGCGGCGGGCGGGCGGGCTGGCGACCCGGCCGGGGAGGGGGCCCGCGGGGTGGGGGGGCGGAGCGCGGCCGAGTCCTGAGGTGACTCGCGGGGCCGGCGGAGCGCGGCGCCCCACACCCCACCCCCGGGGGCGGGCTGGGGCCGGAGGGGGCGGGGGGCTCGCGGGGCGGGGACCGGGCCCAGCGAGGAGGAGGAGCCGGCGGAGGGCCGGCGCCTCCCCCACCCGGACCGGGCATCCCCGCCGCTCCCGAGCCCGCGGCGCGTCCCCCGCACCCCCGGCACTGGGTCCGGGGTGGGGGCCGCGGGGCGGAAAGTTTATCCGCCTCGGGCGCCCCTGGCCCAGCGCCCCACTGCTCCGGGCCGGTCCCCGTCGGGCGGTAGCGGCCGGCGCTCAGCCCTCGCCGGCCCCCTGCTCTCCGGCGGGCAGGGCCAGACGTACTCTCTCTGGCACCCCATTCAGCCCTGTGGACGCCTCCCCAAGCGGGCGGGGGGTCCCCGAGCTTCTCCCCGCCAGGGGGACCCCGTCCTGCCGAGTGTCCCTCGGCCGAAGGGCCTCGTGTGACCCCTCCCCCTTCGCTTCCCGGGAAGGGAAGGGGGCCTGCGCAGCATCCCCGCCCCTCGCAGTCGTTCACATCCTACTCTTGCCCTTGCACCCTCACAGCCAGGAGGGTGGGGTCTCCGTTTCTATGGCAAGTGAGGATCTCCACACTCCCTTGCCCTTTACCTTCCGTGACCCCGATCCTTCCTTGGCACAGGGGTCCGTCTGATCCGCTCATCTTCTTTGGAATCTTTTGGGGCCTCTGCACACTCTCCGTTGACCCTTTTTGCCAGGACAAGGGGACTCTGGCTACCCATGTTCTTCTTTCCTCACCCAGTGGATAGTGGGGGCTTGTGCAGCTCTGAAGTCATTTCTAAATAGGAAAGCAGACACTTCTCCCAGATCATACATACTCTCGCACACTTTGCTGGGTTAGGGTGAGCTCATTTCCTGAATACCCTTTGAGTTGCCCTCTTTTTCTTATGGAGACAACTGGACATTCACCGTGCTCCTTTCCCCATTCGTGTGTCTACACTGACTTGTTCTCTCTTCTCGGAGTTCCTTGTCTGGGTGAGAGTGGGCGCCCCGTAAGATGTGGGGCAGGCTGCCATTGTGCCTAGTGCTTGAGTGAAAAGGGGCCAGCCACACTAGTTGCTCCTGTGTCTGAGAAAGACCGGGGTATATTTTTGCTTCCAGTTGACTCTTGTGTCTCAGGAGGGGGGCAACCTTCACCAGTTGACTACCCCACTGGGAAAAGGGTCGTGTGCCCTTGTTTTTTGACGTTTTGATTACTGTCTTCTGTGCAGTGAGAACCAGACTTTGTCCGTCCCACACTCAAGAGTCCTTGAACCTTTCCTGGGTATAAACTTCCCGATTCTTTTTTGAGAGAACTCACATCCTCCTCTGTGGCTTCTGCTTCCCAGTCAGCCATCTTTAGTGAGCCTGTTACTTTGACTTTTTCTGATTTTCTCAAATTGTATTCATGTTGGCTGGGTAAGGAGAAGCCATATGCCTTTCCATTCAGAAAAGGGAGTGTAGACACCCGTGTCGCCCACATGCCATCCTGGAAGAGGTTGCCTGTGTGCTCATTGTTGTACTAGAACCTTCCTTTGGCTCTGGTGTTGTCTCTGGTGGCATCCAAACATTTCTTTAAATCTTGTAGCTTTCAGGAGAAGGGGGAATTTGAATGTTTTCTGTTTTTTGCTGTTGTGGTTCTATTTGGAGAACCAGATCATGATGCTATATTCATTTGTTTACATATACATACATGTAGGTATACACAGATGAAATCACATTCATTACATATACAGTGCACAGGAAGTTGGAAGGGTCAGATGACTACCTTTACATTTTGGGTGCATATGGGGCCTTTTATGTGTAATGATATAGATAGATATTAGCGTTGTTGGTAACTCTTCAGGCTTAGAAGCAGCAGCAGAAGAATCATTGATAAATGGCCAATTCTGACCATTCTTTCGTTTGTAATGTGTACCGTACTGAATAAGCAGAATGACATCCTGCATGTTCACGAAGTCTCTGAATGTGCGAAGCGTACAGTGCCTGCCCATACGCATCACAGCTTTGGCACTCTGAATTTAGAGGTGGTATTCGTTGCCTGGTTCTGCATAGAGTGAAAAGTTCTTGATTTCTTTACTGCAGTGTAGGGGAAGGAGATTTCATGTGTTTGGGCAAATGGCAGGAGATGGGTGAGAAGAAGGTGTTTTCCTGTGACAGAAGGAGGAACGAATGACCGTAAAGATGTCCCTTTTGTATTTTGACCATTTAAATAATTGAGAGAGGTTGTGAAATTAGCAAAACGTACCTGTGGAAAAGCCCTTGACGCTTCATGAGAGGATGGGGGACGTTATTCTTCGAGTTCTTTTCTCTTGGTCAGGGGAATGATTGCAGCCCTGTCGGCTCTAGTCAGGTGCTTTGCCTCCTCAGGTCTCCCTTCCTCCCTTTCTCCCTCCTTCCCTTTCTCCCTCTTTCATGAAATCCAGAATGGCTGCTTTGACAGGCTTAGTGTGGAAACTCATCCTCCCCGAGTTCCGTTGGGCTCTGGGGCTTTGGCCTTTAAAGCTCTTTTCTAGCTCGGAGGCTCGCTTTGCCTCAGTTTACTGTGTAAGGAGAAGTGACTCATCGGGGATTTGGTCAGCGCTGGTCTGTGACTTCTAGATTTTGCCTTTCAGTTAACATTGAGTTGTCCAGTGGGCCTAATTCCCAGTGTCAGAAAGTAGAGCTTTTGAGCTCATTTTCTTTTTTTTTCTTGGTTTTAAATTTTTTAATGCTGTTTGTATTCTGTGTCTGTAGTCAGCTTGATGGGATTGTGTATTTTTAGGGGATATTAGTGAACTTCGGAAAAATGAAGAGTTGACTACCTGCTGTCGATGGCGTAGACTCAGCGGAGTCATCCCGTTTCCAGTGGTGGTTCTTCCTACCCTTCCTCCATGACGCTATGGAGACTTTGGGAGTTTTCCCTGGTAAGCAGGGGTCTCCATGCAAGGTGCAGTGGAAGGAAAAGTGGTAAAGGTTGGTTGGAAGAACACACTTGAGGTTAATGTCTGAAGCTGGGCTCTTTTTCTTAAGTTTGATGTGGTTGTGTTTCTGTGTCCCTGGTCTCCACAGATGATTGGAAATCAGTTTTTTCCTCTTACCCCTGTAGTGCAAAATGCTCTGTTGCAGTTGGGCAAACTAGACGGATTCTCTGAACCACATAGTTTCATCTTTCTGTGTGACTCTCTGTTAGAACATGACTCTTTCCTCCCCTTCACCCTTTACCTCCAGTTTTTGGGACTAGGTTGGGTGACCTCTTCCTCCTTTGTCTTCTTGGAGCCTTGACTTATCCTGCTTCTGCAAATGTTGGGTTTCTCCATCTCATCGTTGAGTGGATTCAAAATGTTGACATATACAGAGCAACCTCTACTCAAGGTCAGACTGGGTCAGCTTTTCCTTTTCAAAAGAGTAGTGTTGTTCTTACTTGCTCTCTGAGACATATTTATGCATCCTGCTCAGCTGTGTTTTCTATTTCCTTAGTTTTTAGGCTCTGGCGGTTTTAGACTTTCCCCCTGAAATAGCCTATTCTTTAGAGAGTAGTGTTTAGTGTAGTCCCCCATTTATGCTAGGTGTCAGCCCATGTGTCCTGCTCAGTTTTTACTTCTTTGTGACTGATTTTGAGATAGCCCGTCTCAAAATCTTAACATTTTTTTCCCACTGTTTCATTACTTTGAGCCATTCTTCCTTTCGTGTTTGGGGGAAATACCCCTTTGTGTGCAGTTGCACTTCTTTCTGCCTGCCTTATGGAAAAAGCAGTAGAAGGTGATTCTCTTATTTTCTTCAGTTCCCCTCATAGTTGTGTTCGTTGCCTCTTCTGTGGGATCTTTGAATTTGCCCTTCTGGGGAGAAGTCCTTTTTATATTTATACTCCCATGACTGGAATCATTCATTCAGGAGACCTTTACTAAGCTTGTTATGTACAAGGAGCTGTAGGGAGTGATGTGACTTTGCTTGAGACCATATTGGATCTTGTTAGCCTTTTATATTAATGACATTTCAGTGTATCTTCTTCTTCTTCTTCTTCTTCTTCTTCTTTTTTTTTTTTTTGAGACAGAGTCTCACTCTGTTGCCCAGGCTGGAGTGCAGTGGCACGATCTCGGCTCCCTGCAACCTCCGCCTTCCAGGTTCAAGCAATTCTCCTGCTTCAGCCTCCCAAGTAGCTGGGATTACAGGCGTGCACCACCTGCCCGGCTAATTTTTTTTGTATTTTTAGTAGAGACGGGGTTTCACCATGTTGACCAGGTTGGTCTTGAATTACTGACCTCAAGTGATCTGCCCGCCTCAGCCTCCCAAAGTGCCATGATTACAGGTGCAAGCCACCATGCGCGGCCTTCAGTGTATCTTAATGCTTGTCTTATATAGTCTTGTAAGGAATTTTTTTTTCTGATTTTTAAGTTTTTGGATTGTTAACTTACAAAGATGTAGTGTAATAGTGTGTTATCTTGTTGAACCTTTTTTCCTCCTCAGCAGAAGTGGGGATGGTGAAGAGGGTGGGAGGGTGGACTGGGAGAGTCATTTAGCAGCTTTCCCCCAGACTGTGTGCAGAGAGAGAGAGTGTATGTGTGTGTGTGTGTGTGTGTGTGTGTGTGTGTATGTACGTGTAGAAAAAAGTAAAGTCAGCCTTCTTAATCTGATTGTGTAGGTATAACTTTTAGGTCGTTTAGATACATGATTGGTTGGAATGCTTAACATTTGAACAGCAGCATTGCACTAGGCATTCTATAGAACGTAGAGTCAAATTTATTTTTTATATAAGGAAGTGGTATAAAAATATTTTTCTCTTCTGATTAACTGGTACGGTTCATATTAGATAGTGAGAACTATATGAGCTGCTGGTACATTTTCACTGCCACGAAGAATTATATCCAAATTTAATACCTAATTGATGCTCATTCTTAGGCTAGGTATCTGATATGATTATCACCACTTTTGTTTATTATGTGACTTTTAATTTATGCTTTTTAATGGTATTATTGTTTTTGTAAATTGCCTCAAATTCTTTGTGGGTACAGGTTAGGTATAAATAATGATAATAATGAAAAGTATTAACACTTTGAAATGCTTCTTTTCTTTTTTCCTCTATTAAATTAGATTTACTGTCTCTACAATGTATATAGAAACCAATTCTGCTAGTATTTCACTCTTGTGTGAGATTTGTAGTATGTGGTTTGGCAATGTCCTTTGGTCATGTGAGTGTCTGACTGAGTGTATTTTGTGTTGACAAGTGATGTGTGTTTCTTTTGCGTTTTCATTGTACAGATCATTTTCTAAGGTGTTGTGTATCTTCTGGAATCATGTACTATGTTCTTTTTCTTTTTTTTTTTTTTTTTTTTTTTAAATGTTCTAGGTGACTTAAATCCGACCTCCCTTTCTTTTCTTCGGCCTTTCCTTTTACTTTTTGTCCTTTCCCACACAGAGAGATTTATTCACTGCCCTGTCATTATTATAAAAAAGTATTTGTAGATGTACTGTATTTGTAGCCTTTTAGTAAAAAGGGGATGCCCACCATCCCTTTGTCCTTTAGCACAAGGCATTGTTTCTTCTTGTTTCCCTAAGAATAGGTAGATGGAATGAGATTTAAGCCACAAGGCAGCTAGTAATAGTATTTGTAACTAGATAGCATCTCTAGATAAAACACTGGGTCCTTCATTCTCTGGGCCTCCCCATGTAGGATTTTGGAAATTTATTTTCACTGCATTTAGCCAGCTTCTTTTTGTCTCTTTGGCTTGACACAATAAATTTCTTTAAGCACAGCCAAGTATATTATTTCATTTGGAGCCTTCATTTACAAGGAAGTATGGGGGCCTCTTCTAGTGTTCCTTTGCCTGTTATATATAGTACTGCCTTTAGTTTTTGGTGTGTTTGAGAGTGAGAGTGAGAAGCATTCTTGCTCTACTACTTTGTCTGTGTAACTTGAATAAGAGTGTACGGTCATTCACTCTATTTTCCAGATAGTGTATAATCTTTCTTTTTATTTTTCTTGAATACCTAATCAGGTTCGAGCTACAGGTTGATCTGACTGTCATATCCTTTTATTTTGTGCCATCACTGGATATAGTGTCCCTTCGTCCTGTGATTAAGCCATGTTCCTATTCTGTCATTAGAGAGAGGGACTTACAAACATATAGATGGTCTCCCATGATAATTATCATGCATTTATAAGGAAAGTGTTTCTTTTCTTTTTTTTTTTTGAGACTGAGTCTTGCTCTGTTGCCCAGGCTGGAGTGCAGTGGCGTGATCTCAGCTCACTGCAACCTCTGTTTCCTGGGTTCTAGCGATTCTTGTGCCATAGCTCCTGAGTAGCTGGGATTATAGGCACCCACCACCATGCCCGGCTACTTTTTGTATTTTTAGTAGAGACGGGATTTCACCATATTGGCCAGGCTGATCTCGAACTCCTGACCTCAAGTGATCTGCCTGCCTTGGTCTCCCGAAGTGCTGAGATTATAGGCATGAGCCAGTGCGCCTGGCCGAAAGTGTTTCTTTGTATATATTGACAATGGAGAGCAGTTCGTGATTTTTCACGTGAGGGGACAAAGTAAAGGGTGAGTAAAGGGTGGTGGTTTTTTTTTTTTTTTTTTTCCATCAGTATGCTAGCTGTGTATTTCTAAGGCTGTATTGCATCCCTCTGCTTTGAACACCATTGCTTGTAGAAGGTCATGGGCCTCCTTGTGTAAAGATTGGTACTGTTTCCTGAGCTTTTTTTTTTTTTTTTACCTCATTACCCTGGACTTACAGAGGAATATTATGTACCCCACTGCAAAGAGAGGCCAAGGGTCAGCCACATTATTTCCCTTTCTGCTCTTTTTTTGGAGGATTGTTCATTTACTTTGAACTGATTGACATGGCATAAGATGGAATGACTAGAGATTTTTTTTTTTAATGGTTCTTCCATATTCAACTTCAGTGTTTTGCCCTTTCCTGACATAGTTGCTTGTTCTCTTGTACGTGAATCCTTTTGCAGTCACTTTCTTGTTTTTGTTTTTCAAATTTAGCCAGGCCTTTCAAGTCATGTAACATATCCTTTCCTGAGACTGTTAGCCGAAGGTAACTTCGAGGAAGATATGCTTGTTTGGGGCTGTATTCATCACTCTGCTCTCTGCGGTTTTATAGTTTCATGTGTACAAAGTGACATTTCTTGAAAGAAATGTTTGGGGCTGTATTCTTAATAATTTTAAACATGTTATTATGTGGAGACTGAGTGGCGTAGCTCTCATCCCTAACTTCGTTTCTTCATACCATCTAAAATACATCTCCCACCCCTATGTATATCTCTCCTCCCCCAAAATCCCAAAACAACCATCATGATAACAATCCCCCCCAAAAGCAAAACCTTATGAAGCCCAGCTCTGATTGCCTCTGCTGTGCAGTTCAGTCACTAGTTTTGGACAGGTGCATAAGCAGATAATTTTTGGGTGTGTAATATTCTCAGTGGGGCTGATGTGTGACTTTTGGGACATAGAGCATTCATTCGTTCAACAGACCATGCAGTATCTCTTCCATTTTTTCCCCTTATCAGTTACCACAAGGTAAGATTATGTATTCAGTCACTTAAAAACACTTGCAAAGTAAATTTTCCCCCCTTTATTCCCTTCTAACCATCGAAATAAATGCTGACAATAGTAAATTACCGTGTCCCTACTTTTGTGTTCAACATGTCTAAGAGAATGGAGAGCTAACTTCCAATAATGGCAGTACAGCCAGTCATGACTCTTTCTCCATGTAGCCTGTGCATTTTGCAGTGGTGATTTGTACTTTCAGCTAAATTTAGTGTCTATAACAAAGGATGCATCAGATGTTTAAGTTCATTTAATCTTTTTTACAGTGTACATTCAACAAGGTGTATTTGTGTGTTATATTAGAATGATGTACAGATACAACCAGAGGTATTCTTTCAACTTAGAGAGAGAGGAAGCCTTTCTTTTTACAAGTTTTGAAGGAAAGTTATTGTTTGTTTTTCCTTCATCATGGTTGATTTAGATTGCCAGACTCATTTCTGAATGTATATTAATACAATCAAGAATTAATCTTTTTAAAACTTAGATTTGGTTTTTAATCCTTTTCTGAAAAGTCATTTCTGAGGATGTATGATGTATGTGCCCCATTGGTTTTCTGAGCATTTGGGTATCAAATCATTTGGGAGTGATAATAAGAGATTGGTACAAAGTGTGAAATTATCAGAGAGAAAGAAAAAAGATGCTGTAGTGGAAAAAATTACTCATTTATGATTAAAAATAATCTCAAAGTGATGATTGGAAGTATAAATTCAGATATTTGAAGAAGAAATGGAATGTTGATAGGGTTATTGTATTGCATAGACACATGTACACATATAAAGAATGCTCCCCAAAAAGGGGGCACTTAGAGGACAAGTAAGTTGATTGGATTGATTTTAAGAAAAATGTTAAGTTTGTCTTTTTAAAAAGTAATTGAAATGAAATAACCCTTCTTAGTGAAGAAAATGAAAACTTTGATGGAAGTTCAGCAAAATGGAATATTTAAAAAGATTCAAGAGAAGGATTTTTTTATTGCGAATCCACAAGGGGGTAGTGATGTTCTTTCAAAGATACTTGTGGTGGCAACAATGTGAGATGATCTCTTCACATTTTAGATTTACCGATAAAACTGGCATGTTTGCATTTTAACTTAATAAGATCTTCTTTTTAAAATGTTTATTGGCAAAATTGTTTATTGCTTAAATTAAAAAAAAATCCATTTTGGGTGAATGGCTACTTTAAGCCATATGAATGGTGAAGAAGAGAGAATGTCCTTACAGTTCTGTGCTTTGGAGAGGTTACCAAGGATGTGAGGGTCACTGTTATTTTCTAAGAATGTAATAATCTTAAATTCCCTGGGAAACATTAGACATCCAGGAATCAGTTACTTAAGTGTCCTGAATAAAAGGATTTTAGTAAATTGTGTCTAAACTTTACAGAAGTTTGTATTACTAGTTGTATTTTCAGTCCTGCCGAGAGATGAAAGATATGAACAATCCATGCCACTAGCCACTTTTAATAGTTCTAAGTAAATCAAATTTTTATAATCTTTCTTTTTTATTAGTTTATATTACATCATTAGATAAAGGCTTTTTTTCTTTCTTTCTTTTTTTTTTTTCTTCCCTCACATAAAAATTCCAGGAGCTTTCTTCTGGTCACTGAGTTCCACCCCATATTATTCAGAATTACTTAAAATCAGGTGTGGTATGGCTGTGCTGGGTCGTTTTCCGTGGAGGACTGCCTAGCTGTATTATGCATTCATTTTTGAAAGTTACGCCACGTGATGGGAGAAGGATTTAAAGTTGGGGCGGGCAGCTATGTCCTACTTATTTAGAGACACAACTAGTCATCGCCTGTAAAAAATGTTACTTCTTTTAAATTTATTTTATCTTGTTTTTTTTTAGAGACAGGGTCTCGCTCTGTTGCCCAGACTGGAGTGCAGTAGTGCAATCCATAGCTCACTGCAACCTTGGCCTCCTGTGCTGAAATGATCCTCCTGCCTCAGCCCCCTGAGTAACTGGGACTACCGGTGTGTGTCACCTTGCCTGCTTAGGTTTTTTTTCTCTTTTTGGTAGAGATGGGGTCTTGCTGTGTTGCCCAGGCTGGTCTTCAACTCCTGGTCTCAAGCAGTCCATCTGCCTTAGCCTCCCAAAGTGCTGGGATTTACAGGTATGAGCTACCATGGCCCGCCTAAAAAATACTATTTCTGACAATAACACAAAATGTGTGGTTTAGAGATTATGATAGTTTGTGCCACATACATTGTATATTTTTCATTTTTGGTTCATGGAAAAGCTTGTTAATTGAGCTTTTCTCTTTTTCTCCGTTCCCTCATTCTGAGCAAGGAATGACTTTTTCTTTTATTTCCTTTACCAAATGACTTTGGTGTTTTAACATTCCAGAAGATACACTGTTTTTCATATGCTACTCTAAACTCTGCTGGGAACTGAACTATGACGTCAGCATTTTCATTCATGAATTTGATTCTTCTAAATTTTTTTCCTGTTTTGTATTCCTGAGCTGACTTCTGGCACATGCACAAATCAGTTTACCGTTAGTCAGCCCATAAATCACTGATAAAAGGTAAAACAAAAGATAAGATACTGGAGTTACTTTGATAGTACTATAGTTCTCATGCTGATTTGCATCAGTACAGTTTGGATAAGGTTTCTGGCTAAACAGATTGAAACCTAAAAAGTCAATTTAATTATCTTATGATTTTGTGACTTGAACTGTGTTGTGAACATATTGACACAATATTTTTGTTCTTACAGGAAGTTGAGAGTGCTATGCTGTGGCTCCTTTGTTATAAAATAGCATTTCTTTTTTTATTTTTTGGAGAGACGGTCTCACTGTGTCACTCAGTCTGGAGTGCAGTGACACGATCTCTCTCGGCTCACTGCAGCCTCGACTTCTCGGGCTCAGGTGATCCCTCAGCCTCCCGAGTAGCTGGGACTACAGGCACGCGCCACCATGCCTGGCTAATTTTTGTATTTTTTGCGGAGATGGGTTTTCACCGTGTTGCCCAGGCTGGTCTCCAACTTGTGAACGCAAGCGATCCACCCACCTTGGCCTCCCAGAGTGCTAGGATTAGAGGCATGAGCCACTGCGCCAGCCTAAAGTAGCTTTCTTGTATAATTTGACTAAGTTGGAAGAATATATAAAACTTTATTTCAGAGAGGTTAGGCCTGGAGATTAAATGATATTTTATTCAGATTACCTTTGTAATGGATTTAGATTTTTTTTTGGAGGATTTTCTTGCCTTTGACATATTTTAAATTACTTCATTGTTTGATACTTTTATTTTAATATATTATTATTGTGATGGAACCGGTGTAGTATTCCTTGTATTGGACTTAGGGTGCATCTCCCCTGGATTGTGCACTCGTGTAGCTGTCAACTCTAGTTTCTCCTCTAGGGAGGTCACTCGTTGAAGTTTAGTACTACATTAGAGCAGTTCTTGAAGAAATCTTATTTGGAGTTTTCTTCTGCAGGCCAAAATTGAGGCTAAGCCTCCGGCCCATTGTATCTTTCAAGCCTGCTGTAGTTGATGAATGGTGAGCTGTAAAAAAGTTCATTTTCTCTACTTTCTTGGGGGTTTTGCTGACTTTCTGGATACTCACTTGCCAAGAAACATTTAGAAATAAAATGTGTTATATTTGGGAATCATCATTTTAGCTAAATAATAATTCATGATTAGAATCAATGATTCAAGCTGCAACCACTTTGACTGATACCTAGTCTTACTCTTGAGATCACTGTTTTTTCCGAGACGGTCTTGCTTTTGTCACCCAGGCTGAAGTGCAGTGGCGTGATCTTGTCTTACTGCAGCCTCCACTTCCCCGGCCTAAGCAATCCTCCTGCCTCAGTCCCCCAAGTGGCTGAGACTATAGGTGTACGCCACCATGCCAGGCTAAGTTTTGTATTTTCTTTTTTTTTTTTTGAGACGGAGTCTCGCTCTGTCGCCCAGGCTGGAGTGCAGTGGCCGGATCTCAGCTCACTACAAGCTCCGCCTCCTGGGTTTACGCCATTCTCCTGCCTCAGCCTCCCGAGTAGCTGGGACTACAGGCGCCTGCCACCATGCCCGGCTAGTTTTTTGTATTTTTTTAGTAGAGACGGGATTTCACCGTGTTCGCCAGGATGGTCTTGATCTCCTGACCTCGTGATCCGCCCTTCTCGGCCTCCCAAAGTGCTGGGATTACAGGCTTGAGCCACTGCGCCCGGCCAAGTTTTGTATTTTTTGTAGAGACGGGGTTTTGCCTTGTTGCCCAGGCTGGTCTCAAACTACAGGGCTCAAGCGATCCTCCTGCATCAGCCTCCCAAAGTGCTGGAATTACAAGCATGAGCCACCATGTCCGGCTGAGATGACTCTTTATTTTTTATTTATTGGGGTTTTTTTTTTTTTTTTGAGACAGAGTCTCGCTCTGTCACCCAGACTGGAGTGCGGTGGCGTGATCTTGGCTCACCACAACCTGTACTTCCCGTGTTCAAGCAGTTCTCCTACCTCAGCCTCCCGAGTAGCTGGGATTATAGGCACGCACCACTACGCCTGGCTAATTTTTTTTTTTTTTTTTTTTTTTTAAATAGAGATGGGGTTTCACCATGTTGGGCAGGCTGATCTCGAACTTACGACCTCAGCTTATCTGCCTGCCTTCGCCTCCCAAAGTGCTGGGATTACAGACGTGAGCCACCACACCTGGCCTGAGATGACGTTTTAAATGCCATAACAAGTACAGATCCTGTGTCCTCCCATTATTGAATAAAACTAGAACTTTGTGTTCCTTTAGGTTAAACTATATTATCTAATAGGTGACAGAAGAGTGGTCTGTTAACTGGCTTTCTCCTTTCAGTAGATTAGCTAAGAGAAAGGAAATAAAAGCAAGTAGACTGTGAATAAACATTGAAGTTGACTTGAATGACATTATTTTCCCTAATAACAAAATAATTTATATATTATTTAAGTATGATTTCTGTAAAAGAATCTATTTGCAAGTGATAATGAAAAAAGAAAAAAAATATATATATTTTTTGAGATGAAGTCTCGCTGTTGTCCCCCAGGCTGGAGTGCGATGGCGCAATCTTGGCTCACTGCAACCTCCGCCTCCTGGGTTCAAGCGATTCTCCTGCCTCGGCCCCCCAAGTAGCTGGGATTACAGGCGCCCAACCCTATGCCCGGCTAATTTTTGTATTTTCAGTTGAGACACCATGTTGGCCAGGCTGGTCTCGAACTCCTGACGTCAGGTGATACACCCGCCTCGGCCTCCCAAAGTGCTGGTATTACAGGCATGAGCCACTGCACCCAGCCTAAGAAAGGAATATTTAATGGTAGAGGGGCTCTGTAAAAACCCCCTAATTTTCTTTTTTTTTTTTTTTTTTTTTTTTTTTTTTGAGACGGAGTCTCACTCTGTAGCCCAGGCTGGAGTGCAGTGGCCGGATCTCAGCTCACTGCAAGCTCCGCCTCCCGGGTTCACGCCATTCTCCTGCCTCAGCCTCCCGAGTAGCTGGGACTACAGGCGCCCGCCACCTCGCCCGGCTAGTTTTTTGTATTTCTTAGTAGAGACGGGGTTTCACCGTGTTAGCCAGGATGGTCTCGATCTCCTGACCTCGTGATCCGCCCGTCTCGGCCTCCCAAAGTGCTGGGATTACAGGCTTGAGCCACCGCGCCCGGCCAACCCCCTAATTTTCAAAGCCATGTGCCACTGTAGGTATGAAAAGTTGTGGGCTGTTATTACTAGGTTTCAGAATGTCTGGAATACTGGCGGTAGTATCAGCATTATTTATTTATTTATTTATTTTTTGAGACGGATTCTTGCTTTGTTGCCCAGGCTGGAGTGCAGTGATGCAAGCTCCGCTTCTCGAGTTCAAGCCATTCTCCTGCCTCAGCCTCTCGGGTAGCTGGGACCACAGGCACCTGCTACCACACCCGGGTAATTTTTTGTGTTTTTTTAGTAGGACGAGATTTCACCGTGTTAGCCAGGATGGTCTTGATCTCCTGACCTCGTGATTCGCCCTTCTCAGCCTCCCAAAGTGCTGGGGTTACAGATGTGAGCCTCCATGCCTGGCTAAAGCATTATCATTTTTATCTAACCCTGAACCAATCAGTGATTGGTTAGTTCTCCAGCCGTGAAGGCTTTGTGCTTCCTAGACAGCTTTTAGAACAAGCCCACCTTGATTCCCAGCTCAAACTCTTTCCTTTTTACTATTTGTTTATTGTTTGTTTATTCATTATTTATTATTATTAATTAAAAAATTTTTTTAGAGACAGACTCTTGCTCTGTCACCCAGGCTAAAGTGCCATCACAGCTCACTGCAACCTTGAACTCTTGGGTTCAAGTGATTCTCCTGCCTCAGCCTCCTGAATAGCGAGGACTACGGGCGTGTGTGCCACCACACCCGGCTAATTCTTTTTTAATTTTATGGAGAAAGGGTCTTGCTATGTTGCACAGGCTTGTCTTGTACTCCTGGCCTCAAGCAGTAATCCTGTCTCAGCCTCCCAAAGTGCCAGGCTTACAGGCATGAGCCACTGTGCCTGGCTTGTACTCTTTTCTTTCACTAGCTAGGAATGCTGGTGAGCAGAACTCAAGGATCCCAGCAGAGCTGCATCCTGTACTGTCTTTGCTGCCACTTAGGTGGACCAGAAGCTAGAAGCCTTTCTCTCCATGACCTCCATACCTTCTTTTACCAGATGGTATTTCTGCATTTATCACTCTTGATTCCACCACAGCTTTTCCTCATCTTGCTTTTCTCAGCCCTCAGCTCTTACATAATGAGATAGTTGGTAGTCATTTTGAGGGGATTCATGTATTGGGTAAAGGGTTGTCCTAGTGATAACCTTGAAAGTTCCTTCCCATTAATAATAATTACTATTAATAATTAATAGCAGTAACTAATGATAAAATAGAAGTTGCAACAATATACTGTAATAAAAGTTGTGTGAATGTGGTCTGTCTCTCTCAGATTATCTTATTGTACCATACTCACCTATTTTTGGACCTTAGTTGACCGCTCGTAACTGAAACCATGGATAAGAGGGGGACTATTGTATAAGGAAATGAAGTCAGAGATATGGAATTTCATTTCAGGGCTTGCTTTCCTGATATTCAGCTATTCTGTATAACTGTATCTTTTCCTTTTGAGGTCCTTGCTCCAGGACAAGAATAATATGTTGACTCAAGCCGTATGGGGGGATTTGAACTGCAGACACTCAGATGTCTCCTTTCTGAGGTACATAGACGGCTTAATTTTTTAGGTCTGTCTGTTTAATATACTATATTAACTTTAAAAAATGTAGGCTGGGTACTGTGGCTCACGCCTATAATCTCAACACTTTGGGAGGCCGAGGTGGGAGGATTGCTTTAGCCCTGGAGTTCGAGACCAGCCTGGGCAACATAGTGAGACCTTGTCTCTACTAAAAATAGAAAAAATTAGCCAGATGTGGTGGTGCGCACCTGTGATCCCAGGTACCTGGGAGGCTGAGGTTGGAGGATTGCTTGAGCCCTTGAGGTCAAGGCTGCAGTGAGCTGTGATTGCGCCACTGCACTCCAGTCTGGATGACAGAGTTGAGACCCTGTCTCAAAACAAACAAAATGTGAAAAAAAATTTAAAATTATTAAAAAAGATGTACGACACCAAAATATTCATAGTTATTTTGTATGACAGATCTGAGGTCTTTGTTCAGACATAGATGAGGGTTCCTAGTTTTGGAAAATAGACTTAAATAATACATGATTACAGATGAAAAATATTTGCTGGCCGGGTGCGGTGGCTCAAGCCTGTAATCCCAGCACTTTGGGAGGCCGAGACGGGCGGATCACGAGGTCAGGAGATCGAGACCATCCTGGCTAACACGGTGAAACACCGTCTCTACTAAAAAATACAAAAAACTAGCCGGGCGAGGTGGCGGGCGCCTGTAGTCCCAGCTACTTGGGAGGCTGAGGCAGGAGAATGGCGTGAACCCGGGAGGCGGAGCTTGCAGTGAGCTGAGATCCGGCCACTGCACTTCAGCCTGGGTGACAGAGCAAGACTCCGTCTCAAAAAAAAAAAAAAAAAAAAAAAATATTTGCTAACCTCAGACTTTTTCTGTTTGAGGTAGTATTTATATTCATTTAGTTGTACTTTCTGGAGTTGATTAATATAACCGTTATTAAAATCTATCTATTCCCAATAATTCAGTAAATGAAGACTCTTCCTATTTAGAAACTCGTGTGGATTGGGGAGTTGCTGTGGGCCCACTGTCATTGATCATATCACATCTTCACTTGGGCCTACTCCCTGGGCTACTATAGGCCTGGCATTTGGAGAGGCCATGAACATAATTCATTTTTGGAACTTTCTTTCATTTTTAAAGATACTGAGAGGCAAGTTAAAGTTCCTGGTGTTCGTGTAAACATTCCCTGCCTTATCCTTTCCATCTCAGCCATTATGAAATGTTCTGGCTGAATCGTTTGCTTTCACAAAGCTTTGATGGAAGTTTCTTCCTCATTTGGTTTTATTGATAGAGGCTGTTATACTAAAAAGAAAGCATAACAAGTTAGAAAGGTGGAGAGTGGGTACTTAACATTTTTGAAGTACCTGTCTTTCTTCCTAGGGGTCCTCCGGAAATTGATCATAGATAACTTGACCAAATTCAAGGCCCAGAGATTTATTCCAGGCATTCTGGGAGGGAAGGAACATCAGACATTCTATACTGAATCTAATTATTCTAAATATGGCCCACTGCAGCTTGTATGAGTGTTTTCTGATGTAAATATGGTGATAGTGGCGACCTCTCTAACTGGGCCAAATATCCTTGACAGCTTCTATCTGTCCTCTCCAAGTATTTTTAGTCTCTTTAGCTTCTGCGGCCATGTCTGGAGGAACTGAGGATGGACTTAGCTGCTCTGGTGCTGCTCCAGGTTGTTGTGGGTACTCTTTGCTACCTTTGTCACTGTCCTGCCACAGTCCCGCCACTGATGAGGCTCCTGGCCCTTGTCGTTTGATGAGGGAACATAAATACTTGTTTAATAAAAATAAAAAAGTCATGATTTTCAGAATGCTTTGAAAATAAGCTATGGCTAGTGGTGATACACAGTGGGAATGCCCTTAATTTCACTAAATTGTATGCTCAAAAAGGGTTAAAGTGGTAAATTGTATGTTATGCATGTTTTACCATAATTGAAAGAATAAAAACTTCAAATGGATTTGAAGCTTAATGAGAAAATTAGTTATAAGGTCCTAACAGTAAATATATGGCCAATATTTTCATGATCCCAAGGTGGGAGGCTGTGCCTTAAGTAAACTGTCAGAATCACACATTAAAAAAAAATAAATAAATGATGGTAATCAGGCCCTGAGGTTCATTTATACAGAAAGTGATTTTTAGGTGAGATTTTAATATTTGCAATATTTATATTTGTAAAGAGGACTGGCTAGCTCATTCAGAAAAGTCTGAGGTTCTTAATAAACACTAGGAAGCAGATGGTTTGGGGTTGATGTCAGGGAAGGTAAGCAGGCTCTGCTTTAGATTAGAGCACTTTTGATTGCACGTACCACAAGCCACACAGGTTAGGCCAAGTGAAAGCAGTTTTAGTCTAAGAAGAGCAGAAGCAATTGTAGCCTCCCAGGACAGAAACTGAAGTGTAGCTGGGCAGTGGGAACTGGATCCGGAGAGTGTGGAGTACATGTCTTCTCTGGAGCTGGGCTTTCTCCATTCACATGTAGCTTTCTTGCCTAAGTTGCATGTAGTGGCCTTAGTCAAGGCTCCTGCACGTCCTGACTCTAGTTCCAGTGCTCACCATCATCTGACTCCCGTTTCTATGGCTCAGTACAAAAATACTCAAGACTGGGAATTGGACTGACTCCTCTCAGCCAGTTGCTTTGTTTCCATAGGCCAGCTGATCATCCCACTCCAGTGGACTATGAAAGAAGGTTGGTTAGATCCAGCAGCCTGCTGATCATTTGGAGGGTCTTAGAGTGAGAGGAGATTGTGTGAGAAGCTGGTTATTGGAGCAGGGGGTCCTGGCACCTCAAACTCTGTCTCCATCAAACAGTGTAAAAGAAAACGTACTGACTCCTAAAGGAGTGTCTTATGTTCAGGTGCTATAGTGATTGAACGTTTTGCAGAGAAGGTGTTCAGTGTAGCTACAGATAGGAGGCCAAGTGTCCTTGGTCAGCCAGCCTGGTTGTGTGTGGAGTAAGTTAGTGGTAGATGTAGTAACTGTCCCAAAGCTTTTCCTTTGTCTCTCTCTCTCTTTTTTTTTTTTTTTTTGAGACAAGGTCTTATTCTGTTGCCCAGGCTGGAGTGCAGTGGCGCAATTTCAGCTCACTGAAGCCTCGACAGCCGGGGCTCAAGTGATCCTCCCACTTCAGCGCCCCAGGCTGAGGACTTAGCTGGAAACACAGGCATATGCCACCTTGCCCGGCTAATTTTTATGTTTTTAGTAGAGACAGGGGTTTCATTGTGTTGCCTAGGCTGGTCTTGAACTCCTGGCCAGCTCAAGCGATCCACCTGCCTCAGTCTCTCAGAGGGCTGGGATTACAGGTGTGAGCCACCGTGCCTGGCCCCAAAACGTTTTCTTTGACCATTGGAGAAGCAGAACACCCTGGAATGCTATGGTCTGTGCAGTCTTTGCCCTGTGGGTGTTCTCAGGTAGAATCAGGCAGTTTGGGTGATGTCAGTATCATTTGAGGTCTTCCACAGTTCAGCTATTTGGGTGGCCTTCCCCACGTTTCCCCTTGTTTTGGGGAAACATAAAAGGATGGAGATGTGTATCCTTAGTAAGAAAGGGAGACGTTGCCTTCAGAATGGGTAGAAAGCAGAAAACAAGTGGGGAAGAAAACAGAAAACAGCCTGTCTTTAAGTGTATGTGGCTGCCTGTGTGCACGGTCCTTCAGCTTTTCCTTAGTATATCCCCGCTGCTTCTGATCTCTTGTTCTTGATTTTTCATGGTAGAAGGAGGAAACAAAATTATAGAAGACAGGTGGAAGACTGTGAAAGAATAGTAGTTTGGAGATAACTAGGTAAAGGGCTAATAGCCTGCACACCACTGAATTTTCTGAATTTATAGCTGTTTAGTAATTGATGTTTCATAGTGTTGACCTTGAGTAAATTCGGAAAAGCAATACTGAGTATGTTCTGCTAAACAAAAGAGGAAAGTATATGATGTTTTTGAAGAAACAACCTTCACAATAGTTTCAGTAGTTAAAGGGATTTGGTTCCTTTTAAAATTATTTATTTCTTTTTAAAGATGGTCTTACTCTGTCATCCAGGCTGGAGTGCAGACGTGTGATCATAGCTCCCTGTAACCTTGAATTCCTGGGCTCAAGTGATCCTCCTGCCTCAGACTCCCGAGTGGTTAGGAGTACAGGCATGTATCACCATGCCCAGCTGATTAAAAAAAATTATTTTTGGCCGGGCATGGTGGCTCACACCTGTAATCCCAGCACTTTGGGAGGCCGAGGCGGGTAGATTGCCTGAGGTCAGGAGTTCCAGAGCAGCCTGGCCAACATGGTGAAACCCCGTCTCTACTAAAAAAAATACAAAAAGCCGGGCATGGTGGCAGGTGCCAGTAATCCCAGCTACTTGGGAGGCTGAGGCAGGAGAATCAGTTGAACCCGGGAGGCGGAGGTTGCAGTGTGCTGAGATTGCCATTGCATTCCAGCCTGGGAAATGAGTGAAACTCTTTTTTTTTTTTGTAAAGACAGGGTCTCAATATATTGCCCAGTCTGGTCTTAAACTCCTGGCCTCAAGTGATCCTCCAGCATTGGCCTCCCAAAGTGCTGGGATTACAGGTATGAGCCACTGTGCCCAGCCTGATCTGTTTTTCAATAATAGCTTAAGATGTAATTCATATATTGTAAAATTCACCCTTTTAAAATATATAATTGAGTGGGTTTTCTTTTGTATATTTACATGTTTTGTGCCACTGTCTCCACTCTCTAATTCCACATGTTCATCACTCCAAAAAGAAAATCTACCCATTAGCAGCTACTCCCTGTTGCCTCCTCCTCCCAGCCCTAGTCAATTGCTAATCTGCTTTATTTCTTTATGGATCTTTATGACTAGTCTCAACATTTCATATAAATGGAATCATATAGTGTTTGTCCTTTTGTGACCTGGCTGGCTTATTTCCCTTAGCATAATGTTTTCAAGGATTTTATCTGTGTTGTCTGTAGCATGTACTGTTACTTCATCCCTTTTTTAAAATTAAAAACATTTTAATTTAATGTAATAGAGACAGGGTCTCGCCATGTTGCCCAGGCTGGTCTTGAACTCCTGGGCTCAAGTGATCCTTCTGCCTTGGACTCCCAAGGTGCTGGGATTACAGGTGTAAACCACCATACCTGGCCACTTCACTCCTTTTATTTTTGAATAATCCTCTGTCGTATGGATATATACCACATTTTGTTTGTCCATTCACCAGTTAATAGACATTTGAGTTATTCCACTTTTTGGTTATTATGAAAAATGCTACTGTGAACATTTGTGTACAAGCTTTTATATGGACATGTGTTTTCATTTCTCTTGGAAAGATACCTAGGAGTGGAATTGTGGTGTCTTAGTTAACTCTGTTTAACTTTTTGAGGAACTGGTTTCCAAACTTTTCCAGAGTGGTTAGATCATATTACATTCCCACCAGCAAGTATGAGAGTTGTAATTTCTCCACATTCTTGCAAACACTTGTTATTGTCCATCTTTTTTTTTTTTTTTTTTTTTTTTTTTTTTTGAGACGGAGTCTCGCTCTGTCGCCCAGGCTGGAGTGCAGTGGCCAGATCTCAGCTCACTGCAAGCTCCGCCTCCCGGGTTTACGCCATTCTCCTGCCTCAGCCTCCCAAGTAGCTGGGACTACAGGCGCCCGCCACCTCACCCGGCTAGTTTTTTGTATTTTTAGTAGAGACAGGGTTTCACCATGTTAGCCAGGATGGTCTCGATCTCCTGACCTTGTGATCCGCCCGTCTCGGCCTCCCAAAGTGCTGGGATTACAGGCTTGAGCCACCGCACCCGGCCCCATCTTTTTGATTATAGCCATTCTTGTAGATGGGAAGTGGCATATTATTGTGGTTTTGATTTGCATTTCCCTAGTGACTAATGATGTTGAGCATCTGTTCATGCGCTTATTAGCCATTTGTATGTCTGCTTTGGCGAATGTCTGTTCAAATCCTCTTCCGTTTTTGAATTGAGTCAATTGAATTTTTGCTGTTCAATTGTAGGAATTCTTTATATGTGTTCTAGATATCAGTCCCTTATCAGATACGTGATTTCAAATGTTTGATTGACGTGTGATATATGATTTTTCTCCGATTCTGCATGGGTTGTCTTTTCACTTTCGTTTTTTGAGAGAGAGTCTCATTCTGTCACCCAGGCAGGAGTGTAGTGATGTAGTCATGACTCACTGCAGTCTTGCCTGCCTGGCCTTAAGTCTCCTGAGTAGCTGGGACTACAGGCAGGCACCACTCATCTGGCTAATTTCGAAATTTTTAAATAGAAATGGAGTCTCTGTATTATGCCCAGGCTGGTCTTGAACTCCTGGGCTCAAGTGATTTTCCTGCCTCGGCCTCCTAAAATGCTGGGATTACAAGTGTGAGCTGCTGTGCTGGCCTTTACTTTCTTGATAGTGTCCTTTGAAGAATAGAAGTTTTAAATTTGATTGAGTCCCATTTATCTGGTTTTTTTTTTTTTTTTTGTCACTTATACTTTTGGTATCATAATAAGAAACCGTTGTCATATCCAAGGTCGTGAAGGTTTACACCTGTGTTTTTCGTAAGAGTTCTGTAGTTTTAGCTCTGATATTTAGTTCTCTGATAGATCTTCAGTTAATTTTTGTATGCAGTGTGAGGTAGGCTTCCAGCTTCGTTCTTTTGCATGTGGATATTCAGTTGTCCTAGCCCATTTGTTGAAAAGACCATTCTTTCCTCACTAAAGTGTCTTGGCACCCTTGTTGAAAATCAACTGACTATAAATCTGTGGATTTATTTTTAGAGTCTTGATTCTATTCCATTGATCTATATGTCTATCTTTATGCCATGACCACAATATCTTGATTCTGTAGCTTTGTAGTAAGTTTTGAAATCAGGAACTGACAGTCCTTTAACTCTGTTCTTCTTTTTCAAGATTATTTTGGCTGTGCTATGTCCCTTGTATTTCCGTATGAATATTAGGATCAGCTTGTTAGTTTCCACAAAAGAGGCAACTGAGATATAATGGGGATTATGTTCAATCTGTGGATTTTGGGAGTTTAAATCCATTTTATGGATTTGCTGTATGCTTGGGAAGTCCTGGCTAATTTAGATACCCAAACATCTTGCCTTAAAAACATACAATTTTGTTTTAATTTATTAATGTAGTAGGCTGCCTTGGTGAAACACTGTAATTCACTGTTAGACTGGAATTGGACCTTTCAGGTTCCAAGAGAGCAAACAGCTCTTCCACATAGCCTGTAGGTTGGCTTCTTGTAGTATATGTTTTTTTGATGTGAAAGTTTGCTGATGCCTTGCATGTTTTAAAAATAATGTGCTATTCTGGTTAATATACATTCTGGTTAATAGAGAACTAGCAGATTACCTATATGAATATTTAATTATCAAAGAGTTAGAATATGTTACAATAAAATTGTGACATTAAAATTTATATAATTGTTATTATTACTGGAGGGATCAGAAGATATTTTATGACCTTGTAGTCCTGCAGGGGCCATGTGAACATCAGTTATTGTTATACTTTTAAGTCACTTCATTTACTCAACAAATAACAAAGTGCCTATCTGTGCCAGGCACAAGGAAGGACAGACCCAGTCTCTGTCCTTACGGAGCTAAGGGGGAGACAGACATTAATCAAGATGCCGTGTGAAATTTCAACTGGGACTCAGTGCTGTGAAGGCACGTGCAGTGTGTCATAAAGGGATTTGACTAATCTGCAAGGTTGGGGGAGGCTTCTTGAGCGCTCTGGAGGAAACGGGAATTAATTGTGGGAAGAATTAAGGATAAAAGTTCCAGGTAATTGGATGAGTTTGTTAGTGAGTTGTGTGGAGGTACTCTGGTTGTAGCCTGTTTATCTCTTTTGGGAAAGAGTATCTGAAGACTTGGTTCTCGGTTCTCGTCTTTACTCTGTCCCTTAAATGCCTTGTGACTGAACAGGTACTCTTTCTGAGCTTGTTCACATACTGGTTTTTAAATTTCTATAGCCATTTTTATTTATAGATACTTACATGAAAACATACAGAAATCTAGGCTTTTGGTTGATTGTTTTCATATAATTAAAAAATCATTCACTTTGGGAGGCCGAGGCAGGTGGATCACGAGGTCAGGAGATCGAGACCATCCTGGCTAACACAGTGACACCTCGGCTCTACTAAAAATACAAAAAATTAGCCAGGCATGGTGGCACGTGCGTGTAGTCTCAGCTACTTGGGAGGCTGAGGCAGGAGAATCCCTTGAATCCAGGAGGCGGAGGTTGCAGTGAGCTGAGATTGCACCACTGCACTCCAGCCTGGGGAACAGAGCAAGACTCCGTCTCAAAAAAAAAATTATTTCTTTGTGACCTTCCATGGTTACCGGTTTAGAACTGCAGTAGTGGTAAATTGAATACTTTTCTGAACATTTTTCCTAGACTTGGAAATTAGGAGTCATTTCTGTTTACACATACTTCAGAAGCCTGTAGGGGACAGTCTGTAGTGACGGAAGTCTGTGGGGAAGCAGATATGGATGTAACTGATTCAAGGCAGGTCATAATGCTTTAATAAGGCTCTGGAAGGGAAGATGGAAAGACTTCTGGGAGGAGGTGGAATTTGACCTGAAATCGTTGACAGGCAAACATGGTAGTTGGAGGAGAAATTCCAAGCAGAGGAAATGGAACAGAGGCACAGAGCCAGGAGAGTACAGGGAGTGGGTGGAATTCATGTGCATATGGGTAGGTAAGCCTCAGAAAGTAGGTAGGGGTCATATTGTTCCAGGCCTGAAAAGTCAGACCGAAGAATCTGAATTTAATTCTCTGCTCAGGAGAGGCTTTTAGAATTTTTTTTAGTAGAAGAATGGAATTGATTGGATAAAGTCGATTCTCCTGAAATGTGCTAATAAGGGCCACCTAGTTACCCTTCCAGCCTCCTCTCTACAGTCATGTTACATTTTTTAGACTCTGATTGTACCAAGGTCCCACAATGGTGGTTTTAGGCCTCCCACTTTGTTGTTGCCTTGATTTAGAAGTTGCATCTGCCTCCGGAACACAGGCACACACGCTCACCCATGCTCTTGCTGACTCTCTGTGTCCTCTGTGTTTCAGCTTAAATGAAACTTCCAATAGAAGCCTTCTTGACCTTGCGCCTCTTTTCACGAATTGGATTGGATGCCTTTCCTGTGTGTGCCATAGCACTACGTGGTTTTCCTAGTCGTGGCACATTTTAGTTTGCGTTGGGAGTTGCTTGTTTACTTCTCTTCTCTCTGAATTAGATGTGCATTTCTAGCAGTTAGAGGCTTGAGTACCTAGACTTAGTAAATGCTTGTTGGCTGAATGAATGAATGAATGAATGAGCAAATAGGGACTGGAGTTGGTAGAAAATCACTTCTGGCAAGAGTTGTCTGTAGAATTGGGGTGAGGAAAGAGCTAGCTTGGCTGAGGAGTGTGTGTGTCACACACACATACAATTTTGTGACTGATTGAATGTGGGCCTTGAGGGAAGGTGAATCCTAGGTTTTGAACCATAACTGGGAATTTAGTGAGGCCAGACTGAGATAGGGAAGACAAGGCAGGTATATTTTGGGGAGAACGGCTGCAAAGGTACCACTCTTCTTCTTCTTTCTTCTATCCTCCTCCTCCTCCTCCTCTTCCTTCTCTTTCTTCTTTCTTCTTCCCTTTTTTTTTTTTAGAGTTTCACTCTTGTTGCCCAGGCTGCAGTGCAATGGCATGGTCTCAGCTCACTGCAACATCCACCACCTGGGTTCAAGCAATTCTCCTGCCTCAGCCTCCTGAATGGCTGGGATTACAGGCACCTGCCACCATGCCCAGCTAATTTTTGTATTTTTAGTAAAAATGGAGTTTCACCATGTTGGCCAGGCTGGTCTCGAACTCCTGATCTCAGGTGATCCGTCCACCTCGACCTCCCAAAAGTGCTAGGATTACAGGCGTGAGCCATTGCGCCTGGCCGGTACTGCTGTTTTTAAGGCGTCATTGGGCAGCTTTAGAGTGTATATATACAGTGTGACATTGGAGTTGTGGGTCAGAGATTAGGGAGTCATTCATATCACTCTGCTTTTTTTCTTTATTGTTCGTCCAGAGGGCAAGGGAGCCTTGGTGCTGGAATCCTTAGAGGTCAGCCCCCTGGGCATGGGGCAGGGAGAGAAGGGCTGTGAGGAGGTCTGGAGGGGCAGATGCAGCGGCAGCAGCACAGCCCCTGGGAGAGTGGAAGCTTCATGTAAGCAGTGGCCTTGTCTTTCTGCTCACTGCTACATCTCGTCTTTCAACCAAAGTGTACAGACAGTACCTTTTGGTTGAATGAATGAATGAATCAGTTCAAAACAATTAGAAGTCACAGTTGTGAGTGAGATTGGCAGGGGAGCAGAAAAGGGGCCTGAGGGCAGAAATGTGATGAATGCTTACGTTTTAGTGTCACCAGAGGGGAGAGAACCAGTAGAGGCTGAGAAAGAATGGTCGGAGAGGTAATGGAACAAGCAGAATATGAATTCAGGGATGCTGAATGTGGATGGTTGAAAGGAGGTTGTCAGTCGTAATGCTGCAGAGTTGACTGAAGACTAAGGAAAGGTATTGGTTTTGTCAATTCGATAATGAGAGAATAAAGGAGTAGAGACAGGGTAGTTGATTATTTCAGAACTGTTGTGGCGTATACAGAGTACTGGTGGAAATGATGGTGAAATGATTGATCCAGTTCAAGAGGAGAAAAGAAACCACTGTGGCCTGATGGGCTGTGGGTGTATTAGTTATCTATTGCTGCTGTAACCAGTCATCACAAACCCAGTGGCTTAAAACAGCCCAGGGTGGAATCTCCTGGTTCCCATGGGTCAGGCTTTTGGGCAGGGCAGGGCTGGGTCTGCTGGTTTGGGACTGCTGAGCTGCGGTTGAGGTGCTGGCCAGGACTGGGCTCGCCTCGGAAACCTCTAGTAGGGGAGGATCCACTTCCAGGGTCCCTTGGTCATTTGAAGGACTCCTTTCTTTGGGCTGTTGGGCTGAGGGCTCAGCTTCTCGCCAGCTGTTGGCCCGAGGCTGCCCTTAGTTCCTCTCCCACGGGCCTCTTCAACACCACAGCTTACTTCATCAGAGCCAGGAGGGACAGTCTCTAGCAAGACAGAGAAGTCACAGTCTGCCCATTGCCTTTGCTGTGTTCTGCTGGTTAGAAGCGACTTGCTAGGTCCAGCTCACACTCTGGGGGAGGAGGTTACACAAAGCTGTTAGCATTGGCCAGGCGCGGTGGCTCACGCCTGTAATCCCAGCACTTTGGGAGGCTGAGGTGGGCAGATCACGAGGTCAGGAGATTGAGACCATTCTGGCTAACATGGTGAAACCCCGTCTCTACTAAAAATACAAAAAATTAGCCGGGCGTGGTGGCGGGCACCTGTAGTCCCAGCTGCTTGGGAGGCTGAGGCAGGAGAATGGTGTGAACCTGGGAGGCAGAGCTTGCAGTGAGCCGAGATCGCGCCACTACACTCCAGCCTGGGTGACAGAGCGAGACTCCGTGTCCAACAACAACAACAACAACAAAAAAGGCCGTTAACATCAAGACATCAAGAGGTGGGGATCATAGAAGGTCCATCATAAAGTTTCTCCTCCGCGGTAGGGGGGCGGTGATGTGATTAGAAGGCGTTATAACAGTTCTTCAGATGAGGCCCTGGAAGATGCAGATGGAAGAATGGGAGCTTTCATGGCGGAAGTTTTGGAAGTGCAGTTCCAGTTGAAAGTTGGGATAGTCAGGTGGTGATGCTTCTCAGGAGGCCTTCCGTGCCCTGTGTCTTCACGTGCCTTCTATGTACTCTCTCCTGTTAGGCAATTGAACATTCTGTATTATAGGTTGCCACCGACAAGCCCATCTGTGTTATAGGTTGCCATTGACAAAGCCATCTGTGTTATAGTTTGCCACTGATAAACCCATTTACCATCGAATTCCTGACCAGTGGAGGTATCTGCCCTCTTGCCCTATGGTTTTGTTGAGGATCAAATGAGGTAATTCTTATGAAGTGTTTTATAGACTACAAAGTAATATGCAAACAAAAGGTATTAAACTGTGCTACCTTTTTCTCTCTGTTAAGTAGAACACACGGAATTTAACTCACATTTTCCTTAATAACTTGGGTTCATTATGTTGTATGTAGCTTATTAAACTGGGCTTTATTTAACACTGCGATTTGGGTTTTTTGAGTAGAGAGTTTGCTTTTATGATAAATGACCCCAAACTGCTATATCTTTCAAATCCTTGTGTCCGATTTTTATTGTTTAAAAAACAATCTCACTTGGTGTTTCCTGTCACTCTTTTGCTTCTGTGTGTCAGTTTTGAGCTATATTTTTTCCCCTCTGATTTGTTGCTTCTGATCTCTGGGCTTGGCAACCTGATAATTAAGCGTATTAGAACTGTGAGTAGTTTTATAGTAATCAAGCTACGAATGTGGGTCGGAGAAGCTCTTCTCACAGCAGAGTACATGAGCTTTTGTGCATGGACTTCATAAAATTCACTTTTGGCCTTCAGAGTGTTCTTGGCTTCCTTCCTAATTCTGGCTGTGTTCGGATTAAGGGAGGTTCCCAGATAGCTGACCTCCATTCCGGGGCTGTGGCTGCCATTTTCTTGGCGTTCGCCTCATTGCAGTATTATGAGAAACTGTCATTTTCTTCTTTAGTTTTGATGAGGTTTTAGTTCTTTGGGCAGTAGCAAGTAGTGATAGGTCATGGTGGTCTGTGGTTCATGGACCAAAAAATGTTTGAGAGGCATGGAAGATCTTTAGACAAGATCAGCTTCTAGGGGTACATGGTAGCATTCTGTTCCACTGCTCTCCTCTCCTTTAGGATGTCTCCCTCCCAGCTAACCTGCTCGGTGTTCCTCAGTGGGAGCGTTTGCCTTAGCTTTCCCTTAGAGCAACTAACTTACTTTTTCTGCCCACACTTTTGCATTGGTGCTTTGTGGAGAAATACTGCTGCATTATTAGGGAGAGAACCGTGTGCTCTTGTGGAAATCACACAGTAGTGTAGGGAGAGCTGGTCTAGTTCTAATTCTGCCGCATCCCAGCCTGTGGCCTTTGCCTAGTGCCTTGTACCCATGTCTTGGTGTCTCCATTCCTAGAATAGGCTTAATGTGTGCTTTGCTACCTTTTAGGATCGAAATAAGATTTTATATATGAAAATGCTTGTTATACATATGTAATGTTGAATAGAATGCCTAGTTTGTTTGGTTGCTATTGTTGATATTTTACAATGCTGTCTCTGAGGAGTTAAACAAAATTATCGTTAGTATTAGTAACAATAAGTACTACTAAAACAATATTTTAAATTTTATGCACTTTTTTTTACTGAATGTATTCTACTGGAATCTATTTGTAAAAATGTGGGCATCTAATAAGTGCTCTTTGGTTATTTTCAGACTGTCGAGTATACTGGCTTCCAAGCCAAATTAAATTTATGAAAATTCTAATGATACTGTGATTCATATCTAGAAAGAATAATTTTAAAAAAATTGTGAAATCACTTTAAACATGCTTTACATGCATCTCTGGTAATAGAGAATCAATTAATCTGATTTTTCAGGCCATAAATCAGGCTTGATATATTGTAATATTAGTTCCTGTGTCAGCCTCTTAGAACTTGAACTGTTTTGTAGTCTGTTCAAGCAACTTGTTTGCTTTTGAACTCAATTCTAGGTGTTGAACTCAATTTGAGAGCCTAAAATGGTTTGTGCCCCAATTACCTTAGAGGTTACTGTTTCATTTTTTTATTTAGCCTGCCCCAGGAGTAGGAAGTCGGCTGCCTACCAGACTTTTTCCTTTTAACTTGACTGTATACTTTAATTTTTGTCTCTATCCCATAGGGGAGTTGTGAGGGTTATTATAGTATAGTAGCACTTAATGGCATATTTTAAACTTCTTGAAAAGTGGTAATATGTGAGCACAAAGTATTTTCGTACTGTGGCACATAATTTTTTCCCACACTAACCTTTTGTGGTTCAGAAAAAGAATAAAGTTACTTGGGTTTGAGGTGCATGTTGAATTGGCCATCTCATAAAATCATTAACCTGATTTTAGGGAGTATCTCCAAATCATGTCTTTTGACAGACCATCTGCTGTTTTTTATTTATTATTCATAAATTAATATTTCCTTTATTCATAAATTAATAATAATTAAATAATTGTGCTCTAGCCCCAAATTTTAGTTTGGTTTTCTTGGTGTCTGTGAAAACTGTTGAATATTTCCCCAACTTCTCTTACTTTTTTTTTTTTTTGCAGGTTTAAAGTAACTTTTATCATATTGCTTGATTTCTTGAATGAATAGAGGGATAAGGTTCCTTTCTTTTTTTTTTTTTTTTTTTTTTTTGAGACGGAGTCTCGCTCTGTTGCCCAGGCTGGAGTGCAGTGGCGCGATCTCGGCTCACTGCAAGCTCTGCCTCCGGGGTTCACGCCATTCTCCTGCCTCAGCCTCCCGAGTAGCTGGGACCACAGGCGCCCACCACCACGCCTGGCTAATTTTTTGTATTTTTTTAGTAGAGACGGGGTTTCACCGTGTTAGCCAGGGTGGTCTCGATCTCCTGACCTCGTGATCCGCCCGTCTCGGCCTCCCAAAGTGCTGGGATTACAGGCTTGAGCCACCGCGCCCGGCCAAGTTTCCTTTCTTTAAAAATATCTGCAACATTGCTGGACTAAGAGGTCCTCTCTACAATTTTTTCTTTAAAAAAATTTTTTTAGAGATAGGGTCCTGCTCTGTTGTCCAGGCTGGAGTGCCGTGGCACAATCACAGCTCACTGCAGCCTTGAACTCCTGGGCTCAAACAGTCCTCCTGCCTCAGCCTCCCGAGTAGCTGGGACTACAGGTTCGAGCCACGGCTTGTTCAGTCTTTTGCTTGTGTCTCAGTGGCACAGTACCAAGACACAGCAGATCAAAGTGACCAAGAGGATGAGTGACAATTCGGTGGCTTTAGAGGAAGAGATGTGCTTGAAAAAGACAGAAGGCTTTTAGTAAATTTCACCACCATCACCAGGACAAGAGATAGGACCATTCTTTTTCCTTTCCGTAAACTTGGGGGACTGTTATTAATTTATGAATTCTATAAGTAATTTGAGCTTGTGTTGTGTACCAGACATTGTATTAAGTATTACCGGAGATACTGGGAAGAACAAGCCAGACATCCTTTCAAGGATGCATTTGATAAAATCTCATTTCGAGTATGTTAGGAAAATATTTATTGGAGAAGGAAACCTCCTAGATTGGCTTTAGATCCCGAATGGCCTTAGGGATTGAAAATGGAGTTGTAGGTTAGCAGAAGACATTTCTGAAAGGAGTGACTATTTTGTAATTAAAAAGCAGTTTACAGAAGATACTGTGGCAGAGACTGCTAGCGGATCATGAAACCCATCTCCTCCTCTTCCTGGGGATTTTCCAGTCCCCCTTGCAATCATGACCAAATTCTAGCCAGTGGGGGGACAGCAGTGAAGTGAGCCACTTCCAGACTTGGCCCCTGAAACTCTTGGGGCATGGGTATCATGCCTTTTCCTTATCTGGCTTGATGCAGAGGGCCTAGTGACCTAGAAAGTCTTCTGCCACGAGGTGGAAGGAGCACAGGCAGCAGAGCCACTGCTGGGAGAACAGTCTGCCCACCAGGAACACCTGTTTTGGACTTTACCTGAGCAAGAAGCGAATATTTATGGTATTTGAGCCATTATGCAGTTAGCCTCCCTAACTATCTAGGCACGGTGCCTAGGATGCTAAGCAAAACTAGTAAGTGTAGTAAAGGTGCTAAGAGTTTGAGACTCAGCTTTCATTCTGTGGAGACCTAAATATTCTTTGTCTTTATTTCAAAGAATGGCAAATATGGTTTTCATTATGCTGTGTCTCTGTTCCAAAGCCTGTAATCACTTCTTACTATATAGCATCTTGTTTCATTAATCCATCTTCCAAAAACTCTAATATATGTATATATTATCCATATACAATGAACTTGCCTGTGTGTAACATGCTGATCTAGGTTCTCTGAATGGAGACAAAATGGATAAAACATAGTCCAAGGCTTCAAAGAGTTTCTGCTTGATACCCAGGTAGTTACTGAATTTCCATACTGCTATCATCTGTCCCTTGTTTTAACCTTTAAGTCATATATTATTTTTTCATTAACTTTTTAAAAAGTATTGTTTCAATTAGTATACTTTTTGAAAACAGGGAATATATATTATAGAGCTCTGCATCTCTCCTCTTGGGTAGTTCTATTTTTTATTTCTTTTTTGAGACAGGGTCTCACTCTGTTGCCTAGGCTGTAGTGCAGTAGTGCTGTCATGGCTCACTGCAACCTCGATCTCCCAGGCTCAAGCAATCCTCCTGCCTCAGCCTTCCGTGTAGCTGGGACTGCAGACACATAGTACCACACCTGGCTAAAATTTTAATATTTTGTAGAGACAGAGTTTGGCCATGTTGCCCAGGCTGGTCTTGAACTCCTGGGCTTAAGCAGCCCTCTTGCCTTAGCCTCCCAAAGTGCTGGGATTATAGGCGTGAGCCATCATGCCCAGCCTTCTTGGGTACTTCCAGCAGAAACTGGGCACTATACTTGAGTAACCATCCCTAGAGTTTCTATTAATTATCTTGTGTGGATATTCTGGTATAGTTTTGTATTATAGTATGTACTAACAGATGAAAGTACTTTTTTAATCTTCTAGGAATTAGTGGAATTATGCAGTTGAGGAATGTTAGGACTGGAAGGATCTTTTATAGATCATTTATCTAATTCCCGATCTTTTAGGTTGATCATCTGGTTTCTGATACTCAAGGTGTGGCCATTCATTGCAGCATGGGCATCACCTGGGGCTTGTTAGAGGCAGACTCTCAGGCCTCCCTTAGACCTATGAATCAGAACCTGCATTGAAAGAAGATCCTAAGATAACCCGCATGCACATTACATTTGGAGAAGTTCTGCTCAAGGTCAACTACCCAAAATTGACTCTTGAGAAAACTGGGAAAGTCAGAGTTGCCCAGTGTCATACAACTGTTTATTTCAGTGGTTGCCAACCTTGGATACATCTTGGGATCACTTGGGGACCTTTAAAAAAATACCGAGGCCTGGGCCCCATCCCCAGACATTCGGACATGATTGGTCCGGGCATCAGAGTTTTGGAGATCTCACTAGATGACTGGCTAAGGCTGAGAATCATTGATTTGGTTAATGATGGAATTCAGGTTTCTTGATGCTCCAAGTATTCCTTCCACTCCAACATGGCTATACATTCAGAAACAATGAAAAACATTCTACCAAATTTTTACAGTAATGCACCATTCCATTTCATTTCCTTTATAGGAATTTACCCCTATTGGAGGGTGTCCCATTTACCATCTGCCTTCCCCCCACTAGAATATATCTCCAAGAGGACAAGACCCTTGTCTGTCCTGTTCAGTGCTGTCTCCTAGCTCCTGAACAGTGTCTGGTACATGTTAAGTGTTCCTTTAATTGTTGTAGAACAAATGGAAGGAGCTGCCATAAAGAAGGATGTGTTCTGTGAGAGGAAAAGACAGGCTACTCCAAAGGTACCCTGTCGGCGAGAGGCTTCCTGAAGGGTGAGGGGTCTGAGTTGAAGTGCGGAGTCATTGGGGGAGGTGCTTGAAGACCTGCTTCTGAGGAGGGACTTGAACCCAGATCTGACTTGAAAGCTTGTGCTTTTCCATTCCACTGTGTTGTCCTGTGGACAGAGTGGCTCACTGATTTGCCCAGACTTCTTAGCAGTGAGTAGTGGACTGGAACACCACCACCGTGGCTCTGCAGGTACTTAAGACCAGCCTGCCTCCCTCTATGGCAGAGCTGCCCCAGTATTGCAGACAGGCGCCTAGAGGGAGATCAAAACACAAAGTGGTCCTGTGAAAATTCCTGGCCCAGTGTCTGGCACAGAGGTGTCTAGTACAAGGTAGCCCTTTCTTATCATGGAAGTTTTTTGTGCTTTGGCTTATTTGTTTTGAGAACCTATGGTTTTCGAAGATAGAATGACTTGATTTCAGTTTTAACTTTTGTTTCTTTCCTAGTTAACTATGGAGACTATTATGCAGTGCTGTGGAGAAAGCATGATTGGTTTTTGTCTATGATATTTCTGTGTCATATGTTATTTTAGTGCCCAGTTCTTCCTATTATTTCAAATATTCTGTCACTGATTTACTTATTGTCAGACTTTGAAGTTGGATATAAAAATCCTTTTTTTTTTTTGTTAAGACGGAGTCTTGCTCTGTTGCCCAGGCTGGAGTGCGGTGGCGCCATCTCGGCTCTGTGCAAGCTCCGCCTCCCGGGTTCACGCCATTCTCCTGCCTCAGCCTCCCGAGTAGCTGGGACTACAGTCGCCCACCTCGCCCGGCCAATTTTTTTTTGTATTTTTAATAGAGACGGGATTTCACCATGTTAGCCAGGATGGTCTCGATCTCCTGACCTCGTTATCCGCCCGTCTTGGCCTCCCAAAGTGCTGGGATTACAGAAAAATCCTTTTGTATGAAGCTATTCATTAGTGTGTCCCACTGAACCAAAGTGATTTTTAAACACTTTTCACCTAAGACCATTGTTAAGATATCTCAAATGGTAATCTTATACCATCAGTTTTTGATAATAGGAAGCCAGGAAATGTTAAGCCTTGAATGTAAGACATTATTTTTAACATTGTAAAATTTCAAGTTTTAATTCAGAAACTAAATTAAAATGAGATATTACATTCATGTGATTAGTGGGCTGTTACTGGCGACTCTTGTAGATGTTACAAGAAGTCAGCGTACTGCTGACTTTTCCCCTATTGGAGATCTTCCCATGAACTACTTTTCCTAATGTATGATAATTCCATGCTCACAGTCATGGGTAGAAAGTAATGTTGAATTTTCCAAAGGATACATGAATTCCGAGCCTTGTGTAGTTTATAGGGTGAATCCTTAGACATAGCTGTTACCACAGATGTTATCATAGTTAACTACTTTTGTTTTTGTTTTTGTTCTTGTTTTTTTTTTTTTTGTTTTTGTTTTGGGTGACAAGAGACCCTGACAAGAGACAGGGTCTCTTGTCACCCAAGCTAGAGTGCAATAGCACGGTCATGGCTCACTTCAGGCTCAAATTCCTGGCTCAAGTGATCCTCCCACCTCAGTCTCCCGAGTAGCTGGGATTACAGGCGTGAACCGCTGTGCCCGGCTCAGTGTACTACTATTGGTTAAATTGGAGAGGGAAACAGTCCTAGAACAAGAATTTTACAGAAATAGTAAAGAAAGAATTAAGGAGCTCGTGGTTATCCGGGTAGCTAGGAGTCATATTGTAGAGAAAGACTTTATTTATATGGACCCTGAAAACAATTTGACTTCTGAAGCACTTGATCATGGACATAAGGGAGAGGAAAATAAAAAATTCGTGGAAGTCAACTTTAGTCAGATTGCAACATTTTTTGGCATAAAAAACTCAAGCATGGCAGCTCATGCCTATAATCCCAGCATTTTGGGAGGCTGAGGACGGCAGATCATTTGAGGTCAGGAGTTCGAGACCAGCTTTTCCAATATGGTGAAACCTCATCTCTATTAAAAATACAAAAATTAGCCAGACGTGGTCACTTGTAGTCCTAGCTACTCAGGAGGCTGAGGCAGGAGAATCATCTGAACCTGGGAGGCAGAGGTTGCAGTGAGCTGAGATCCTGTCACTACACTTCAGTCTGGGCAAAACAAACAAATTCAACAACAAATAAATAACTCAGGCAGTCCTGTTTGTTCTTAGAAAATGTTAACATTAAGCTCATCCTCATTAACCATGGTAACAACAGAGTTTTGTATTTGAGTGGTGCCTTTGAATTGAAAGCACTTGGGTATGTGTTATCCAGTCCTCCTCCTGCCTGAGAGAAGTATCCACTCTTCCTTTTTGGATGAGGTAATATAGAGAGGTCGAATTACTTTCCTATTTGTGAGGGGCCTGTGTCCACCTGAAAGCCACTTTTTTTTTTTTTTTTTTTGAGACGGAGTCTCGCTCTGTCCCCCAGGCTGGAGTGCAGTGGCCAGATCTCAGCTCACTGCAAGCTCTGCCTCCTGGGTTTACGCCATTCTCCTGCCTCAGCCTCCCAAGTAGCTGGGACTACAAGCACCCGCCACCACGCCCGGCTAGTTTTTTTGTATTTTTTTTTAGTAGAGACGGGGTTTCACCGTGTTTGCCAGGATGGTCTCGATCTCCTGACCTCGTGATCCGCCCGTCTCGGCCTCCCAAAGTGCTGGGATTACAGGCTTGAGCCACCACACCCGGCCTGAATTACTTTCCTAAGGACAGCTAGTAAGTGGTAGAACTGAACTCTTTATATTTTATTTTATTTTAATTAATTTTTTGAGACAGGGTTTCACTCTGTCATCCAGGCTGGAGTGCAGTGGCGTGATCATGGCTCACTGCAGCCTCAATTTCCTGGATTCCAGCAATCCTCCTACCCCAGCTCCTCCCCCAGGTATCTGGGACCACAGGTGTGTGCCACTATGCCTGGCTAATTTTTGTATTTTTGGTAGAGGTGAGGTTTTGCCATGTTATCCAGGCTAGTCTTTAACTCCTAAGCTCAAGTAATCCACCTGCTTTGGCCCCCCAAAGTGTTGGGATTACAGGCGTGAGCCACCAAATTAATTAATTTGTTTATTATTATTTTTAAAGATGAGGCCTTGCTCTGTTGCCTAGGCTGGAGCTGGAGTGTAGTGGTGTTACCATGGTTCACTGCAGCCTTGAAAGTCCTGGGCTCAAGCCATCTTCCTACCACAACCTCCTGAGTAGCTGAGACTATGGGCACAAGCCACCATGCCTGGTAGCTTTTAAATATAAAATGTTGAGGGTGGTTGTTGAACTTGTAAACTATCTTTGGTTTTCTAAGTGTACAAATATGTGGTTTAAAATGTAAGATGAATAATCTAAAATTTTATTTAATACTGCAACCAAACAAAAAAGATATTTTTAGGATTGAAAATAATTGGCTGTCAAGATTCAAAAATTTTTCTTTCTTTTTTTTTTAAAGTTACCATTGTGTAGGTTTTATGTGAAATACTTAGTTTTATCTGTGTGAAGCAGCCTGAGCGCCAGAGACCTTGTTTCTTTCTTGTTAACGGAATTCCCCTTGACGTCACTTCCCATGCCATAATACTAGTTGGCATTCTGCACATTTTTTTTGGGTGAGTCGGGTGTTGGGTTTATTGTTGGGAAATGGTTAATAATGTTGTTGGTGTTGACTGAGCTTCAAAATGAATGTGACATTGGTTCTTAGCAAAAATTTCCTCTATGTACAGCACACATACTTCCTTCCCATTTAAACAAATTACACAAGTTATGCATGTTCATCACCGTAGACCTTTTCTCACATATGTATCTTAAATTTTGAAACAGCCTTAAGCTCTCAGTGCAAAGAACGGTTTCCCCCTGAGCCATTTGAGGATAAGTTGCCGATAAGTTCCATCACTCGAATACTTGATCATGTATTTCCTACAAACAAGAACATCCTCCTCCATAACCACAAGAACAGTCATCACAACCAGGAAGTTAACACTGAGACATTCCTACTGTCCAGTCCTAAAGTCCTGTTGCTGTTTTGCCAGTTGATCCAGCAATGGCCTTTGTAGAAAAATACCTAATCAGAACCTTGGGTCATAACCGGTTGTCTCTTCAGTTTCTTAATACAGAAGAGTTTTCAGTCCTTTTTGACTTTCATGACCTTGACACTCTTGAGGATTGCAGGCCAGTCATTTTGTGGAATGTTCCTTGATTTGGATTTGTCTGATGTTTCCTCATGATTAGATTCAGGTTTTGCATCTTGGTAGGAATATCACAGAAGAGCCAGATTATATCTTTTTGGAAGATTAGTTTTACATTTTATTTTCTGTTTCCTTAGAGCGTTTCCCAAAGTGTATTCTGCGGAACTAGCACCTACTGTGTTCTCAACACCGTGCCACCTATAGAAGGTAGGATTTGAAAAAGCTTTTGACTTACAGGAAGGGGTGGGCTTGGCAGTGACAGTAATTATCGTCTAGTGCAGTGGAAACAGCCTTCAGCCCGGACTCAGAAGACCTGGGTTCTGCACTTAACTGCTGTGTGATCTTAGATGAGTTACTTAATCCTTCTGGGGTAGCAAAAAGAATGCTCTCCTCATAAAGTTTCTGTGGAGATTAAAAAAGGCAAAAGATTTAATCACACGGAGAACTCAAAGCACTTTACAAATGTTTGATACTAATACAACACTTCTATAATTATAGTGTCCAATACCAGGTGACTTAGAGTAGGAGCAGTGTGGTATCGTGGGAAAAGCCACAGGTCATGTTTGAATCCCAGTTGAGCCACTCAGTAGCTGTGGATCTTGGGCAAATTAATCTGAGCCTCACATTCCTCCTCTGTAAAATGGGAGTAATTAAGCCCTTGTGTTTTATTGTGAGGATTAAATGAAAGAGTGCAATGTAAGATCCTTTCTGGGTGCCTGATACACAGTAGAGTCCCACAAATGTTTACTCCCTAATAGATAATGGAGAAGAGATTTACTTAATCACATGTACTTCCAGTTGGAATTGAATGAAGTAGAGGAGGAGAGAATGTCCCAGTGATGGCTTACAGGGCTTCTGTGCCCTCACTTTATTTGTCCCCTCCTACATATTTTTAGATTGAAAATGTAAATGTAGATAAACAGTGAGAAGTTTATTGAACCTGAGTTATGATTTGACCTAAACCTGGACCCAAGATTTTGTAATACGATCAGTAGGAAAAAGGTAAATCTGGGCTACCTAAAAATAGAAGCGGTAAGATTTGATCATCACACAACTCGAAGAACTGGAAGGGGATTGTTAAATAGCAAAACTAATTATATTTTTCTACTTAAAAAGCTGTTAGTTTCTGTTTCTTTAACCTTTTACAAATCTTTTGGAGAATTACTACTAGGTTTAATTCACTTTGGAGACTTTGGAAAAGAATAGTACAAAATCAGATCAATGTTTGGCACATAGTGCTTAATTAATATGTATTTTGGATATATGGTGATTTGAAGGTCTTAGGTTAGTAATGGCAGTATTTGCTGCTGTGAGCATTATGCTGACTTGAATATAACAATGTATGTTTATGTTTTCCTCAGTCAGTTCCTATCCTACTAATTAAATCTAAGCACATAATAATTAGAGCTAAACAAAAAATTGTAGAGCTTCCTTTTGATTTTACTACTCCATGTTGTTGATCAAAGATATTCCCAATAAGATTTAGCAATTTGATGCACTGTTTGGTCTAGAGTTTGAAAGATTAATCGTAATCAACTTGGTTGAATAACAGTGTTCTTTAGTATTCATAGAACCAACATTATTTTTTATTATGAATCAAAGTAAAATGAATGCATCATTTCTAGGTTAGTTAATATAGTTATAATTTACCTTGGCAGAAGTCACAGAATTTTCAAAGGAAAAGGTCAAATACATTTCTTTGGATTTAAGAAAGATTTGTAAAGTAAAGGATTTGGCAATGTGAATCTCATTTTTTTGAAACAAAACATGAAAACAATAATTCTGCTTTTTGCCTAAGTGAATGAACCTTTTTTTTCATTTTGGGAGGTTTTAGTTATCTTATACTACACCTTGTAGGTTGACTAGAAAGGATGGTTCATTCTCTAGAATTACAGCTGTCAGCCAAGCAAATCATCTGTCAGTTTCAAGAGCCTCACTAGTTATTTTTTTATTGTGAAGTACGTTAGAAAATTATTTTGTAAAGTCTAATATCATACACGTATATTTTGTTAGATAGTGATAATGAAATGTTTTACTGTCATTTGGTTGACACTCCCACTTTTCAGTGTCAAAGTTTAACTGTTTGTTTTCAATACTGAATGATGCAGTTGAAACCAGTATATGCCTTAATTTTACTGTTCACTCAAGATACTATTATTAGGATTTAAAAACTGGCACATGTATTTAGTTATTTTATCATTTTTAGTTATCCCCAAAAGACTAAAAAGTAGGTTTTGATTTAAAAACAGATTTTTATGCAGTATAGCCATGTAAACAGTTCTTTTCCAGTGTAAAATCAAGGTTTCTCTTTATCCCACTTCACCTGTAGAAACACTGAAATTTTAAAATAATGAGTTTTAATATTTTGCCTATTTGAAATTCTAGTAATTCTTTTCTCAGTATTAAACTTGGAATCCTTATAATGTAGTGGGAAAACTTATCCATTGTTATGTTTCTTGAAAACATCCAGTTTATATTCAGCATGAACCTAAAATTCTGGAAATGGTACACTTTAAAAACGGATTAAGGGGAACCCATTGGCCAGTCATATTCCTTTTCCTTTTGACTCTGTGGCCATACCTCCATGTAAAGTGTAATGTTTAGAAACTAGATTGAGAGAGTGCTTACACAGCCCTGCCCCTTTGCTCTTTGGTCACATTTACCACTGCCTGATTTGGTATCAGAGTGGAAGACTGAAGCCTTTTCTATAGCAGTTAATTGTGCTGTTGAGAAGAGTACCTTTATTACATAAGCACCACACCACACACACACTCTTTATATACCGCACAGTAACTGGGTCCCTCAAAGAGGCTAAAAGAACAGAAAATTAACATCAGATTGTGATCACAAACAAAGAAGCTGGGGTTTGATATTCCGCTCGTAAGTGTTCAGAACTGTACTTCAAGCTGATAGCTTTCTCAGAGATATGACTGTTCATATACAATTCAGAGCAAGCCCATCCATTGAGCAACTAGTATAGTGCCGTTTTCATAAAAGGTACCTGTAAATGTTGAATATTTGAATTGAGTATAGATTTTAGAATTTCACCTCTACTTTCAGAATTGTACATATCATGGGGGATTTTAAAAAATGGGAATAAAACTACTTTAGGGGAAGAGAGAAGGGAGGTAGAGGCTCATGTGATTTGGTATTCTCTGCTTTAAAGTTTTATGGCCCATGGTACCTCCCTGGGGAGGATGAAGTGCAGGGAGCATGCATAAGCACATAAAATTACCAAGGTTTTATAGTGTGTAATTAATACAGAACTTTCTATGAACTTTCTTTTAGTTGAACAGTTTCCTTTTGGTTTCACAGGAAGATTTTAGAAAAGTTTAATCTTATTTTCCTATTAAATTAAAATTCAAGATTCTTAAAAGCAGTCAGTTTTTAGGTTTTTAAAGTTTTTATACTGCTTATAGAAATAGAGGACGGGTATTATAATTCAATTGGTTATGTAGTTCATGGACCAAAAAAGATTTAGTACGCTAAAACTCTCTTAAGTTCATCTCTATAAAATCTTTCTATATGATGTAGTAAATTTTTTAGACTTTATTTCTATGCCCAATATTTTCCTTTTAAGATCTTTTCCTTGAGAAGAAATGTGTTAATCAGATGAAAAATGTTTGGAGAGGATTTTGTGACCTTAGAAAATATTTTTTATTCTTTGATGTTTTTCACCTGTTCAAAAAAATAGACTGTACTAAACAAAGCTATAGTAAATAACTGGAAAAAGATATTGTTGTATTTCACTTTTAAGATCATTAAGCAATGCCTGTATACTTATGTAAGGTTGCTTAATTGTAAGGCATGTTAAGTTATTTAGTGACAGTAAATTTTATGGGGATTTGTGTCTGGAGAAGATTTAGAGATAATTTAATCTTGTTGCTTTGGGAAAACTGAAACTGTTAAGTAACTTACCCAAGGTCACACAATTAGAAAGTAGCAGAACTGGGCCAGATCTTGGACTCTTGACTCTGAGTTCAGTGTTATAAAACCTTACTATATCAGGAAAAGTTGTTTCGACTGTGACTTACTGGAGCAAATTAAGTCTTTCATGTTTTAATGTGTTGCTCCTTAGTACGTAGTTATGTGTACCCTTTGTATATTGGGGATCTTATTTAGCATAAAAAGCCTGGAATGAATAATTTGTAACTTTGACCTAAATGTGCCAAAGCTTGCGAGAAATTTTGAGCCAGGCAAAGGAACTTTGTTATAGGAGTGAAAAAATAAGTGATACGTAAGCAAATAAATGGGTGAAATCAATGTCATATAAAAGAAATGATCTCTTCTAGAAAGCATCAGGTAGACTGATTATTAGGTACTCAGACATACCATCCAGTCTGAAAGTAATTATTTTTTCTCTAACTCATTTAGAAGAGTTACATTTTGATGAAATACATTAATTATGTAGATATGTATATGTAAATCAAGTTAATTAAAATGATTTTTTTATGTTCAGACCTAGAAAGGCCAGCTTCTGTATTACCTGAGTAGCTAACTGCAGGCTTAAATCCCTTATATTTATAAGATTAGTGATTTGCTTTTGAAAGGATAAATCTCATTTATATTCTAGAGGATGAAGTAGTATTTATGAACAAAATAGTCATATATTACTATAATTCTTCTTACCTAAGAAACTTAACATTTTTTCAACTGCTTAATAAAAGATTTTTGGGTTTTGTGAGGTTAATTTTATAATTTTTATGTGCTTCATCGAAACATGGAGAAAGAACCTTTAAAAATAACTCTTGGTTATGGGCAGCTGCTGGGATTTTCTCTGTTCACTCACATGTCATGGAGCACAAGCCTGATCCTATTTTAAAACCTCTTGACCAGATTCCTGCTGCCATCTATCTGATAAATGCGTAAATGAGTGTTATTAACTAAGAGGAATAGTGGGGCCTCTAATGCTCTTGGTCTCACATTGACTAAACTGAGCTGCTATTTCTGACTTTGCCAGTGTACTTTAAAGGTGGTTTTATCTATTATTTTCTCTAAATTTATTGTTTTCTTCTTTATAGATGATCATGGGAACAGCAATAGTAGTCATGTAAAAATCTTTTTACCGAAAAAGCTGCTTGAATGTCTGCCGAAATGTTCAAGTTTACCAAAAGAGAGGCACCGTTGGAACACTAATGAGGTAGATAAGTTTCTTTTTTTAAGGGTATAATTATTTTAAGGGCACATTTTTTAGGTTGTTTCACATAGTCCTACTTTATATTAGCTTTAAATTTAAATACTGATCTAGGAAATTGTAAATGAGATTATTTAATCTGGATTTGACAGAAACCAACCAACATGTTTTTTGATCTGTTTCTGATCTGCTTGGCTTGCATTGAAAGATATAAAATGTGCACGTTGACTTAACTAAAGTAGCATGAGTTTCTGTCTGTTTTCTTGCATTTTAGTGTCTTGCATTTAGTGGTTAACCCTGCCTGCATGCCAGTTAAACATTAGTTCTTATGTCTTCATGAATTAATAAGTATACAGTCCCAGTGTTCCACAGAATGTGTAGTGTCTTGACAATGTGAATTTCTGTAGAGTTGGAAAGGGCAGGCTTCGTATGAGTGAAACAGCTTTTCTTCCTTTCTAATGAAGAAAGTTTGCTTAATGCTAAGAATTTTTATTAAGACTGAAGGCTGTACAGTAGATTATGTATTTGGTATCCAATTAGAAAGTAGATTTATGAAGTAGAATGAAAAAAGTTCATCATCTTGGATGATGTTTCCTTTTTTGGTAGTTTTTAATCTAGGAGTCTTTCTGTTAGGCGTGGATTGCTTTGTCATCTTTTTTATTTTGAAATCTGCATATTTCAATTTAAGGTAATACCCGTTTAGTGTGGTGATGAGAATTGGGTATACATCCGTCAGTTTGGGAGTTATATTCCTTTAATTCAAATACTGGGGTTGCTGGTTTTGTCAAGTTGGTGTAAATCCATTTGTGTGCCTGGCTCAACGTTGGTGTCCAAGTTAAAGCAAATGTAGCGCCCTACCCTTATTGGACACTCAGTTCTGTTAAAAGACACAGGAAGAAAATAGTGCTGCCTGTTGAACCTTATTTTTTAAAGATTCTTTGGCGCTAACTACTTCCTAGTTCAGAATGCTTTTGTTTTCCATTGTGGGAGGTTATATGGATAAAAGTCTCTTTCCTTATCACAGGTTAGATTGAAATACTCACTGGAACCTTCCAGCTTTGTTACCTTGTCTCAACTGATTGTAAAATTCTTTGAAGGTTTCTATGTTTTGATCATTTGCATAAATTATATTTTCCCCTCAGACAGAATGTTTTTGCTTTGACAAACGTTTGCTAGTTTAGAGGCCTGCTGTTTAACCAGTTAGTTATTTATTTACTATTTCAGACATTTTTAGACATGAAAATGAAGTAGATATGCTGAAAAGTAGTCTTAATCATAGATTGTTACTCTTTCAGCAAAATAGTATCATATAATTTGGAAGCCATTTAATAAGTTGGAACTTGATTATGAATTATTTAAAAACTCAATGTATTTCTTAGTATTCCCTGAAACATAGATTTGATACCAAATTATTATACACATTAGTTCTAGTTTATTTATAAATGTAACCCAACCCATAATAAGTATGTATTTTTCAATATTATATTTCTTGTGGAATTGGCAGCTTATTTATTTAATTTTTTCCCATGGAGCTGTGTCTTGTGGCAGTTTATTTTAATTATGATTTGACATTCTATTTGAAACCAGAAATTGCTTAGTGAATTAAAATCAGTGGCCTGAAGAGTCTTACAAAGCTGGATGTAGCAGTGTTGGGAATTTAGTTGGTAGATTATTTCAATCAGTGGCTTCAAAACTTTTTGAAACTTTTCACGTAACCCTTCAACTTTCACGTATTTATTTACTTCTAAATTATTTACATTTTGCACCTTACTAGTATATTAGATACATTTTAAAGCATCCAATAAAGAATTTTTATAGAGGATGAGATTAAAAGAAAAAATGAGAAGTTGTTCCTTATTTTCTTTCTGGACCTCAGTCCCCATACTCCCTTGGAGGCCAGAGGCTGCTATAGTTCAGATTACAGAGAGGAAAATGCATCCCTTTCTCTGACTGGTGAAATGCAACATTGAGGATTTAGATGGGAAAACGTGGATTGTTTTGCGTCAGCTATCACTCATGCTGAAATCTAGGTAGAGGAGCGTATGTTCTGAAGGGTGGAGGCAGCAGGAGGTGGCACAGCTGATGGGTGAAGCCATGCAGCACCCTTTCCCTTGGGATGGGCTGTTCTTTCAGTTAATTGTCAGCTCAGCTGACAAAAGCTCCTACGAGGGAACTGAATTTACGGGTTGACTCATTTCTCTGTAAAGGACCTTGACTTTTTTCTTGTTTTATTTTTTGGCTTTGGAAAAATAGAGGAATATTAAGTGTGACAGCAGAAGACTTACACTACGAATAGTTAATTCTGCAGAATGTTATGTGGCTGTGATAACCTGCCTTTTTTTTTTTTTAAACTGACTTGGATAATAGGAGGAATAAAACAATCAGTGCTGTTATTAAAGCACGTCTTTGATCTAGCTGAGTATTGGCATTTTCTTACATTTTTCAACCTGCCATCCTTCATGTTGACACAAAAACCTGAAGGAAACGTAGTTCAGTGGACTTGTTTCTCATTGGGGCTTTGTGGTCCCATGTAATGCTAAATCATATTTAGTCAAAATTGCCTGTGAAATCCCTTGACTTGCTCATAAAGTTTAGTCAGACTGCCCTTATTAAGAGCCCGTTTTCCTTCCAGAGTTGGAGTAGATTTCTGTGTTTTGGTTGAGGACCACATGAAGTAGTCGGCTTGTATTTACAAGCTGTGTTGTACAAAAACTCTATTTCTTAGATCCCACTTAAGGGGCTCACACTGGAAGAGGCGTGTGGGAATGCGCACAGTTGAGAGCACAGTAGATTTGTGTTTTCCATCTCACTCCCTGTACAGCATATGTTCACAAAGTAAGACTGGTGGCTGGAGTTGCCTGTATGAAATGTCAACTGTCATCTTTCTCTGTTTTCCATGTTCGTGCGTGCTTGCTGTCTCTCTCTGCTGGATGTGTACAGTTGAATTTCTGGGTATAATGTGACTCCTCTATATTGATAAGGAATTTCTTTACTCAGACCTAGGTTTAAATATTTGTGATTGTTTGAGAAAACCTTTCATACTGTGTGTGTTGTGAGAGGTGCTCATTCCATCCTTTTTTTTTTTTTTTGAGATGGAATCTCGCTCTTTCACCAGGCTGGAGTGCAGTGGTGTGATCTTGGCTCACTGCAGCCTCCGCCTCCCGGGTTCAAGCAATTCTCCTGCCTCAGCCTCCCAAGTAGCTGGGACTACAGGTGCACGCCACCATACCCAGCTAATTTTTGTATTTTTAGTAGAGACAGGGTTTTACCACGTTGGCTAGGATGGTCTCCATCTCTTGACCTCAGGATCCGCCCGCCTCGGCCTCCCAGAGTGCTGGGATTACAGGTGAGAGCCACCGCGCCTGGCCCCATCCTACCATTTATTGAGCACCTGTTCTTTACTAGTGACTGGGTACTTTATATAATTATTTGTAAGCTTTAGTATTGTAAGGCGGGTAACATTTCCTTTTAGAGATGAGGGAGTGTAGGTAGAAAGTAGTTATTTTAGGCGGGGTGCTGTGGCTCAAGCCTGTAATCCCAGCACATTGGGAGGCCGAGACTGGCAGATCACGAGGTCAGGAGATCGAAACCATCCTGGCTAACACGGTGAAATCCCATCTCTACTAAAAAATACAAAAAACTAGCCGGACGAGGTGGTGGGCGCCTGTAGTCCCAGCTATTCGGGAGGCTGAGGCAGGAGAATGGCGTAAATCTGGGAGGCAGAGCTTGCAGTGAGCTGAGATCCAGCCACTGCACTCCAGCCTGGACAACAGAGCAAGACTCCGTCTCAAAAAAAAAAAAAAAAAAAAAGTAGTTATTTTTTGGTCAAGAGGGCATACTGGATAGAGCCTGTCTTGGAGCTTAATTTCTTCTATGTTGCTTGTTAATTCTTAGGAGCTTTCATTCTATAGTTTACTGTCGAGGCTTTTAATCAAAGGCCTGCAAACCTAAACTACAGCAAGTATATTCTGTAATGTAGTTTTTTTTTTTTTTTTTTTTTTTTTTTTGAGACAGAATCTCACTCTGTTGCCCAGGCTGGAATGCAGTGGTGTGATCTCAGCTCCCTGCAACCTCCACCCCTTAGGTTCAAGTGATTCTTGTGCCTTAGCCTCCTGAGTGGCTGGGATTACAGGCATGTGCCACCACACCTGGCTAATTTTTGTATTTTATAATTTTGTAGAGATGGGGTTTCACCATGTTGGCCAGGCTGGTCTTGAACTCCGGACCTCAGGTGATCTACTCGCTTCAGCCTTCCGAAGTGCTGGGATTACAGGTGTGAGCCACCGTGCCTGGCCTGTAATGTAGTTTTGAATTAAAAAGAGTTAATATAGGCTTAGTATTGTAGGTTCATATGCAAATGTTTGGTGAAGCTGAAAGACACTAAAAGGAAGACTCTAAGAAGGTAAGAGAGATCTTTGGACCTACTTAAGCTACTTTTAACCTTTTGTAACCCGTTGGAATACCTAAAATCCTCTCCCTTCTTGGATGTTATTTGCAGTTGCAGAATAAATTAAATGTTATATCTAAAACCAAAACCATTTTAGATTATGCTCTCTCAGCCACAAACACTGTTCCTCAGGCTGTAAAGATGACACAGGGAGTGAAGGCGATGATGGCTGCACTAATTATGGAAGCTAGCATGCGTTGAACATCTTTTGTATGCTAGGCACTAGTAAGTCCTTTACAGGAATCATCGCATTTAATCTTTCAGTTAATCCTATGAGATAGATTATTTGTCTTCATCTTATAGATGAGGAAACCGAAGCCATGGGTATGTTAACTAATGTACCCAGAGTCAGAGCCGGGAAGTGGGGGACGGTGGAGTTCAGCCCCTGCAGCCTGACTTTTAGAGTCCCATAATCCCTCGTTTTATCCCACAGAGCAATATCAAGTTGGCTTTTCCAAGATCTTGTAGCTATTTAGTGACTTCTGATCCTTTCGTTTTATATAATTGTTTGGCTTCTTCATCTGATTTTAAAATGTTGTAACAAAGTTAATATATTTTTGCATTATGATTTTTTAAAAAGTGACAGACACTCATTTCTTAGGAAAGTAGTTTTGATTCCTTTTTTTTTTTGAGACGGAGTCTCTGTCGCCCAGGCTGGAGTGCAGTGGCCGGATCTCAGCTCACTGCAAGCTCCGCCTCCCGGGTTCACGCCATTCTCCTGCCTCAGCCTCCCGAGTAGCTGGGACTACAGGCGCCCACCACCTCGCCCGGCTAGTTTTTTTTTTGTATTTTTTTTAGTAGAGATGGGGTTTCACCGTGTTAGCCAGGATGGTCTCGATCTCCCGACCTCGTGATCCGCCCGTCTCGGCCTCCCAAAGTGCTGGGATTACAGGCTTGAGCCACCGCGCCCGGCCTGATTCCTTTTTTTAAAAAACTTTTCTCCTACGTGTATTTTGATAGTTTCGATTCTTAATGACTGTTAGTATGTGGACTATGGATAATGAAAAAACTGTATTAAAAATAGAAATTTTGTACCTGTGTGTAACTTGAGCATTAGGCCTGACTTTTATATTCAGGGCAGGGGAGAAAGAATATATTAAACACAGAGCACATTCATTAAAGAACCAACTCTTGTTTCATAATCAGTTTGGTGTTCACATCTTCATCAGGTGAACTGCTATAAGGTTTCTGCATTTTAAGTTAGTATTTTTAAGGCCTAGAGCCAGAAATAATTATGCTAACGCAACTGTCTGAATTCACAAATGACTATTTCATAATTACGTGTATTAGTACTCTATATATGTTGTCCAGACTGAAAATTCTTTTGTTTAGTCATTAATTAGCTGTTTGACTTAAAATATAACTACTGCATTCCCTAGTCTCTGGATCTAGATTTCACTTGGCATTCTTCCAAAACCAAACTAATGCAGCACCGTGAACCTTTTATAATGAAAATGTTCTCCCTAAATATGTTCAGATCACTTTTATGTGTTACTATTTTTGTACTAATGTTCTTTTTTTGTTTTTCCTGTAATAGACAGTTTCTCTAGAGTAAGCAAACAAAATAGAATTCTAGTTTGTGCTGATCCTTAAAGTTTCATCAGATGTTTTTATTTGGTGGTAGCTTTAGAGTGTCATGTTAAATGCATTTTTTAATGGTAAAATGTCTATATAGAGAGCAGTATAGGTTGATACATTCTAAGCCACATCGAAGAGTCTGCAGGAGAAAAAACAAAACTTGAATAATAATTATAATGCTTTTTATAGGAGGAAACTAACTTTAAAAATCGTGAGTACTTTTCCCCGCAACTTTTTATATTTAGGTAAGAGAAATGGACTTTAAGGATGTAAGAATTATTAAATGATATTTTATTTCAACTATTTTTAACATCAAACCACCTTACCTTTTTTTTTTTTATTTTTTTTTTTTTGAGACAGGGTCTCACTGTCATCCAGGCTGGAGTGCAGTGACACAATCTTGGCTCAACCTCCACCTCCTGGGCTCAAGCAATCCTCCCACGTGAGCCTCTTGAGTAGCTGGGACTATAGGTGCTCACCACCACGGACCTGGCTAAATTTTTGTAGAGACAGGGTTTCACCATGTTGCCAAGGCTGGTCCAAATAACTGAACTCAAGCAATCTGCCTGCCTTGGTCCTTCAAAGGCTGGGATTACAGGCGTGAGTCACTGTGCCTGGCTACCTTACCTTTTAAAAAATTTGTTTAATCATTTTTTTGGTGTTGGTACATAATCTTGAGTGTTTTTTGTGTTTCTGATTTTTTTTCCTTTGTGTAACTTAGTGAGTGTTAGGTTTAGTGCTGTAATTTTTCAGTGATTGGTTTTTCTAGTGTATTTATATGTTATCTCTTTGAAATATAGACACACATTTTTGGGGGATCATTTAGGACTCTTCAGACTTCCCAAACATGAGCTAAGCTGAAAAGCACCAGTACTCTAATCATAAAGGCAGGTGAGATATTTCAGTTTTGATGACTTGGAAAGTCAGTTAACCTTTAGGTACAGCTTGGTTTTGTTTAGCTTTTGGCAGGGCTAGTGGTTTGAACGGTCCCAGATTATTTTGTTCCAGGCAGGGCTTTTCTGATTAAATTGCAAAAATGAAAATGCAGATATAAACAACACAGAGAGCCAAGTTTTAAGAGTGACATTATTTAATTTTTGAACACAGTATATGGTAGGAAGTTTCAAATTAAATGTGATACTTGTATAGCAGTTGGGTTAAATATAGTTCCTCTGTTTGCTTTGCTAGTATGAAGTGAGATACATGATACTGAAATCCAGGTATGCACAAGCCTGGGGATCAGACAGCCTGTGTCAAATGTGCAGTGCCTCAGCAGCAGCAGCAACACTCCTTGGGATATATTGAAAAGCTGGGGCGGAATGTCCTCCCACATAGGTGAGGGGAGACAGGTGAAGGCAGGTTTGACACTGAGGAATAGTAAGAGAAGTAAATTGCACCCTCAGAGTACAGCAATATTTATAACATTTGAATAAAATGTTAAAGAACATTTTCTTTTAAGGAAGAAATTTCTGTGGGTCTTCCTCAGTTTCAATCTAAACTAGTTTTATTATACTATTACTTCACTGTGTGGCACTTACCTGGCCATAGTCAGTGTTCAATAAATATTTGTTGGATGAATTAATTACGTAAAAACACAAAAAACTCAGTATAAAATTAATTATTGGAGTTCTTATGCAAATATAAAACTCAGATATATGCATTACATAAAAAGAAATTACAAAACTAATGAAGTTTTATATTAACAGGGTTAAATGCAATAGATGATGTTTTGCCAAAACTAAATTGTCTCTTGCAACATGAGTATCATACTGACTGTTCTCAAGAAGGTTCTTTTGAATTTGGCATGCTGTACTATCTTGTGTCCTGCAATTATTTTACACTGAGAAGCTGTTTTTTACACATTACACATTTGTATAAGTCTGTCATTAGGCCTTGGTACAAATACATCATTTAGTTTTAAATTCACTTCTGGTTTTTCTCATTAGCCCAAGAAAAATTTAAATGACACTACTGGGTACTAGGGAAAATGTAACCACAAATCACAAACTGGAGCAATGAATTTATGTGTTAGAACATACTTGATTTAGGTGTTACTTTTTCAGATTATACATTCAATTAAGATGCAAAGTTAAAAATTTTTTATGGACTTACAGCCCCCTGATAATACTTCCACAGAGCCTCAATTGAGAAGCACTGCTCTCTTGGAAAGGGTGCAAGAGCTAGTGTCAGAAGCAGATTCAAGTCTTGGCTCTGCCGCTACTCAGCTCAGTGTTGGGTAAGGCACTTAACCTACTTGGCCTCTCTTGGATCTTAGGTGATGGCGCTTGGTGACCTTTGAAGATTTGTCTTTGAAGATTATTGTTGATTTTGAAGGTTTTCTTTGGGAGTGTTGGACTTTCCAGGGAGGCTTGGGTCCCCCTTCGGAGTTTATTTGATTCTTTTTTTTTTTTTTGCTGTTAATCATCTTTTTACTTACTTTTAAGTTGTACAATTCAGTAGTTGTTTGTTTTTTATTTATTTTTTAGTTTTAATTTAATTTAATTTTATTTTAAAAACCAGAACATTTGCTGCATGACGAATTGTTGAAAGTCTTAAGCTGATCGAGATGCTCCAACAGCTGTGCTCGTAGGCTTAGGTGTTGTTCCCTCGTGGAATCCATGCCTGAATCTGTGGTGTACAATTTTTAGGTGCCTCGTTTGGCTGGTCCTGGTGGCATTTCGTCTTTTAGCCTTGGCACTCCAGTTATACGTCCTCCTGCGCTTGGCGGGATAGCCACATTTGCCACAGGTCAACTTCTGAAGGTGGTAGGCCTTCACGCCACAGCGGTGGCACAGCGCGTGTGTCCTATTGCAACACTTTCCAAAGGGTCATCTTGCTTCTGCGGCTGAGACCAGAGAGACCTTTTTCATTTTTTTTTGAGGCAGAGTCTCGCTCTGTTGCCCTGGCTGGAGTGTAGTGGCGCAGTCATAATTCACCGCAGCCTTAACCTTCCAGGCTCAAGCTATGCCCCCACCTCAGCTTCCTGGGTAGCTGGGTCTATAGGCGTGTGCCAAGCCCAGCTAATTTATACATTGTTTTTGGAGACAGAGTCTCGCTCGCCATGTTGCCCAGGCTGGGCTTGAACTCCCGGACTCAAGCAATCTTCCTGCCTCAGCCTCCCAAAGTGCTGGGATTATGGGTGGGAGCTCCCGCCCATGCTCGGCCAATTCAGGAGTTTTTAATATATCCACAAAGTTGTGTAGCCATCGCCACTACCTAAGTTGAGAACATTTTTTATCACCCCTGCAGCCTTCTGGACGGAGTGGAGTCAGCACGCTCAGGGGTTGGCAGCATCTTTTCAGGGGGCTCGAGGTTCTTCTTTGGTATCTTTTCCAAGTTTCTATACCTGTCTAGTACTGAAGCTGGAATTTGGGAGATTGACCTTTTGTCCAAGTCATAACTTAATATGCTATTTCCTGAAACTGCTTTTAAGAAATGTTAAGGTGCAAATGAGGATCCAGTTTGGGCCCACATTTTTCTAAGCTGGAGTGGAGTTTTTAGTTGCACTTGAGACTATACTGTGCAGATAGTTTATTGATGGAGTTGCCTGAGAATAAAAATAACCCAACTCTTCAGTAGTGGGTGGGAGACTTTGGGTGATGGTGATTTCCGTAAAGGAGAAGCTGAGCCTGGTTGGAAGGAAAAAGGAAGAACATACGGAGAGGTTGGCATTCTTTAGCTGAGTGGATTCAGGCTTGAGCTGGAGTCAGAATCACCTGGGACGCTTGTTCAAACACAGATTGCTGGACCCCATCCCCAGAGTTTCTGCTCTAGTAGGTCCTGGGTGGGGCCTGAGAATGTGCATTTCTAACAAGTGCCCAGGTGAAAGCCCACTTAGAGGAAGAATCTCAGCCTCCTGGAAGTGTGTTCTAATTAACTTTACTGGACTGTAGGCTCAGCTTTGCTATCCCCATACCACTCATGCATGTTTTGGTGTGCTTTGGCTACATAGGTTACAGTTGAGCTTTCTGTAGCTTTTTTCTTATGTCTTTAGTAAGCACCTAAAAGTTGTGGAGTGCATAGGTTTTATTTTTGGCATTTATCTGAAGTATCTGTTCATGTCTTGACATATAGGAAGCTCTTTTAAAGTTTGGGTGGCAGTGGAGAGGACATATAGAAGCGTATTCTAATTTTTCAATGTTTTTTGAAAAGGTAGCATGAACAATATTCCCCCCACTCATTCTTCTTTGTATCCATTTGGCTCAAGTAGCTGAAAACAACAGAATCCTAAAGCTGAGTGTCACAATCTACCTGCCTACCTGCCTGTCTACCTACCTACCTGCCTACCCAGCTACCTGCCTACCCACCTTCAAGTCTTTTAAAATACTGCCTACCACAGGTTTCTGATGATAAATTCTGTTATCTTGGTAATTATGAAGTTCTTTTGAAGGTTTTAAAAGAAGTTCCTAAAAAATAACCTAAGTTTTATAGTATTAGTGCTTTTAGAAAGCTGGAAAAGCAAGTGAAGAAACAACAAAAAGAAATCCTTTCTAGATGGATGAGAAACCACAGATGGGTTGGGGTGAATGCAATGAAATAGAAATGTGTGTTCGGGAGAGTGTTTTCTCTGTAAGGAAGAATATTACGGGCAGGCTATGTGGCTTTCATGAGGTCTTCTTACAAGCTTCTGTGGTAGTGTTCACTGGTCTGGCGAAGCGGGTGGACTTGAAAAAATTGTAAAATGGCGAGAACCTGGAATTTACATTTGGGGAGAAAGGAAACTGGGAGGCCCTTCAGCTCTGGAGAATTGGATAAGGTGAAGCAGTGTCCACGTGTGTGTGTACGTGTGTGCATGTGCACGTGCGTGCATGCATGTGCACTCATCCAGGTGGGGCGTCTGTGGTAGCACTGAGGTAGATTCTGAGTCAAGCTTCATTTGGCCCTGAGTTCTTTTTATTGTGACTCAAAAGGAGTTCATGGGGAAATAAAGGCTCCCGTGTGCAAGAAAAAAGGAAGCAGAAAAGTCACTTGACCTAGGCTAGAAAGGGCAGCCACCCTAGTCTATAGTCAGAAGAGAAGCAGCTTTTCAGAGGGGCTGAGACAGGTAATGCTGGTCCCAGGCCAAGCCTCTTGAGGAAGGAGAACAACATTCCGAAATTCTGTGTGTAGCTCATACCCTGAAGGAGTTGCCTTTTAAGATCACAGTGTGTTGCCCTGTAGGAAGAGTCAGAAGGTCAAGGACAAGGCTCTGAGGTTCCCACCCTTCTAGTGCTTTGTGTTGGGGAGTGGAGGCTGTCCAGAGAAGCTGGCCAAGGGGAGGCTCCCCCTGGGAAGATGGGGATCTTTTTTAGGAGGTGCTGCAAAGGGACACTTTTTCAGAGACAAGGGGAAAACACTTGCGTATATTTACTTCTTTAAAAGTTAAGAAAGTTAAAAGAATGGGAAAATGCCATCTGCTTCCCATTTCTGCGAAAGGGTACATTAAAATAGCTTGAAATTAAGCAGAATCTATAAAATTAACGTCTGAGTGTAGTCATTTCCCATTTTTCCTGACACATCTTTCAGCTGTGTAGCAACAGATCTGCATTCCTGGTGTCAGAAGACAGTTGTTAATGTGCTAGTTAAAATTTTATTTTATTTTTGTACTGCTGAGCAAAATTTAGACTTAACTCTGTTTTATTTAAGAAGCATTTTTGTTAAATGCTTTAATTATTATTAATCAAAATTTTTTGTATTTAAGCAATTTTCAACAATCTATTCCTCAAGCAATTCAGAGAACCTGCTGTGTGGTGATTATGTATTTTTTATTTCATAAATGAGGGTAGTGAGGCATAAGTGTTTTGGAATTAGCATTTGTCATCATCTAATATACTGTGCAAATTACATCTTTTCACTGTGTATTGTCTGGCTGCCACTGCTAGACTCTTAAGTTCCAGGTGGACAGGGATCTTATGCCAGGTGGACATGGCATACATGTGTGTATGGCAGGCACTGTTCTAAGTATATACAGTAGTCCCTGGCGTGTCCAGGGACTGTTCATTGAATGAATGAATAAAGACGTCTATCAACAAATATCATTTAGTCTAGTGTTCAAGTGGGTTGCTAATACCCTGTTCCTGAATTAAACAGTCTGGCTTGGAGATAGTCACTGATAGCACCAAGCAGATCTGTGGGAGCTACCCCAGAAAAGCTTGTGATGCAGAGTAGAAGACCAAATTGGTGCTCCCTGCGTGCGAACGAATTCCCACAACTATGGAAGGAAGGACTGTGGCAGACATGCTTAATTCTTCATCTCAGACTCATCAGTCAGGGAAGTCACTCCTGTCTAAGGAATGAGTGAGGGTAAGGCAGGAAGCCAGCATGTCCCCTGTGAAGGAACTATTTCCAGGTAGAAGCATGAAGCCCAGGAAAGGCAATTTATACAGCACATCACCAATAGGGAGATGGCCAAACCGCTCCGAACTCTACCATCTGAAGTCAACAGTTTCCAATTATGTATCTTCAGATTTTTTCTTTCAGATATGTGTATCTACAGATATTTCTCTGTGCCAGTATGGGTGTTTTTTCTAAATTTATTAACCCAGAATAGTTTTACTATACGCATAGTTTTATAACCTGGCTTTTCTCTTAATATGTTGTATATATGTTAGGCCTTTTTTGACAGTGATCCACAGCATCATGTTTGTTTCTTGATTGACTGAGACAGATTCTTTCTCTGTCACCCAGGCTGGAGTGCAGTGGTGCGATCATAGTTCACTGCAACTTCAAATTCCTGGGCCCAAGAGATCCTCCTGCCTCAACCTCCTGAATGGCTAGGACTACAGGCATGGGACACCATGCCTGAGAACGTTTTTTATTTTTTGTAGAGACAGGATCTTGCTGTCTTGCCCACGCTGGTCTTGAATTCCTGGCCTCAAATGATCCTCCTGCCTCAGCCTCCCAAAGTGCTGGGATTACAGGAGTGAGCCACCGTGCTCGGCCAACATTGTGTTTATTGACTTTATTAATATTCCATTTAATTTTGGCTGGGTATGGTGGGTCACACCTGTAATCCCAGCACTTTGGGAGGCTGAGGCCAGAGGATCACAAGGTCAGGAGATCGAGACCATCCTGGCTAACACGGTGAAACCCTGTCTCTACTAAAAATACTATAAATTAGCCGAGCATGGTGGCATGCGCCTGTAATCCCAGTTACTCGGGAGGCTGAGGCAGGAGAATCACTTGCACCCGGGAGGCAGAGGTTGCAGTGAACCAGGATCGCGCCACTGCACTCCAGCCTGGGCAACAGAGTGAGACTCCATCTCAAAAATAAACAAACAAAAAAACAAAAAAAAATTCCATTTAATTTAATGCCATCATTTATGCATTCAGCAATATTTTTGAGGGCCTACTATGTGCCAGGCACTAGTTGGAGTTGCTGAGGGTATTAAGATGAGGTTCCAGTTCTCATGGAGCTTATAGTTTAAAGGGAAAACAATACAAAAGTAAACAAGTAGGTGAGAATTTCAGAGAGTGCTAAGAACAAAGTAGAGCAGGGTACTGAGGTGTGAGCACATTAGTAGATTCTGTAGGAAAGGACTTCCTTAGAAACTTACATTTGAGCTGAGAACTGAATGATAAAGGAAGGCCAGCTGCTTAGGGATCTGGGGGAGGAATATTCTAGGCAAAGGTAATAGCCTGTACGAAGGCCCTGAGGCAGGAATGTGCTTGCTTTGAGGAAATGTGAAAAAAACATGGAGCAGTGTAGGGATCTGGCAGATGAGCTGGGTGAGGTAGATAGGGGCTAGATCTTGTTGTGCCAAGTAGACATAAAGAGTTGAGATTTTGGGTCAGGAGCAGTGGCTCACGCCCGTAATCCCAGTACTTTGGGAGGCTGAGGTGGGCAGATCACCTGAGGTCAGGAGTTCAAGACCAGCCTGACCAACATGGTGAAACCCCATCTCTACTAAAAATGCAAAATTAGCTGGATGTAGTGGCACATGCCTGTAATCCCAACTACTCAGAGACTGAGGCAGGAGAATTACTTGAACCCAGGAGGCAGAGGTTGCAGTGAGCCAAGACTGCACCACTGCACTCCAGCCTGGGCAACAAGAGCGAAACTCCGTCTCAAAAAAAAAAAAAAAAAAAAAAAACAGTTGAGATTTTGTTTTAAAGGCAACACGAAGTTATTGGAGGATGAGCTATTAGGCAGTGAGCAACATAATACGGAGCTTTATGTTCAAAGGCTTTCTTTGGCTACTGTGTGGCAGGCAGTCAGGGGAAGCAGAGAGACCAGTTAAGAGTCTGTTGCAGTAACTGATGATCTTGGTGAGAAATGACAGTGGGGTGGAGGGAGTGAGAAGTGGATGTATTTCAGAGGTGGAGCTGTCAGAATTCATGGGATTGGATGTGGGGGTAAAGGAAAGGAGAAATTTTGTGGCCTCAGCTACTGCGTTGATGTTGGGGCTCTTCATTGAGACAAGAAAGTGGAGATCAAGAATGTTCTTCTGGGATGTCCTGGTTGTGAGATGTCTGTTAGACACTGGAGTGTTGATGTTGAATAGGTAGCTGTCCAGAAGTCTGGGGAGGAGTCCTGTCTGGAGATAAAAATTGGAGAGCCGTCAATGCATGGGTGACGTTTAAAGCCGTAGACTAGGTGAGATCACCCAGGATGCAGAAGATAGATGGAGAAAGGGAGAGACTAAGCCTCGAGCAGTGCAGGAGGAGCCAGCACAGGAGGCTGCAGGGGAGCCAGGGAGGCAGTGCTGAGGCAGGCAGGTGTGAGGTGGAAGCCAGGAGAAGGACATGTTTTAAGGAGGGTGCGTCACTTTTATGTTTGCTACTGTAACTAGTTATCACAAATTTAGTGGCTTAAAACAACACAAATTTCTTAACTGTTCTGTAGGTCAGTCATCTGACATGGGTTTCACTGGGCTGCTGTCAGGGTGCCAGCAGGGCCATGTTCTTTATGGAGGACCTAGGGAGGAATCTGTTTCTTTGTCTGTTCCACTTCTAGAGTCTGCTTAATATTCCTTGGCTTGTGGCCCCCTCCTCCATCCTTGATGCCAGCAACATAGAGTCTTTGTGACCCTGCTTTCTTCTCATTCACTCACTCTGACCTATTCTGCCTCTTTTTTCCACTTTTAAGGACCCTTTTAATTATGCCGAGTCCACCTGGATAATCCAGGATAATTTTCCTATTTTAAGCCCAGCTGATTAGCAACCTAATTCTATCTGCAGCCTTAATTCCCCTTTGCCTTGTAATGTTATTTATTTACAGGTTCTGGGGATTAGGATGTGTATATCTTTGGGGTTCCTGTCCTTCCTTTCACAGAGGGTATCACAAAGGTTACTGGGAATTTGCGTAAAATGAGGACGGAGAAGTCATTGTTGGATTTGGTCAACTGATTAGTAACGTCAATAGGTGGTTCCAGTGGAGTGGTAGTGCGGTGGCCCAATGGGAGTGAGTTGAAGAGCCAGAGAGGTGAGGACGTGGGGGCTACACATCTTAATGATTCTTGGTGGCAGTTTTGCTGTGAAGGAAAGTAAATAGTGGCAAGGAAAAGCACGGAGGACAGCTCTGAGAGGATGAAATGGGAGATGGAATGTGGAGCAGAGGTTCAGGGATGACTCCTGGAAGGAAGGGGCATTAGTGTAGTTTTTGCTGGAATACATTAACTGGATGAAGAACCTGGAGTGAAACCAACATAGAGATGGGGACATATGAAAGTGGAATTCACAGGATTATTTTTAATAGAGCAGCGGAAGGTACTGATGACTCCTATTGCTTGCACCTGGGTCAGTGGACAGGATCCTTGTCAGCGGCCACTACAGGGCCCACAACCCCATCTCAGATGCTGTCATTTCATGGGTGGTTGGCCAAATCTTTTAAGTCAGTGTAGAACCTCTGCCCTTTCTTCCTGGGGAGCCTGGATCAGTCATGATCTTGCCCAGACTCAGCGCCATGGTAGGTGGGCATCTCCTTTCCTCTCCTGCCCCCCAGCCTCTTCCCTTGCACTTCTCCTCTTCTCTCCTCACCCACTAAATTGTAGTCCTGCCTCCATTTCTTTCTTTACTTTGTTACGTTTTAATAACATTTATTCACTCCACAACATGCTCACAGAAGTAGAAGACCAAGTTAGTGCAGACCAATTCATTCCTGGACTCAGTGGCTCTCAAGTGGGGGAGGTGCTGGTCTTAAAGCGTATTTAGAAACAAGTGGGCATCATAGTGAGTGTAAAAACTCCCCTTCTGCGAGGCTCAGAAGAGCAGGCATCCTCCTGCTCCTAGTCCACTCAGTGCTCCTTCTTCATATTGGTGGTTTGCAGCCCTGCTGCATGTTAGACTCACTGGGACAGATTTGTAAACATATCACGGCCTGGGCCCCACCACAGACTAATTCAACTGGAGTCTCAGGGATAGGGCCCAAGCTGAGGATTTTAAAAAGCTCCCTAGGAGATTCTGAAGTACAGCCAGGGCTAAGAACTACAGCCTTAAATCTACTGTTGACTGCTTTCAAAAGAAGTCTTCACTGTGATTAAACAAATTGTGGTTAAAAGTAAACAAAAGGGCCAGGCGCGGTGGCTCACACCTGTAAATCCCAGCACTTTGGGAGGCCAAGGCAGGTGGATCACCTGAGGTCAGGAGTTCAAGACCAGTCTGGCTAACATGGTGAAACCACATCTCTACTAAAAGTACAAGAAAATTAGCTGGGCATGGTGGTGCATGCCTGTAATCCCGGCTACTTGGGAGGCCAAGGCAGGAGAATTGCTGGAACCTGGGAGGTAGAGGTTGCAGTGAGCCAAGATTGTGCCATTGCACTCCAGCCTGGGCCACAAGAGCAAGTCTCCATCCATCCCCCCCCCCCAAAAAAAAAAGAAGCAAGAGGAAATCTGGAGGGGAACATTTGTAATAGGCAAGTGGTCATTATTAAATGTACAGTTACATTATTAAAATGTAGATCATTTGAATCAACTGACACATCTGAATTTGGATTAAAACTCCTAAGCAGTGTATAATACTCAAAGCTTGGTATCTGGTAGGGCACAGTTTGTTCATTTCTGTTTTTCATGTTGCGTTCTTTAAACTTTTTTCCTTTCTGAATAGCCTGATATAATGAAGCAGCTATTTGTAACACGTGGGAATTATTTTTTCTTCTTTTCCTCCCATAGTCTGTCTCCATCTTTTAGCTGCTGTTCTTTCACACCTTAAGGTTCTTAGATATCCATTCCATTCCCTACCCAGTCTCGGAACACTGTGAGATGAGCATTCCTGATAAGTGGTCATCCAGTTTGGAAAGACACGGTATTTTACAAGGTGATCAGTTTCTGAGGAATTTCAGTTAGAAAACTTTGTGTTTTTGGTTTGGTCAGAGAAAGATCCAGAAAAGTGATCAAGAGGTTAGCTCAAACCTGATATAGGGAGTTCTCAGAGTAGGGATTGGCTATTAATGGTCTCTTATAATTTTTTCCTTGAGGATAGTTTTATTAGTATGAGAGTAACTTAACCATTCTCATTGTATATTTCCAGACTTTTTTTTTGAGACGGATCCTTGCTCTGTCACCCAGGCTGGAGTGCAGTGGCATGATCTCTGCTTCCTGCAACCTCCGCCTCCTGGGTTCAAGCAATTCTCCCGCCTCAGTCTGCCAGGTAGTTGGGATTACAGGCACCCACCACCATGCCCTGCTAATTTTTGTATTTTTATTAGAGAAGGGGTTTCACCATGTTGGCCAGGCTGCTCTCAAAGTCCTGATCTCAGGTGATCCACCTGCCTCAGCTTCCCAAAGTGCTGGGATTATAGGCGTGAGCTACCGCGCCTGGCCCCAAACTTTTTTATACTTCTCTATGACATTGACATGCTCCCACAACAGCTTCAGTGTAAGTTTTTTTTTTTTTTTTTTTTTTTTTTTGAGACGGAGTCTCACTCTGTCGCCCAGGCTGGAGTACAGTGGCCGAATCTCAGCTCACTGCAAGCTCTGCCTCCCGGGTTTATGCCATTCTCCTGCCTCAGCCTCCCGAGTAGCTAGGACTACAGGCGCCCGCCACCTTGCCCGGCTAGTTTTTTATATTTTTTAGTAGAGACGGGGTTTCACCGTGTTAGCCAGGATGGTCTTGATCTCCTGACCTCGTGATCCGCCCGTCTCGGCCTCCCAAAGTGCTGGGATTACAGGCTTGAGCCACCGCACCCGGCCCAAGTGTAAGTTTAAAAATACTTCATGATGGTTAATCTCACTTTGCTTTCTAACTTTACAAAATAATTGTTTTCCTCCTACTCTATTTCCTGATTTACAGTTTTCTTACTGTTTGTTTTTTTCATACTATTGATCTGTACCATTGAATTGCTTGTGATTTTCTGTAAATTGAGGCCAGTCTTAGGTTTTAGGCCTATACTGTCTTACTTTTGCATGAGATTGCTTTGGAAATAAAATGTAATCTTTAGTTAGGTTAACTTGTTTAGTTTTTAGTTCTTTAATTTTTGAAATGAGTCAGAAATGTTCTACATATGTGGGTACATGATATGTATGTGATGTATCTATGTATATGCATGTTATATGTATATGAGTAACATGTTATATGTATGTGCACATTCCGTGTATATGGGTAAGCTTTAGATGTGGCTGTAAGAGCACTGTAAGAATTGTACTCTTACACTGGTGTGCACAATTTAGTGTATAACACTTAGGGTTAGTGTCTAACACTTAGGGTTTAGTATATAACTTAGGCTTGCTGGATCTGGCAGCCTCTCCTGTTCAGTGAACCTGCAGTGCCTTCAAGTTAGTTACACTTACTTTTTCTATGATGGTTTAGAGAATTTAATGAATTAATGTACCTTTAGCACCTGATACACCTATAGCATCTAATAGGATGCATTGCACGACGTTAGTTCACTTGCCCCATGTTGATATGTGTAGTAAATAGATACTAAGGCACAAAAAGCAGTAACAATAAAGGAAAAGTTCGATACACTAGTTTTCATTGATATGTGTAGTAAATAGATACTAAATAAGGCACAAAAAGCAGTAACAATAAAGGAAAAGTTCGATACACTAGATTTCATTAAAAGAACTATTTATCTAAAGACACCGTTAAGTGAATGAAAAGTCAAGTCATAGAGTGAGACTGATCAACACAAGCTTATATTCAGACTATTTTAAGAATTTCTACAAATCAATGAGAAGAAGACAGACAACCCAATAGAAGAATGAGTAAAAGACTCAAACTGGCACTTCACAGGTCAGTAAACTTAGGGAAAGGTGCCCTACCTCACTGGTCATCAGAGTGTATTCCATAGTTAGATGCCCTCATACATCTGCATGGCCAAATTAAAAAAGACACCATCAGGTGTCAGCAAGAAACAGAGCAGGCAGAACTTTCATGTACTGCTCATGGAAATCTACGTTAGTTTAACCACTTTGGGAAGCTAGAATTATCTATGAGAGTAGAAGATTTGCACACCATAAAGCCCAGCAGTTCTACTCCTTGTGTATATTCTCAACAGACTGTACAGCTGTGAAAACTAATGAATTGATGAATATTCAAGAAGTGAGTAACTCTCACAGACATAATGTTGAGAGAAGGAAACCAGACACTCAGAATATATATTGTTTGATTCTGTATACGAGTTCAAAACAAAGACAAAATTAATTTATGGTGTTGCAAGTCAGGAGATATAGTTACCTTTAGAGAGTAGGGAGGATATATTAGCAGGGCTTCTGGGGTGTTGGTAATGTTCTTTCTTGATGATGGGTGTGATACACATGCACACATACACACAAATATACTTACACTTTGTGCTCTCTCCTGTTTGTATATAATATTTTAATAAAAAGTAAACTGAAATGGGGCTGGGCACAGTGGCTTGTGCCAGTAATCCCAGCACTTTGGGAGGCTGAGGCAGGCAGATTGCTGGAGCCCAGGAGTTCAAGACCAGCCTGGGCAACATGACAAAACCCTATCTCTACAAAAAAAATGCAAAAATTAGCCCGGTGTAAAGGTGCGTCCCTGTAGTCCCAGCTACGTGGGAGGCTAAGGTGGGAGAATTGCTTGGGCCTGGAATGTGGAGGTTGTGGTGAACTGAGACTATGCCACTGCACTCCAGCTTGGATGACAGAGTGAGAGAGACCCTGTGTCCAAAAAAAAAAAAAAAAAAAAAGTTTACTGAAATGGTTTATGGTATAAAATAGATTATTGAACAGCAGTGAGAAATGAGCAAAATACAGCTGCATGCAGCACCATGGAAGATTCTTACAGAATGCAGAGGATCAGATTCTAGTTTTATAAAGTTCAAAGAGTCAATGCTAAACTACTGTTTAGGGACACATAAGTAACTTGTGGATATCCGTCAGGATTCAGTCAGGGAAGCAGAACCACTGTATTATGGAATAAGGGATTTTTTTTTTTTTTTTTTTTTGAGACGGAGTCTTGCTGTGTCACCCAGGCTGGAGTGCAATGGCCAGATCTCGGCTCACTGCAAGCTCCGCCTCCCGGGTTCATGCCATTCTCCTGCCTCAGCCTCCCAAGTAGCTGGGACTACAGGCACCCGCCACCTTGCCCGGCTAGTTTTTTTTGTATTTTTTATTAGAGACGGGGTTTCACCGTGTTAGCCAGGATGGTCTCGATCTCCTGACCTCGTGATCCGCCCGTCTCGGCCTCCCAAAGTGAGGGATTTCTTTTTTATAGCAATAAGATATTTTGCAACTGTGGGGAAAAGCTGGAAAAATAATAGTCTGGAAGGAGGAATTAGAGGACCAGAGAAGAGTTGCAAAAGCACTTCTCCTGAAGCACCTGCATAGGTGGCTGAGTTAGAACTTGTGGGAGGCTCTGAGAAGCTAGGCATGAACAGCTGCTAGAGCGGGACCCCAAAGGGAACCTGATGAAAAAGTCTATGAAAAGCTATTACCTCTGCGTAGCAATCACCTCACTAGGTCTGCTGTCCAGCAGCTGATGGTCAAGGGGCTTCAGTTCGTTGACAAGGCCGGCAGTTGGGGAAAATGCTAGTGACAGAAGCAGCATGTGGACAAGCTGGAACCCTCTGGCATCTCTATTTATGTCTGCTACCACCTCTAACTACCTCGGCCCTCAGGAAGTAATGACTTTTACTTTTCACTTTTTAAGTCTTATCCAGATTCAGGGAAGGGAATCCTGAGAAATTCTAGCCTAACAAAATTGAGTTAAAAGCTGCCATAGTGATGGTTGCACAACTCTGTGCATATATTTAAAAATATACTTTAAGTGGGTGGACTTTATGATTTGTGAATTATATCTCAATAAAGCTGTTATTTACTTAAACAAAACTGCCACATGTTGAAAACTCTAAAGAAACGATGTTACCATGGATGATTTAAGTGCTGCTTCTTGGAGATATGGAAGTTTCAGTTTAGTAACTGCTTCAGGTTGTATCTATGTTACTCTACACTGCTATTCTTTGGAAAGCTAGAGGGTAGTAACTATGATCTGTTTGTTAATGACAGACCTTCAGGTCTCCTAACAGGTCTGGGAATAAGTTTTGAAAATAGGTTAATGGGATATCGTATTAGTCCGTTCTCATGCTGCTAATAAAGACATACCCGAGAGTAGATAATTTATACATACCCGAGAGTAGATAATAAGGAAAGAGGTTTAATGGACTCACAGTTGCACATGGCTGGGGAGGCCTCACAATCACGGCAGAAGGCAAAGGAGAAGCAAAGGCACGTCATACATGGTGGCAGACAAGATAGAATATGCAGGGGAACTCCCATTTATAAAACCGTTGGATCTCGTGAGACTTATTCATTACCATGAGAACAATATGGGGGAAACAGTCCCCATGATTCGGTTATCTCCACCTGGCCCCACCCTTGACACATGAGAATTATTACACTTCAGGGCGAGATTTGGGTGGGGACACAGCCAGACCATATAAGATATATTTTCTCACTTTTCACTGTGTATATTTGGTTTTAAAATTTGAACTAGGATTTCTTTGATTATACTTAAAAGTAGGCTTTACAGATTCATTAAAACTTTCATATCAAATCTGTTTTGATACTCTGATATATTCTCATCATCTGAAGCTATTGGAAAATGCACTTATCTACTCTCCATTTACGTGGTGCCACTTTTCATTTGAATGTTTGTTATGGCTCTTTTTATTCTCTTTATAATGAGACAGTTGCCCAAATAAAGATACGCAGCTTTCCTGCCTGGGGCTGTAGTTGTACCATAGTTAGGAAATGGATATGAAGGTTTTTTAAAAAGTTCAAAAACAGAGTAGCTTGTATCATTTGTATGCAAAGACTGGAAACATTTTTAGCTGTAGTTATGAAGACTTCTAGCTTTTTGTCAACTTTTTGACTAAAGGGAGTCCCAAAACACAGGTTATTTCTACATGGATTAAATTTATAATAATAAAGAATCATTAGTATTACTAAACCATATTGACAGAATTCTTGCTAAAACTAGGCTAGACAGACAAGGATGGACACTGAAGGTTGGCACGGAAGGCCTAGTTGGGAAGAGGATTCAGAGGAGCTCGGCTAGAGTTTGGTCAAGGAGACTCTTGGTCAGTATGTAAGTCTGGCCAATTGGAAGTAAACAAAAGGCAGCCATAGTCTTGGAGGGAAGACAGACATAAAAAATGATTGCAAAATGGTATGATAAAAAGTATAATGGAATTATAAAGTATATATGTATAAGGTATATCTGTGGCAAAAAGGAGACAGTGATGGTCCACTTGAGCGCATGAAGGCTGGATTTTTTTTTTTTTTTTTTTTTTTTTTTGGAGACGGAGTCTTGCTGTGTCGCCTAGGTTGGAGTGCAGTGGTGCTATCTTGGCTCACTGCAACCTCTGCCTCCTGGGTTCAAGCTGTTCTCTTGCCTCAGCCTACCGAGTAGCTGGGATTATAGGCTTGTGCCACTACGCCTGGCTAATTTTTCTACTTTTTAGTAGAGATGGAGTTTCACTATGTTGACCAGGCATGTCTTGAACTCCTGGCCTCAAGTGAAGGATGGATATTGTTTTGAAAAATGACACTAAAGCTGTATTTTGAAGATGATTAGAAAGTTTACAAAAAAAAAAAAAAGTTTACTACGCAGACAAAGAGAATCAGCAAGAAAACTTTCTGGGCTGAAGGTACTACATTTAGTCAAACTACTAATACTTCCTTTCCTGTACAAAGGAACGGAAGAAGGAATTAGTTTGAGTTGCTTGGATAATTCGCTATGGCTAGTTTAGGGTTTAAGGAGAGAGATGAATGAGTTAAGGTTAGAGAGTAGCAGCTCGATCATAGAAGGCTATGTATGCTACGTTGGGTTTAATTTTTTTTTTTTTTGAGACAAAAGTCTGACTCTGTCACCCAGACTGGAGTGCAGTGGTGCGATTTTGGCTCACTGCAACCTCTGCCTCCTGGGTTCAAGCAATTCTGTCTGCGTCAGCCTCCCTAGTAGCTGGGATTAGAGATGTGCATCACTACCTCCAGCGAATTTTTTTTTTTTTAAATGAAGTCCTCTCTGTCGCCCAGTCTGTTGTGCAGTGGCGGGATCTCTGCTCACTGCAACCTCTGTCTCCTGGTTTCAAGTGATTCTTCTGCCTCAGCCTCCTGAATAGCTGGGATTACAGGTGTGTGTGTGGTGCCCAGCTAATTTTTTTTTTGTATTTTTAGTAGAGACGGGGTTTCAGCATGTTGGTCAGGATGGTCTTGAACTCCTGACCTCATGATCTGCCTGCCTCGGCCTACCAAAGTGCTGGGATTACAGTGGTGTGAGCCACTGCGCCGGGCCTAATATTTTTATTTCTAGTAGAAAAAGGATTTCACCATAGTGGCCAGGCTGGTCTCAAACTCTTTTTTTTTTTTTTTTTTTTTTTTTTGAGATGGAGTCTCGCTCTGTCGCCCAGGTTGGAGTGCAGTGGCCGGATCTCAGCTCACTGCAAGCTCCGCCTCCTGGGTTTACACCATTCTCCTGCCTCAGCCTCCTGAGTAGCTGGGACTACAGGCGCCCGCCACCTCGCCTGGCTAGTTTTTTATATTTTTTAGTAGAGACGGGGTTTCACCGCGTTAGCCAGGATGGTCTCGATCTCCTGACCTCGTGATCCGCCCGTCTCGGCCTCCCAAAGTGCTGGGATTACAGGCTTGAGCCACTGCGCCTGGCCTGGTCTCAAACTCTTGACCACAGGTGATCCACCCACCTCACCAGTGTGCTGGGATTGCAGGTGTGAGCTGCTGCCCCCAGCCTGGGTTTGCAGATCTTAACAGGGTTTTGTTTGTTTTCTTTGAAGGTCTCACTCTGTCTCCCAGCTTGATCATAGCTCACCATAGCCTTGAACTCCTCGGCCTCAAACAGTCCCCTCATACCTCAGCCTCCAGAGTGGCTGAGACCACAGGGCTGCGCCAACCATACCTGGCTAATAGTTTTATTTTTATTTTGTAAAGACGGAGTCTCCTTCCCGGCCTTGAACTCCTAACCTCAAGCGATCTTCCAATTTTGTCCTCCCAAAGTGTTGGGATTATAGGCATAAGTTACTGCACCTGGCCTTTTACCACAGTTTCATCAGAAGAGGAAAATGAGCAGATTTTTATTTTATGCAGTTACCCTGTGGACCATGTAGAGAATGGTTTGGAAGAAAGCCGGGAGTCTGGGGAGGAATCCATCCCAGAGGTAGTAACTAAGACCTGTTTTTAGGCATTGACAGTAGCGAAGGATCCGACTTGGGAGCTAGAGTCAGTAGCATTTATGTGACCTCTAAGATGTGATGGCTGTCACACTTTTTCTCTACTCTTAGGTTCAGTACTTGGGGGCCTTTGAATTAAACTGACAAATGATAGATTAGCAAGAGAAAAGGTAGATTTTAATCTTGTAAATACTTAGGGGAGTTCACAAATAAATGTGACTGAAAAGAGCCATTAGGATTTGGGGTTTATACACCATCTTAACAGATGAGGAGGAGAGGGAGAAAGGCTACTTCTGGGAAAACAAGGAACTATTTGGAAAGATAAATGGGCCTTTAGGAGAATAAATGGAAGCTATATATTTTCGTGACATTGTCTGTTTGGTTGTCTTCTCATCTCAGAAGATTAGAGTTGCCCCTGTTGGAAAGGATTTATGACAATTGAGTTCTTTGAGTTCTTTCGGGAGGCTCTGCTTTTAGGCAGATAAGGGGTTTCAGGAACTCAAATGCCTTCAGCTCAAAATAATTTTTATGCTATAGTGGCTTATTCTGGATCCTTTCATGGTGAAGGAGAGGAGAAATTACTGAGATTCTGGCTTGAGTGATGATGGTACTGTAGATAATGAAATACATAAAGAAGAGCAGGTTTCAGTACATACTGTGTTTTTATTTGTATGGTTGAGCTTGGAGCACCTGGGGAACATCTAGAGATCCTAGAAAGCAGTTGGATGTAGATTTGGGACCTAGAGAGAGCTCAAAGAAGCTGAGAGTACGCATAAAATTTTCCTTGGAGAGTAGGAGAATGAGAGAAGAAAGAGCTTCCAGAAATGAACTAAAGGAGGCTGGAAAATGAGAGTGTGTGAAACGAGAGAGGGGACATAGGAAGGAAATTGAGCTTACAAAGGAGACTAAGAAGGAATAGTTGAAGATGAGGGGAGCTGGGAGAGTAGCAAGGAGAGTGAGCAGTAGGGATCAGCAGTGCCAGGCTGCAGAGTAAAATTATAGAAGTGTTAAGGAAAAAAAAAAAAAAAATATATATATATATATATATAGAGAGAGAGAGAGAGAGAGAGAGAGTTAGTATATGATAAAGGTACAGTTTTGAGGAGGAAATGGAGGGCTGTTTATTTAAATTGATTTGGAACTATTGGCTTACCACTTAAAAAATACTAGGTTATGCTGGGTGTGGTGGCTCATGCTTGTAATCCCAGCACTTGGGGAGGCTGAGGCAGGAGGATCACCTGAAGTCAGGAGTTCAAGACTGGCCTGGCCAACACGGCAAAACCCCATCTCTACTAAAAATACAAAAATTAGCCAGATGTGATGCACACCTGTAATCCCAGCTACTTGGGAGGCTGAGGCACAAGAATTGCTTGAACCTGGGAGGTGGAGGTTGCAGTGAGCTGAGATCATGCCACTACAATCCAATCTGGATGACAGAGCCCAGAGACTCTGTCTCAGGAAAAAAAAAAAAAAAAAAAAAAAATTAGATTAGGTCCCCACCTCATGTCTTATACCAAAATAAATCTAAAAATTAAATGTAGAAATTGAAAATAGTAAAAATACTAGGAGAAAATATCGGTCAGTATTCAGTTTGTGTTCCGGTTAGGAAGGAGCAAACCCATTCTAAGCTAATCATACCACATGTAATCATACAAAAATTAGCCGGGCAGGGTGGTGCATGCCTGTAATCCCAGCCACTTAGGAGGCTGAGGCACAAGAATCATAACAGAAAGAAAAGACTAATACATTTTCATGTAAATCCAGCATGTCTGTGTGCTAAAAATATCATAAAATTAAAGTGTAAATGGCAAACTGGGAAAAGTATTTGCCACATATTTGACAGGCAGAGGTTTAATATCCTTCATATCTAAATGATCTATCAAAAAAATGAGTAACTGAAGGTTTCTGGTTAAGTAGGACTCATTGAAGATTTCTTTATTTTCCATCCTTCCAAAATTTTGATAAAATGACAGAAAGGAGGCCGGGTGCGGTGACTCACGCCTGTAATCCCAGCACTTTGGGAGGCTGAGGCGGGTGGATCATGAGGTCAGGAGATTGAGACCATCCTGGTTAACACAGTGAAACCCCGTCTCCACTAAAAATACAAAACATTAGCCGGGGGTGGTGGCGGGTGCCTGTAGTCCCAGCTACTCAGGAGACTGAGGCAGGAGAATGGCATGAACCCGGGAGGCAGAGCTTGCAGTGAGCCGAGATTGTGCCACTGCACTCCAGCCTGGGCGACAGAGTGAGACCCCGCCTCAAAAAAAAAAAAAAAAAGACAGAAAGGAATTACAAAAGACCCACAAGGAGAGTGGGGAAGATTTTTCTGGTTAATGATAGACTAAGTTGTTGGGCCTTATTTCCTGCTGAGAACAAGTTGAGATGATGGACAAAATTTAAGACAAAATTTCTGTGAGGGAAATGGAGAGTTAACAAAATAGTGAAGATTTGTGGGTATAAGATATGGGGCATGGTGGTGGGGTAGGGAAGCTCAAGATGTGAGACCAACATTTGCAGTCATTTCTGTCCCAGAGGAATCTGCTGATTCAGGAAGATTTAGGCAGATGAGAAGCTGGACGGCTGAACAGAGTTTTTGTTAGACTCAAAGGGCAGAGGACAAAAATCGGAGTTTGGCACAGGTCACGGAGGAGGAAAACTTCTTAGGCTTTGAATAGGAGACCCAAAGACCTATATCTTAGGGATAGTAGCTCCTCACGGGTATTGAAGTCCAGCTCCAGACCCTCTCAGTTCCTGACTAGATCAAGGTATTCTGGAAAGAAGCAAGTGTAATTCCTTTCATTAATAGAAGATAACATCACTCAGAACCTCAAATGAGCTCTATGTTTATTTACAATGTTTGGCACTCAGAAATCACCAGGCAGATGAGGATTTAAGACAATGTTACTGAATGCCAAGAGAAACAACAGACTATGGAAGTGGATTGACAGGGATCCAGATAGTGAAGTTATTAGAAAAGGGTAATGTATATAGTGTGTTTAAGGATTTATAAGATTAAGAATAGGGAAATTGGAATCACACCACCCCCTCCCCAATAGAAAAACCAAATGTAAACTCTACAGTTAAAGGACTGTAACTGAAATTAAGATGTCAGTTAATGGGTTTGGCAGTACATTTGTAATACTAATAAGTAGAAAACAAATATTCAGAATGAAACATGGAAATAAAAATGGGCTGGACATACATGAAAGAGTGAGTCATAGGGATTCAGTGGAAAGGTTTAACCAACATATAATTGAAATCCTAGTAGGAAAGGAAGGAGGAGTGCTGCAGAAGCAGTATTTGGAGTGATGATAGCTGAGAATTGTTCATAACAGACAAAAGCCATCTCATCACAGATTTAAAAAGTACTACAGACCTAGAACTAGAACTAAGCCATCTCATCACAGATTTTAAAAATACTGCCAGAAATCTAAGATAAGGAGAAAATTTTAATAGTAAGCAGAGGCCAGGTGCAGTGGCTCACTCCTGTAATCCCAGCTCTTTGGGAGGCTGTGGCAGCTGGATCACTTGAGGCCAGAAGTTTGAGACCAGCCTAGTCAACATGGGGAAACCCTATCTCTACTAAAAATACAAAAATTAGCTGGGCATGATGGTTCATGCCTGTAATCCCAGCCACTTGGGAGGCTGAGGTAGGCAGATCATTTGAGGCCAGGAGTTTGAGACCAGCCTGGCCAACATGGTGAAACCCTGTCTCTACTAAAAATACAAAAATTAGCCAGGCATGGTAGTGCACGCCTGTAATCCCAGTCACTTGGGAGGCTGAGGCATGAGAGTCGCTTGAACCCAGGAGGCGGAGATTGCAGTGAACCAAGATCGCACCACTGTACTCCAGCCTAGGCGAGAGTGAGACTCTGTCTCTAAAAAAAACAAAAACAAAAAACCAGAGAAAAACTACGTACTACATTCAAAAGAGCAGTAAGATTGACAGCTAATTTCTCAATAGATATCAGAAGGCAATGGACTAATGTTTTCAACATGTAAAAAAGAAGGTAAATAGCCAAACTAGAATGTTATACCCAGCAAATATATCCTTCAAAAGTGAGGACAAAATTATCACTTCTTTAGAGCAACAAAAATGAGAAGATTTAAAAGAAAAAGACAAAACCCCAATTCTCTTTCTTCTACGCTCACAAAACGTCTCATACCAAATGTGTAGCCAATTCTCCAGTTCTCTGTGGACTCCAGGTAGTCTGCAATTTAACTAAATTTGGATGCTGCCTGGAATTACTTGCCTCACAGGTTGAGAACTCAGCCGCACAGGATTTCTTAGAAACCAATTGCAAGTCCAGGTCTCCCATATTTCTTACTGACTGCTGTGAAGTGAGGATTCCTATAAACCCTTCCTCAGATTTAGTGATTTGCTAGAATGGCTCACAAAACAGGGAAACATTTACCTAGGTTTACCTGTTGATTATACAGGATACAATTCAAGAACAGCTAAATGAAAGAGATGCATAGAGCAAGGTATGGGGAGGAACTCAGAACTTGCACACCCTCTCCAGGTGCGTCACCCTCCCAGCTCCCCTATGTGTTCACCAACGCGGAAGCTGTCTGGACTCTGTTGTTTGGGTTTTTATGGAGGCTCCATTATGAAGGCGTGATTGATCAAATCTTTGGCCATTGGCCATTGGTTATTGAACTCAGTCTCTAACCTCTCTCCCTTCCCAGGAGGTGGTGGGGTGGGGAGCAGAGTGTGAGGGTCTGAAAGTCTAAATCCTCTAATCACATGATTGGTTGCTTTGGTAACCAGCCGCCATTCTCCCAAGAGTCCTCTCATCATAAACTCAGGTATGTCTGCTCTTCTTACTACTGTAACTCAGGAAATTCTAAGGGTTTCAGGGCTTGATGCCAGGAACTTCACATGAAGACCAAATATATATTTCTTATCATATCACAGAGTTAATTACACCAGACCTGCACTAAAGGGAGTGATAGTAAAGGTTGGTCTTTGGCAGAAGAGAAGTGATCCTGGATGGCAGCTTTAAGATGCATGGAAAAGTGAAGACTAAAGAAAAGAGAAATAAGATGGTAAATGTAAATGAACACTGTTGGGTAAAAAATTATTTGTGGTGTAAAATATACCTAGAATTTAAAAATATAATAGTAGCATATAAGTTGTGGGGATGTTAAATAAGAGTTAGTATCTTATGGTCTTTTCATTGTCCAGGAAGTGGTAAAAATATAATTTACTTGAGATTTTGATAAGTCAAGGACACATATTATAATCTCTAGGATAGTCATTAAAAGAGTAGTAAAATATATATAATTAACACATTAATAGAGGGGAAATATGGAATAGTAACAGCAGTAGGTGTAGTAAAACTTGATTAATCTAAAAGAAGGCAAGAAGACCAAAAACAGAAACAGAGCATGTGGGAAAAATAGGAAGTGAACAGTAAGGTGTTAGATTTAAACTTAGTCCATCAGTAATTATATTAAATAAAAGTGAACCAAAATTTCTAATTAAAAAGCAAGGATTGAGAAATTGGATTAAAAAAAAAAGCAGATCACAACTCTGTACCGCTTTCAAGGATGCAGAAAAGTTGAAAATAAAATGGTAGAAAAGATGTATTACTCAAACATTAAAAGAAAACTGGTGTACCTTTATTAATAAAGTAGACTTCAGGGTAGAAATAATTACTTGCGATAAAGACATACATAATGGTAAGATACTCAATTCAGTTCTCCAGGAAGTTACAACAGTTCTACATCTATATGTACCTAAAAAGACTATCTCAAAATACACAAAGCTAGAGTTAACAAAAATGACAAAGAACAGACAGATCCACAATTCATAGTGGAAAGTTTTAGTATACCATCTTTATTAACTCAAAAACAAAGTATCAGTAAGGACAGAAGATTTCCATAACATAATGAACAAACTTGACCTAATTGAAATCTCAGTGGGTTTACGTGTAATTTAGACATACTGCTGTCCTGTGCTTCATAACGATGTTTCAGTCAACAAGGGACTGTATATATGATGCTGGTCTCATAAGATTTTAATGGAACTGAAAAATTCCTGTCTCGAAGGGATGTCATAGTGTCATAGTGTAACACATTACCATTTCTATGTTTAGATATGTTTAGATACAAATACCTATCACTGTGTCACAGTTGCTTGCAATATTCAGTACAGTAATATGCAGATTCATAGCCCAGGAGCAATAGGATATACCATATGGCTTAAGAGTGTAGAAGGTTGTACTATCTAGGTTTTTGTAAGTACATCTTTGTGTAAGTACGTTTGTGTAAGTACATTGTTGTCTTTGCACAATGACAAAATAGCCTAATGATGCATTTCTCAGAATGTATCCCTGTTAAGCAACAAAAGACTGTATGTTGAAAATAAGATGCATTCAAAATGAAATATGGAATATAGTGAAATATGAAATACAATACTGCACCCAGTAACTGTAGACTGTACATTCTTTTCATATGCATAGGGAACATTGATCAAAATTGTTGATTTATAGAGTAAATCTCAACAAATATCAAAAGACTAAATTCAGAATATCTTAAAGATAGGTTTAATATTTGAAGAATTGATCAGTGTAAATCACTAAATTAATAGAGAACAGAAAAATCGTGTGATAACGTCAGAGGTGCAAAAATTGCCTTTGGTAAAATCCAGTAGCCATTCAAAATGGAATCTCTTCATACGTTATGAATAAAAGTTAACTTCCTTAGTTTGATAAAAATTACTCAGAAAAATCCTATAGCAAACACCATGTTTACTGATGAAATGTTGAAAGTTTTCTTTTGAGACTGGGAAAGAGAAGTTGTTTTCACTGTCACCAATTTTATTATTTTACTGGAAGTCCTACCTAGTTGAGTATGAAAAGAAAAATAGTACAGGGATGAGAAGGGGAAGAACAAAACTGATTTTGTAGATGACATGATTGTTTATGTAGAAAATTAATAAAAGCCTGTTTATAACTTATTATAAAAAATAAGCTAGGTTACAAGATTCAAGGTAACTCTGGACACAATTGTAATTTTATATCCCAACAACAAACACAAATTCCAAGTTTGTATCAATCTGGATCTAATCAGGAGAGAGAAACCAGTTGTATTAGTTTGTCCTCACAGTGCTATAAAGAAATACCCAAGACTGGGTAATTTATCAAGAAAAGAGGTTTAATTTGCTCATGGTTCCACAGACTGTGCAGGAAGCAAAGTGCCAGCATCTGCTTGGATTCTGGGGGAGGCCTCGGGAAACTTACAATCATGGCAGAAGGCGAAGGGGAAGCAGGTTCGTCTTACATGGCCAGAGCAGGAGCAAGAGAGAGAGAGGAGGGGAGGCTCTGCACACTTTTAAAAAGTCGGCTCTCATGGGAACTCACTCTATCATGAGAACAGTACCAAAGGGATGGTGCTAAGCCATTCATGAAAGTGTACCCCCATGATCCAGTCACCTCCCACCAGGTCCCATTTCCAGCGTTGGAGATTACAGTTGAACATGAGATTTGGGTGTGGAAACAGATTCAAACTGTATCACCAGTAAATTGAAAAAAGTGTTTAATGTGGATAATTACTAATTATAACAGGAAATCAAGTAAGGAGGGATTTGGTTAGGCTAGTAAAAAGTGAAGAGAACTGTAAAGAATATGAAAATAGCAGAGAAACAGAGCAACTGCTGCCCCTGGGACTGAGGTAGAGTCCCTCCTTCCCCCAGGACCAAGATCCAGACCTCATCCAGAGGGCATGACTAGTTTATTGCATGGCTGAGAAGTTGCTGGGATGTCATACTATTGGAGCATCATGGAAATCCACCTTCTTATACCTGCCAAAAGTTGCTCACTGGGGAGCCACACAAAAGCTCTTCATGGGGAGGTGTCTCACTGGAGGTACCCTGCTACAAAACCTCCAGAGTGGGATGCTGAGGGGGAGCTGCTGGCTGCTGGGTATGGCCTGCCGTTGTGTGCTGCAGTCTCTGGAGACTGGAGCAGCTGCAGGTGCTTGTGGAGATGGGTACTGGAGAAGCCACCTGCGTTTCAGGAGCTGGACGCCATACAATTAACACAATGTAGAGCAATCTGGAAGGCTGTGTATATCTAGATGGCCAAGGTGGTAGCAGTGTTGTTTTTTTTTTTTCTTTTTCCTCTGTGACAGATAGAATTATGATGCTTCCCCCCACTGCTTTTTTTTGGTATTCATTCAGCATTTATTTAATAAATGTTGAGTGTTTTCTCTATGCCAGACATAATGTGTTTGTTACGAGATACATAAGAGCAGACAAAATAGACATTGAACTTGTTTTTGCAGAGTTTATAGGCTGATAGGACAATCATTCATTCATCTGAGCTCTTTTGTGCCAGGCACTGTTCTAGTCCCTGGGGGACAGATATATAGATAAATAGATAGATAGATAGATTAAATAGATTGGTTAGATAGATTGGATGGATGGATGGATCAAGACAAAATCTTGCCTTCAAAGGGAGACAGCCATTAAGCAGATAATGATAAGAATGGGTGTGTACTTAGTGCTACAAAGGGTTGAGAAGGAAAAATACAGGCTGCTACAAGAGAGGACGATGTAATTTAGATGAGAAGCCAGGGAAGACTTCTCTTAGAAAGTGATATTTTTGTGATGGAAGTGATGAGGAGGAGTTTAGCTTGGTGAGATAAGTGATCAGGGAAGAGTGATGTAGACCGAGGGGAGGCTTGTGGGCAGGCTTCACGATGGGAAGTGAATTGAAAGAAACATTTAATGTGGATAATTACTAATTATAACAGGGAGTCGAAGTAAGGAGGGATTTGGTTAGGCTAGTGAAAAGTGAAAAGTCTCACTTCATGTCTGTAGTGAGAAGTGGGAGGTCATAGAGGGTAGGGGGAGGTAGAGAGTGGCAGGAGAAGAGGCCACAGCAGGGGTCATTCTGCTCACAGCCATAGGCCACCTTGGAAACTGGGATGTCCCTGTGAAGGGTTGTCCATTATAGAGGTCTGAAATAGGAGATTCTTGGTTTGATGTGCTATTTACAGCCACTGTGTTGGGTGCTGAGTGGTCAGGGGATTGGAGGCAAGAATGGAAGTTGAGAGACCACGGGGTGCAATTTGCAGGAATCCAGTGAGAGTTAACGGTGGAGCTGGAGATGACTGGATGGCTTGGAGATGGGATTTGGAAATAGAATCATTCAGAACTGGTGATGGATTGAGTGTGGGCTGGGAGAGACAGGCAGACATTGAGAATAACTCCCAGGTTTCTGGCTTAATTCATTATGTGGCATGTGATGCCATTTTCTGTGTACTTGTGTAGTGAATACGAATTACGTGTTTAATTAAAAAGTAAACTAAATTTGGATTTGCAAATAAAGAAGGCTTTGGTGACCAAACAAACAAAACCAAAGCAGTTGCAGTAAAAGTGAAGAAGTAGAGAGAGTTGGTACAGAATACTGCAGTTCTGCATCTTCAAAGAAGCTGGAAAGTAGAAGGCAAGGTAGGGTCGGGCTGTAGGACAGAGGACATGTGTTTTGCTTACAAAATAGGATAGATGTGAGCAACTTCCATTGGGAGAGAGAGCTAGACCATAGAGGGAAGAGAAGGCATTCATTAACTCAACAAATATTTCAGTGTCTGTATGACAGGCAGTATTCTAAGTTCTTGCAACATACAAAACATAAAAAAATTCCTGTCTTCTGGAGCTTAATGTTCTAAAGTGGGGACACTGAAAATAAAATAATGTGCTGAAGGCATTGTAAAAAGAAAAAAATAGGAGCCTATTCATGGGGAGGTCTAGGGATGTTGAGGTGGGGTGGCCAGAAGGATGTAATTTTATATAGTGGGCGACACTGATGGATTTGAATCCACTAGAATGCAAGATGTGCCAGGGCAGAGATTTTAGTTTTACTCACTGCTGCATCTCCAGAGTTTAGAATGGTGCCTGGCACATAGTAAATGCTCAATAAAGAATTGCTGTGTGAATGAATTAATGATTCAGGATCCCAGGAATGGGAAAGGAATGAGGAGTGGGATACTGAAGAAAGAAAGATAGGCCAGTCATGAATGAAGACATATTGTAGGGATGTTAGTACTGATATCCCCAATTCAAATTACAGTTGTTTTTGCTTTTAAAGTATTTTAACTGTTCAGTTGTATTTTGAATTCTTTGAATTAGCTTTGTTTTATGGCATTAGTTTTGTTTACTGTATGTTTCTTAGATATGTTAATGTAATTTACAGAACTGCTTATCTTTAGAGACATTACCCACTTAAGAGGTGACTGTTTTCAGTATTATTAAAATAAAATTCAGATTACATATCACTTTGTATATTGAGGTTCTGTTACAGCCTGTCTTGTTTTCAGCATTATCCTTAAAGTGGTGTGTGTGGTGGTGGTGGTGTGTATGTGTGTGGGGGATGTTGTGACTGTTTTATGCCCATTACAGAAACCAGTTTAGCCGGCATTATACTGGTGTGATTATATATTAAATAAGTTATATTTCTTGCAGCTACTCTTTTGATCAGTTAATTGGTCTGATCCTGTAGTGAGTATTTTCATGGGTTTCTGCTAAGTTTAGCCTCACATTGATCTTGTGAGTCTGAAATCGTATTGACAGGCTATCGCTCCTTCTAATTTAGACATGCCTGAAGAAGATTGTCCTTTATTTGCTGAGTCTCATGCTTTTTATATGAGAACCCCAGTGTCATAACTTTGCCATAGCTCAGGAAGATCTAACTTCTGACTGTTCAGTATGGAGCGTTCCTTTGTCAAAAAGAATAATATGGATGTTTTAAGACCATTCAGTCATAACTGGAAGCTGCCTTATATTTAAAGGACTTTATGTATTAATGAAGAAAAGGAGCATATAGGTCATTATGTCCTTTTTGCCATAGATTGCTGTCCCCTCCCATAGAAATTATCTTATATTTTATTACAACAGGGTATATAAAATATATACTTATAAAAGTAATGAATGGTCTTTGAAAAAATTCTAATAACAGGAGTGTAGAGATTATAAACTGACTTTATCTTAAAATTGTATATCCTAGAAGATAACCATTGTAAACAGTTTGATTTATATCCTTTTTTGGACTTGACAAATGCTTATGTAAATCGTGTGCGTTGTATGTGTACATGTTTGAGTATACATACACACAAGAGGAATTGTATACAGCTTACCTGTTTTTTTCCTCCCCATTTATACAATATGTTGTGGACATTTTTTTGTGTCAGTGCATATGTGTGGGTGTGTATGTGCTTAAAGGCATAGCATGGATGTTCCATAAAGTTTTAAGCCAATCCCTTATTGGTTGTCCTCATATTTTGCTCTTATATTAAGTGATGCACTTAACATCTCAGGTTATGTACTAGGACGGAAGTGCTAGTCAGAGTGTAAATATTTGCCATATGCCCTTAGAAATGTTGTACCAGGCCAGGTGCAGTGGCCACTCCTGTAATTCCAGCACTTTGAGAGGCCTGGGCAGAAGGATCACTTGAGCTCAGGAGTTCAAGACCAGCCTGAGCAACATAGGGAGACCCGACTTTACAAAAAATAAACAAAATTAGCTGCGCATGGTTGTGCATTCCTGTGGTCCCAGCTGCTTGGGAAGCTAAGGTGGGAGGATCACTTGAGCCTGGGAGGTCGAGGCTGCAGTGAGCTGTGATCCTGCGACTGCACCCCAGCCTGTGCAACAGAGTGAGACCCTGTCTCAAAAAAAAGAGAAGAGAAATGTTGTAGAATACCAATTTGGGCTCTCATTAGCTAAAAGTGAGAGCGTGCATTCCCCAAACCCTTACCAGTGGTAAGTGTTGTCAGTCCTTTGAATCTTTCTCAGCCCAACAGGTAAAAGACTCAGGTCTCCTTTTAATTTACATTTCTTTGTATATTCCTGCAATTTAGCATGGTTTGACCATTTATGCTAATTTTTTGGATATTTTATGTTTTATAATTGTCTTCAGTCTTATTTCTAGTAGGTTCTTCGTTCTTTTTCTTTCTGATTTCTATGTTTTTATTTTAAAAGAAGTATGTATAATTTTTCTCCCATTAGTCATCTGTGTTTCAGTCTTAGTTTTCTTAACTCATTATGTTCTCATGCCAATCCTATGAGTCATGCTCCCAAACTGAATGTTTTTGGCCTTGATATCATGTGAACTTAGTCTTCCCCACACCAGTAATTGAGTATTCTTCCTGGATTTTCTTCTTTTGTTTTGAATTTTTATCCTTAGATGTTTAATATAGCTAAATTTTTTTTTATATGCGAATGGGGTGAGTTAGAGCACTAATTTCATTTTTCTCCAAATAAGATGGTTGCTATTGAGTCATTGATCATTTTCTACTGATTTGAGATGTTGCCATTACCATGTGCTAAGTTTCCACAAATATGTTTTTTTTTTTTTTTTTTTTTTTTTTTTTTGAGATGGGGTCTCACTCTGTCACCCAGACTGGAGTGCGGTGGCGTGATCTCTGCTCACTGCAAGCTCTGCCTCAGGGATTCATGCCATTCTCCTACCTCAGCCTCCTGAGTAGCTGGAACTACAGGCACCCGCCACCACGCTGGGCTAATTTTTTGTATTTTTAGTAGAGACGAGGTTTCACTGTGTTAACCAAGATGGTCTCTATCTCCTGACCTCGTTTTCTGCCCGCCACGGCCTCCCAAAGTGCTGGGATTACAGGTGTAAGCCACCGCGCCCGGCCACGTGTTTTTTTTTTTTTTTTTAAACCTGAACTCTTTGTTCATTTATCTGTTTATTTGGTGCCTACAAAATTACCACATTGTTTTTTCTTTCCTTATACACTGATTTAGTTTTTGTCATCCTAACGTATTGTAAAGAGGAAAGTATTGCTCCTATTCTGTTCTTAAAGATCTATCAGGGCCAGGCACAGTGGCTCATGCCTGTAATCTCAGCACTTTGGGAAGCCGAGGCGGGTGGATCACTTGGAGGTCAGGAGTTCAAGACCAGCCTGGCCAACATGGTGAAACCCCATCTCTACTAAAAATACAAAAAATTAGCCTGGCGTGGTGGCACGCGCCTGTAGTCCTAGCTACTCGGGAGGCTGAGGTGGGAGAATTGCTTGAACCCAGGAGGCAGAGGTTGTAGTGAGCTGAGATTGTGCCATTGCACTCCAGCCTGGTCGACAGAGACTCCATCTCAAGCAAACAAAACAAAACAAAAAAACCAAAAAACTGTCAGAAGTGGAGTGTGACTTACTTTTTTTGGGGGGGACAGAGTCTTGCCCTGTCACCCAGGCTGGGTTGCAGTGGTGTAATCTCAACTCACTGCAACCTCCGCCTCCCGGGTTCAAGTGATTCTCGTACCTCAGCCTCCCAAGTAGCTGGGATCACAGGCATATGCCACCATGCCCGGCTAATTTTTGTATTGTATTGTTGGTAGAGACGGGGTTTCACCTCATTGTCCAGGCTGTTCTCGAACTTCTGACCTCAAGTGATCTGCCCGCCTTGGCCTCCCAAAGTTCTGGGATTACAGGCATGAGCCACTGCGCCTGGCTGTACAGTGTGACTTTACAGTAGAGATTCATTTGTTTGTCTAGCTGATCTCTGTTACTGGTTTCTGTAAGATCACATCATCTTTTTTGTCCTTTGGCAGCAGAAGTTGTAGGTTAATAAAAATTAAAGCAACTTTTCTTGCCACTGAGATGGGATTGAAATGATCTCTAACTCTTATTTCTTCAGCCATGACTTCTCACTTCTTAGAACACATTAAAAATCAGAATATTTGTAGGACTTACTGGAGAATGAATGAATATCCTTGAGATCAGAAACCACTGGTCGGGGTTAGAGTGGCTTAGTTCCCCTTGCAAGGCACGTGTAACCCGTTTACATTGAACTTCATGTCAGTAGGGAAGTGTTTGGGAAGTGCTGCTCTAGGCTAATGTTCTTCAGCTTTAAAATTTTCTCATGGCAGGTCATTGTAGCTTGATATGGATTTAATATTAAGAGAAACAGACTGCTTTAAAAAATTTTAAATTGTGGTACAATATACATGTATAAAATCTGTTGTCTTAACCATTTAAACATTCACATTGCTGTGCAACCATCAGCACCATCCATCTCCAGAACTCGTCTCATCTTATAAAACTGAAACTCTGTACCTAGTAAACGGTAACTCCCCATTCTCCCTACCCCTCGCCCCTGGCAGCCACCCTTCTACTGTCTGTCTGTATGAATTTGACTATTCTAAATATCTCATAAAGTGGAGTCATACAATATTTGTCCTTTTTTTTTAGTTGGAGTCTTACTCTGTCACCCAGGTGCAGTGGTGCGATCTTGGCTCACTGCAACCCCTGCCTCCCGGGTTCAGGCGATTCTCCTGCCTCAGCCTCCTGAGCAGCTGGGATTACAGGCATCTGCCACCATGCCTGGCTACTTTTTATATTTTTAGTAGACACAGGGTTTCACCATGTTGGCCATGGTTGGCCAGGCTGGTCTCAAACTCCTGACTCCAGGTGATCCACCTGCCTCGGCCTCCCAAAGTGCTAGGATTGCAGACGTGAGTCACTGTGCCCGGCCTAGTATTTGTCTTTTTTTGTGACTGGTCTATATCATGTAGCCTTACATCGTCAAGGTTCATCCATGTTGTGGCATGTGTTAGCCTTTCCCTCCATTTGAAGGCTGAGGTTGTTCTCTGCACACCGTATTTTGTTTATTTGTTCATCCATCCGTGGGTGCTTGGGTTGCTTCAGCCTTTCGGTGTTTTGAATAATGCTGCCATGAACACAGGTGTCAAATCTGAGAGCCAGACTTCTTGAAAGAGTTTTTTTTTTTTTTTCCCTTTCATTTTTTAACCATTCCAATTAGAATTTAGCTTCCGTTATTGCACTGAACCTTCTTTGTTAGATCACTGTGAAGTAGAAGGAACATTTTTCAGTGCCTTTTTAATGATTTTTCAGACATACTCACCCACTTCGGCTGTGCCTTCCCCCTTGGCTCTTGGGATGGTGCATGCCCCCTGTTTCTCTCCCGCTTACTGGAGATTTCCTTCGTGACCCCCCTCTCGCATCATTTAAAGGTGGAATTCCGCAGAGCTTGATCCTGGGCCTTCTCTCTGTGACCGTTAAATGTGGGTATTTCTCAGCAATTAGACCGAGGCTCTTTTCTTTTCCCTTGTTTTGGAAAGAAGAGAGTCAAAAAGACTTAATCAAATAGTCTCATCTTTTACATGAAAAAGATAACTATTTTCTTTGGGAAAAAAGGTGACAAAAATATAAATAATCAGAACTACACTAATTTGTCTCTGAAGGAAATGACAAACTTTCCCCCAGCTTTGTTGAGATATGATTGACAAGTGAAAGGTGTATGTGTTCAAAGTATACAACATAATTTGATATGTGTATACATTGTGTAATGATTAGTGCAATCAACCAGCACATCCCTCACTATATGGTGTTACTGTGTGTGTATGGGGGGGGGAGGAGTGAGGACACTTAGGATCTGCTCTGTTAGCAAATTTCAGATAAACAATACAGTATTATTAGCTATAGTCACCATGCTGTACATTAGAGCCCCAGAAAATATTCATCGAATAACCAAAAGTTTATACCCTTTGACCACCATCTCCCCATTTCCTCTCCACTCCCTGTGAGTTCAGGCCCTTCACTATATTCATTCTTACTCTAGGTGACCCCCGTCTGCTTCCGGAGATCCAATCTGCTGTTGGCTGCTAGGTTTGTTTCATGAACTCAGAGCTCTTTGCTGAGCCCCACTCCAGAGCTGCCTCCCTGCTGTCTCTGCTGAGTGTCTGATGGGTGCTCCAGCCTCATGTCTGAGATAGAGCTTCACGATTTTTCTCCTGTGTCCCCTGCCATGTCCTCTCCTGTGTCCTCAGTGAAGGGTACTGAGCCTCCTAGGCTATCAAGTCAAATTTCAGGGATCAGTTTTAAAGTAAACTTTTAAATTTAGGATAGTTTCAGAGTTACAGAAATGTCTGAAGAATATTAAGGAGAGTTCCTGTGCATTCTACACCTGTTTCCCCTGCTAACATTACTGTGGTACATTTTTCACACCAGTGAACCAGTACCGACACATTATTTACACTGAACTCTACACTTTATTCAGATTTCCGTAGTTTTCCCCTAAAGTCTTTTTCTTTTTCAGATTTTCATTCAGGATACCACATTACATCTAATTGTCATATCTTCTTAGGCTCCATTAGTCTGACAATTTCTTAGATTTTTTCTTGTTTTTGTTGACCTTGACAGACTAGGTATTTTATACAGTGTTCTTCAGTTTGGATTTGTCTACTGTTTTTCTCGTGATTAGACTTGGATAATGGGTTTTGGGGAAGGAAGACCACAGAGGCAAAGTGCCATTCTCATCACATCATATCGAGGGTAGCTGCTCTCAACATGATTTACTAATGATATTAACCTTGATCACCTGGTTGAGGTAGTGTTTGTTAGATTTCTTCACTGTAAAATTACTGGCATTTTTGACACTTTCCTCTTCTTTTCATCTGTTTTGAATCCAAAACAATTCCTGCTGGTTCTTTTTCCCAAATAAATTTCCATTGTATCCAAGTCACCCTTTGCAGCCACCGCTGCAGTCCAAGCCACAATTGCTTGTGCGTAGATAGCATTGAGAGATCTTCTGACTCATGCCCTGCTTGTGCCCTTGCCGCCTCCTACCCAGTCTCCACCTGGATGCCAACATGGTCCTTTTCAAATGCCAGTTGGTCAGTGGTACTCTTGTTCCCAAGCCTTTGAGTGGCTTCCTGTTGTACTGGAGATACCACCCCACCTTCTAGACATAGTCTGCCGGTCCTGCGTAAGCTCATCTCTGTCACCTCTCCCGTCTCTTGCCAAGCCCCTCTTGCCTTGTCCTTTGTTCCAGCTACAGGTTTCTTGCCCAAGTCCCTTCAACACTCTCAGCTCCCTTAGACATGTTGTTGCCTCTGCTTAGAATGATGGTTGCCCTCCACCTTGTTTCACGTGGGATCCCAGCTTACATGCCATTTACGTGTTGTTTCTTCAGGGGACATTTCCCATCCCCTTGCAGGGTCCATAGGGCACTCTTGCCGAGTGTTTCTGGAGCATGCCACACTGCACCCCTGATGCTGGGAGTTACTTGTTCTATGTCGGAAGTGTTCGTCAGTGCTGGGGTGGAGAAGGCTGAGATGTGCCTCAGCGTGTCACTATGTGTCCCTGTTACCTGTGCTGAGCCTGTGCCAGAGTGGATGCTTGATAAATATTTGTTGACTGGATGAAATTTTTTAAAAATTAAAAAATTTTTAATAGAAATGGGGTCTCACCATGTGGCCCAGGCTGGTCTCAAACTTCTGGTCTCAAACTTCTGGGCTCAAACTTATGGGCTCAAGTGATCCTTCCGCCTTGGCCTCCCAAAGTGCTAGAATTACAGGTGTGAGCCACCGTGCCCAGCCTTAATGGGTGAATTTTATCTTTTGAATGGAAAACACTCTTCATTTTTAGCATGCAAGTATGCAAAAAAGTACTTGAATTTATTTTTCTTAGTCCATTGATTTAAATCTCACATGTATTCTTTTAAATGTATCACGTAAGGTGTTGTGGTGCGTACAGTAGTGGATCTAGAAAGTGTGTTCAGCCTCTGCTACTCTTGAGGACCCATTCATTCATCCCCTCATTTACCAGACAGTTATCGGGAACCTGGGTCTGCCAGGCCTAGTGCAGAGTGTGGGGATATGACTGCTTGTGAGTGAGCCTGTTGAGGGAGGGGGAGAAACTTACAGATCCTTCAACATTCCAGTTGTGGTTAGGATATGAGCAGATTTTGTTTGAATTTTGGCTCTGCCATTTTTAAGATGTACACTCTTGAGCTTAACCTCTACCCGTCTGCAAAAATGTGGACAGCAGTGTCTCCCTTTTAAGTTGTGGAAAGAATCAGATAAGAAAAGGAATGTAAGATGATCACAGAGCTCATGTTTTTTGTTCTTGAGGTCCTGCGTACTAGCCTAAGTAGTTACATTAATTATTTTTGTTCATTCTCACTGTGAGGTAGGGATGTTACTGTTTTCATGTTGTAAATGAAGAAAGTGAGACCTTAGTTGAAAAATTAAATAGTTTGTCCAAGGCCACAGAAGTTGTAAGTGGGAGAGCAGTAACCTGAACCCAGGTTCAAGGACACGGCATGATTTTAAAGCCCAGAAAGGACTCCTTATATTCTGTGTAGCTACCCCATCTTTCAGTATGGCTTTATTCTTTAAAGTTGTGAAGACTTTTTAGGTATCTATTGGCATTTAAAAAAATGTAATAGTCCTTAGAGAGACGATTATCTTAAGCTATTATCAAGCTTGAATTTGTTTCTTAATTTGCGTTTTAGAATGCAACTTTGACGTCTGTGACTTGGTGCCTGTGTTGAAGAGAGAGTGTGTGTATTGGGACTGGAGGATGAAGTTTGAAGTTAGACCCATCTGGGCAGTGTTTATCTTAAAGTGAGGATTGTGAACTTCTGATCAGACTCACCCGGAGGATTTACCAAAAATGTAAATTCCTTAACCCCTTCTTTGGTACCCTAAATTATAATCTCTTAGGGTAGGACTTAGAAAACATTTTTGCAAGTGATGTTATTTAGATAGTGGATTATTTTTTCATTCTGAAGTTTGAGAATCAATGAATAGAGGGAATGGGAAATGTCAGCTTCTTGATGATCCAGACTGCCCTGCAGGAAGCCAGGAGAGAGATGAAAGTGAGCACTGGTATGCCTGGCTAGTAAGTTTAAAAACAAATAATGTGGAAATAAAATCAACAGTGGGTGAATTTGTCTCCCTGTTGTTTTATTTTTTATTTTATTTGTGTTCGGCAGGAATTTGATTTGTATTTTATGATCCTTTTTCCCTAGTGGGTAGTGGGGTAGCACGAGAAGTGAGTGGGTCTAGGCTATGGTAGAGTTGGCGCAATGCAGCAGGCCAATTGGAAGAAAAAATTTAAGCATATTTTGTGGATTAGCATGTCAGTTGCAAAAATAGAAGTATATCTAAAGCTGATTTCAAATAGTCTCTTTTTAAAGAAACTATGTCAGACTGTGCCCGGACTTTTGCTTTAGAAAATATGGTAATTTCAGGTTTGTGGCTAATTTGAAAATTAGTAATCAATACTAAGGGTTTTAAATATGTAGCATTTATGTGTTTATTGTGTATTTCTATATTCATAAACATTGAGGATCCTTTTATTGTCTTATGTAACAAGAAGACAAGCAGCTCGATGGATGGCGGCTCCCGTGTGCTTCTCCATGATCTCTCAGCTGCCTCTGCGTGGACGGCCACAGCATGGCTGCGTGCCTAAAGCATGCAGAGAGGGCAGCGTTCTTGTCTCGGGCTCCCCACCCACCATTTTTAAGCAGCTTTATTGCGGTATAATTGGCATACTGAGTTGCACATTGTCGTGTATGTTTTGCAAGTATACATCTGAATACACCGCACGACCATCACCACACTATGATAATGAGCATGTTTATCACTCTCCAAAGTTTCCTGGTGCCCTTTGCCATTCCTTCTGCCCACCCTTCTCCTTTTGTGAAAGCTTTGATGTTTTTAGGGGGGGAAAAAGTTACATTGTTGAGGATAAAATATTAGGTAGAAAGATACTTAATTTGTAGTTTTCGCTTTTTTTGTTTTTTCTTTTTGAGGAGTATGGTGGAAATAATGATTGTAGGTATAGGTTGCTGTATTATTTTTAGAAAGTTTTGAGAAACAGATTCTCCGAACAGACCATCTTGGAAGGGTTTGACAGGAAATATATTTTCAGGAAGGCTGGAATAGAGGTGGAGATGTTGCCTGCTGGCAGGAGAGGGAGAGAGAGGAAGGACAGCACCTGCCGGCCACTTGTGGGTGAGCCACAGACATGAAAACCAAAGGCTGCACTTTTCTTTGGTTTTTCAGTAGATGGCATTTTTATCATGCTAGAAAGGCTAACGTGAAATGGTAATAAAAATGTAATCCCCACTAACTGGGGTATACTTAGCTCTAGTGCATTTTTTTTGTTGTTGAATGGCATGCTGGCGATTGATTGATTTATATTTATAGATTAAAAATAACGAGCTTTTCCCTATCATTGTAATCACCTTTTTGCTTTTTTTTTTTTTTTCTCCTTCCCCCAGAGGCAGAGTCTTGCTGTGTCACCCAGGCTGGAATGCTGTGGCACAATCTCAGTTTACTGCTGCCTCCACCTCCTGGGCTCGTGTTCCTTCCGCCTCAGCCTCCTAAGTAGCTGGGACTAGAGGCGTGCACCACCACACCCAGCTAATGTTTATTTTTGTGGAGATGGGATCTCCCTATATTGCCCAGGCTGGTCTCAAACTTCTGGGCTCAAGTGATCCTCCTGCTTCTGCCTCCCAAAGTGGTGGGATTATAGGCGTGAGCCACAGAACTGTGCCTCGCCTGGATAGTTGTTTTTAATTGTTGAATATACTTGCTGAGGTTAGTTTCTGCTGCAGAAAGCGTTATATAATGTTAACAGGTATTTTGTAAAGAGCTAGTAGAATATATAAGGTTTTACCTGGGAGGTGGAGGCTGCAGTGAGCCGAGATCTTGCTACTGCGCTCTAGCCTGGGTGACAGAGCGAGAGTCTTTTTTTTTTTTTTTTTTTTTTTTTTTTTTAATACAGACTGTATAGGGTTTTTATTTTAATGGATTTCTTCAGCTGTCTCCTTCTAGCTTCTATGACTCTGCATTTTCTTGGCTCTTTATTTTTTATTTCTTTACAGTTCTTCCACGTATTTTGTTTTGAAAGTAATATGCCTGCGGTGAAAATGACAGCATTTCTGTCATGATTTAACCTTATTAGAAATGACATTCTTTGCTGTGTGTCTGTTTAGTTGAGAAGTGAACCAGTTCCCTTTGCTTACGTACTACTCCTTGGTGCGGCGGGGTGGGGTGGGGAAGATTTTTAACATTGAATACAAATTGAGTTTGTTGGAAAAGATATCCCTATAAAATGTTGTCCAGGTAGTTAGAGCTTAATATGGGTGATAATTTCCCTAGAAAAATATTCTTTGCTGTAACACTGATGACTTGATGGTCTTGTGAAAGTGGAACTTGGTGTATTTCTTCTTTCAGGCATGTAACTCACAGATAGGGCAGTGTAGAGTAGTTTTCCAGTTTTAGATTAAGGATAGCTTGTATCCTATGCAAGGTTTTGGGGGTTGGTTAGGGTCTTTGAGTATTTCCTGTCTAATTCACTTACTAGTTACAAAGAGACAAGCTGTAATGTAGCAAGTCTTACTTGAGGTAGACTAGCTTTCTGTGCCCTTTGATGTAAAAATACCTGGTAGTTCTACCAGTTGGGGATTTGTTTGGGGTGAATGAAAACCCCTCAGGCTCAGTCTGTTCATGCACTGGTGTGTATTAATTCAGTCCATTCATAGTCATGAGCTGACTGTGCCTTATTGAAGAATGGGAGGCTTCTGGAAGAGAGAGGAAGATGGATAATCTGGGATCCTCAGGCACTGCTGCTGGTGCCTGGGAGTGGGGCAAGGAGACAGGAGGTTCCGAAGAGGACTTTGTATCCAAAGTTAAGACTTAGGCCAGCCCTTGATGGGGAGAGAAGCTACTCAGGCCCAATAACCTCAAAGAGTTCAGGTTAAATCGACAGTTGTCAAGTCTAATTCCTCTTTACAGCATTATTTCTGTGGGAAAATGTGTGTGGCTCATATCCTTGCCACAGCAAACAGACTGGACTCAGAATCAGCTCTTTGTTGTCATAATTTAAGTGGAATTAGTTACTCCCTAGGGTTGCATTGCCCCTTGGATGGCTTCTAGCCTTCTTTTTACTTATTAGATTATACTCTAGGTTTCTTGACTGTGAGGGACATAGTAAACTCCTGGTAGCCTTTACCTCCCCCTCCCTAAATAGCAAACTCATGTAGAAAACATTAGTTAAAATCTTTTATAGATTTTTTGAAATCACCTAAAATGTTATCATTATTGGCACAATTTCATTTGGAGCCATTTTGTCAGAACCACTAAGTATTTAGGTGAGGCGATTGATTTCATTCCCACGTGGAAGTTTGGTTGGTTGTGACATTCAGGCACTCAGAGTGATTCCTGACTGCTTGGAGATGATATCATGTTCAGGTAGTCTGGTGTCTGGAACTTTTGGCAGAGATTAAGCTGTTAGAAGATTTGGGCTAACATTTTTTTGTGTGTGAGTTGGTGAATTTTGAAGATGATTTAGAAGACTTTAAAAAAGCATCTGTGTGTACTTCATCATCTTGATGTCAAGAAGAGATTTTTTTTTTAATACATACATATTTTAGTAATGAAGGAGGTACATAGAGATAGTTGATTTGAATGGGTTTACTTTTTCTCATTTTTAATACAAAATATTTTTGGGAAACAAAACTTGACTGGTGTTACACTACTGGCTTCTTGCTTTTTGTTACAAACATGCTGAAATGGTCTAAATAATGATGCTACTAAAACAACATATGCATTGTTTTGATGGGGTATTGATTCCTTCTATAGTGTTCAAAATTGCTTGCATGCCTCTGAGCAACAAACGCATATGTGACAGACTTTATGTGAGATGAGCATTCCAGGGAAATGAAATGCTAGTTTACTTTTCAGTAGCTGTGCAACTTAAAAAAAAAAAAAAATTGTGTTTTTTGAAACATGGCCTTAGGGCACTAACACACTCGGACCCAGTGCATGAGCTCTGCAAGTTATTTTAACAAACCCTAATCACAGGAACAAACATCTGGCATTTATAGAGTTTGTTTATTTATTGATTGCCATAAGCCTCTAGAAAGAATATCTTGTTTCTTTTAATAAAATCATTTTGGAAGTTGTCTATATTTTAATATCTAAGTGTTTTTGGAATTTAATTTTAACAAGGTAAACTCAAATGTTAAATATTGTGGGCTACAACTGAAGTAGCAGAATGGAAGAAGAAATGGCAAGTGGGGACTCTTGTAAAAAGAATGGTAACTAAGTTCTTTTTCCTGGTTATGCTCCTCCCGTTTACTCTCCTGTATGGCAGGCCATTATTTACACTGCTTTGTAGAATCTGCTGTCTGGCAAGCACTAAGGAATTCGGATCCCTAAACCAGGGAGCATATAGCCTGCTAAAGTTTAATTTTCAGAGAGGATACACTAAAGATGATTGTGTTATGATACTGTTCATTTTATGTACTAGTGAAATGAATACTGAAATTATTTAGTATAACCATTAATTATAGTGCTTACCATTACTGCAAAGCTTGTCATGATTTGGGGGGTAGCTTCATGTTTCAAAACAAAACCATAGGTCTATCCTTTTAAAAAACATGAACTACTTTAGTTTGTTAATGGGGAAAGTGAGTAAATAATAACATTTTTTGAAAAAATGAAGCCTGTCAGATACAGGGGGGGAAAAAAAAAACCCTTGTAAATATTCCTCATGTCAAGCCCCTATTAATTCTGTGTAATTTCAGTAGAACTAGCAAGTTATTTTACTTAAAATGTCTTTTTTTCCCCTGTGCAGTGAAAGTTGAATGTGAGAACAGATCTTAATAGATATAGTTACACAGTTTATTTTATCATGTATCACTTTATTGCTGTCTTCTAGAACATTGTTATACTAAATGTTCCAATAATGGAAATTTTATGCAGCTACTTCAAATGAAACAAATTTGCAAAAACTCAATTTTGGAACTCATTCCTTGAGGAGAGGGAAAAACTCACCGTGCTGTGACCACATCAGATTTCTGATATGTTAGCAACTTATCAAACACTGTCATTTCCAGAAAACAGGTTGTGGGGTCAAATTGAAATATCTACACTTTTGGTCACTTTCAGTTGAAGATATTTTAGGTTTTAATGATTGAATAGTGAAATTAAAAAAAATTGTTGGTAACAGGTAATGAAAGTGTGGTTTTGTATGTAAATAAAAATGGCTCTACACAGCATCAGGAATGATGGGGTTCAGTTACAGTGGAATCTTTTCAAGAGCTTGATTTTAAATTCTCAGAGATATTAGTTTTACTTACTGGAGCTCCTTTGTTTTGCAGAGATCATGATGCAGCCGTCCTTTTGGATTTCTTTTTAATAATGTGTGACCCTTCACCTTTGATCCCCTGACCTGCATTACCTTGGTAACCATTTCATTTTTTAATTTAATTTCATTTTTTAATTTTGGTGTACAAGCTGTAACATTTCATCTTTCAAAGTGTAACACGCTGATTTCCTCAAATAGAGATACCCCTTTGAGCGATAAATTTGCAAAATGCTGTCTTCATTTTCCGTATTAAAATTCATTTCAGCTTTAAAATAAAGTGTAATCTGTGTTTTCATCCTTTTAAAATTTAAGTTTAATGAGTGCATTTCCCCATACAGTATATTTCCTTTTTTATTCATGTTTTGCAGAAGCTGAATTAACTTGATATTTACATATAACTTACACATGCCCAGGACACCCATACCTCTTCTCTACTCCCAAACCACCCAAACCATTGCCCCTCACCTTCTCAATACATACACCTTCACCATCACCATCACCACATACCCCTTCCTCTGCAGAGTAACTTATCTTTCTTTCAGAAATAGTAGCAACTTGAATTTATTAGTCTTAGCTGCCACATTATACATCCTCAGATTATATTTTGTATTCTGAAGTATTTTGGGGAGAAAAAGCTTAGACTTTTAATTTTAATTTCATTTAAGGACTAGAAAAATATAAAGTTGTCTCATTACCCAAGTTCACCTTTCCCCACTCTTTTAATATTTTATTTCTTTAATTTGAGACATAAGAACAAGCAGCAAATTTAACAATTTTAACATGACCAAAAAATGTACTTTTGTCTCTGGTCAGCCAACCCTGGTGGTCTCAATACCAGATTGATTTCTGCCATATGCAGTTTCATGACTGTTTTTCAAACGATGCATTTTTATTGTATTCCTCTTTTCAGAAAATTCTTAACCTAAAGCAAAACAAAACGAAATCAAAAGAAACCAAACTTGAGTCAGTTCTTTGAACTGGCAAGATACTCCTAAGAAATCATGTCCTTAAAAAAAAATCACGTGAATTCTCTCAGCATGGCCCACTGAAGCACAGATTACTTTTTAAGTGTCTCATTATTTTATTCTCTAACATTTAATGCTGATGTTTTAATTGCACACAGCTGAAGCTGCTAAATGAGCACTGAAATGGATTTAAGTCCTCTCTGAGCTTTGTTAATACCTATAAAAGTTTATATCATTCATTAGAACCACAAATTAAAATTAGTCGTGGTTAGCTGTTCACTGCCGATTGGAACTCGCGCGAACACTTTTGTTCAGGCTCACGAGCTTGTTCTTGCCTGGTGTACTTGGATACTTGAAAAGCTGCCTTTGGCCTGTTGGGTATTTTTTCTTTTCACAGATTTGCAAAATATCAGAGCTGAGAAATACAAGTAGGTAAACCATCCTATGATTATAAAGCCCCTGTGATTTATAATGTCCCAGTAGTCAGGAGCAAGTTTTTTGCTAAACCTTGAATTTTAAGGTGATTTTTTTTTTTTTTTTTTTTAAATAATGCTTTTCACAGTTGTGCTGGCATGTTTTCCAGATCCCCAAAGACCTTTTTGCCTTAGGTATGTCCTTTATTTGTTCTTTGATGCCATGTCCTTCTAGCACTAAAGGAATGGCGTCTGTCTTAGTGGATGGTACATGGAAGCCCAGGGCTGCGGGAGGCCGTGACTGCTTGTTGCCTCCAGTCCTCTTGCTCAAGCAGCCCCAAACCGGCTGACCCCTGAGGGATGAGCTCCCCTGGGCTCCCCTGGGGCCCCCATCTGCCTTTGAGGCAGACAATACTGTATTTGTAAGTCCACTAGGAGCTGAAGAGACATTAACAGGTGAAGACGAGAAAAGTTTTTATTCTCTTATTTTATTTTACGATTAGATCAGTTAGATTTTCTTTAAAGTTTTCTGTGTAGTACATTTTAAGATAACCTCATTTTTCTGAGAGCGCTAATACATGGACACATTTATGGCTTATTTCCAATGAGCATTGTGTATTTGGTTATATTTAGGACATTTAGTAGACTGTAAGCCAATGGATGTTTTTGTAAATGTGATTCATTGAGAAAAACCATCTGAGAGTGAGATAACCTGCTTTGGACTAGCAAAGTCTCTGGATATGTTATTGGTATCTGTTGAGGTAGTCACACAAAACTGAAATACTCCAACAGAAAGACTTCAGAAGACTTTCGTTTTGGTGTAAAAACAGTGAAATTAGCTGTTTGACTTAAAATATAGGAGTTGTAAGACATTTCATTGATGCCACTTCTGTTTTATCCTCTGTGAAATGTAGATGTGTGTGTCTCCCACTTGCTTTTTAGGGTTGTTGGGAGGATAAATGAAACTGTATGACAGACACACTGGGAACTCAGAAGAAAGGTGCTTTTGAAACTGAACCTCATCCTGTGGCTGTGCTGTTGGCAGGCATAACCAGCGTGTTGAGAGGCAGTGGTAGTGAACCCCATGGTGAAAGGCCAGGACTATGGGCTCTGGAGCCAGGCTGCCTTGGTTCGAATCCCATCTCGACCTCTTGCAAGTGGTCTGACCACAGCAAATCACCCAACCTCTCTGTGCCTGAGTTTCTCCCTCTTTAAATTGGGGATAATAATAATAATACCCACTAAAGGATCCTGGTGAGTTTTAGCTGAGCACATGTCCACAAATTGCTTAGAGCAGTGCCTGGCGTGTAGTGTGGCTGATCCTCACAACCAGAAAACCCCAGCAGGGGGACTCATACCTTACAGAAAATCAGACTCAAAACAATTCCCCAGTAGTCTTCTAACATTGACTTAGAGACCCTTATATGTTTAGAGAGAGGAACTGAATAGTTTATGGTAATTAGACACCTCTAAAACAGATGCAGGTTCAGGTGCATAAAGTTAAATCTGGGTTTTTAATCTCTTAGGAAGAAAAGTTTAGATCACAGAGAGCTCCATAACCCTTTGTTGATAGATTCTTTTAACTGTTTTTGGCTATGGAGGGACTAGGAAGGAAACCTGAGGGACAGACCCACCTTTTACCTAGTCAGCCTTTCTCTTTCCCTTTTATGCTCGGTAAGGTGTCTAGGTAACTTTGAAGGGGTCAGAGGGTTGAACTGTTTCAAGGTTTTTACCCAGCTCCGTGAGGCTTCGGTGTCCTCTTGAGTGAGATGGAAGGGACATCCCTGCTTTTCCCGAGAATGCCTGTTACATATTCATCCCAGGGTTTTCCATACATTTTAATCATCCACATTTATCTACAAGGTGGGTGGTATGTTCACCCCATTTTGCATGTGAGAATGCTGATGCCCAGGTAGGTTAAATAAGTTCACCCAGGCTCACACCCTCAGTAAATTGCCAGACAGGCACTTAAATGCAAGTGCCACTCATATCACGGCACTGCTGCCTTGCATTGAGCTGCAAACCTGGCTGAGCCACTCCCAAGAAATGGTTTTGCCCTTTTGGTTGTAGGGACCTCAGCTGTATGCAGTATCATCCTTCAGCCATCAGACCTTTTTTTTTTTTTTTTTTTTTGAGATGGAGTCTCGTATTGTCACCCTGGCTGGAGTGCAGTGGTACGATCTTGGCTCACTGCAACCTTTGCCTCCTGGGTTCAAGTGATTCTCCTGCCTCAGCCTCCTGAGTAGCTGGGATGACAGGCGCCCACCACCACGCCCAGCTAATTTTTTATATTTTTAGTAGAAACGGTGTTTCACCATGTTGGCCAGGCTGGTCTCGAACTTTCCTGACCTTGTGATTTGTCCTTGTTGGCCTCAGAATGTGCTGGGATTATAGACGTGAGCCACCGTGCCTGGCCCAGACCTTTTAACGTAACAGTACCCCTAACTTCTGAAGGCCCCTAGCTGGCTTCAACAACCGCCCCTCTCCCTGCCCCCCATGGAGGGCTCTGTCATATATGTGTTACTTTTAGGGACTCTTACTACCAGTGGCTTCCTCAATCCTGGCTGCACATTCAGAATCCTGTGTACAGCTTTTAAAATAATTCACTTTTTAAGAAACGCTTGCCCTATCCCAAGACTCTTGTTCTAGAGAGATCAGTAGGTTCAGAAATACAGGAAGTTTATTTTGTAAACAAGAAAACAGGTCCTTAAATTGTGCACATATGGATCTGTGCTTCTGGAGTGTGGGCCAGTGCTATTAATTGTGTAGTTGACTCCATTGTAAGGTAAAATGAGTTTTATGGGCCAGTTTAGTTGTTCAGCCAACAATTGTTAGTACTGTGTCTGTAGGAAAAGCTCCTGGCATCCACCCTGTAGAATGCCGTCTTCCGTGAGTGACCACTTGATCACCACAGAAGCCAGGTTTGAATTTAGTTAGAGTGAAATGAAGTAGAGGGCCCTGCTTGCTTTCTTGTTCTTTCAATTTTCTTTTTTTCTTCTCCTCTCTTTTACGGGTTTATTGTTCCCTTATTTTTTTCTCCTCCATACTTCCATCTTCCCTTGTTTTATCTTTCTTCCACCATCTGGTGTATGTTTACAGTGTATCTGTCATCAGACTGTGAGGTCCGTGAAATCCTTCAGGTGTCTATCACAGAGATGACGTGCAAATGAATGTTTATTTTTTATTTTATTTTATTTTTTTTTGAGACGGAGTTTAGCTCTTTGTTGCCCAGGCTGGAGTGCAATGGTGCGATCTTAGCGCACTGCAAACCTCCACCTTCTGGGTTCTAACGATTCTCCTGCCTCAGCCTCCGAAGTAGCTGGGATTACAGGCGTGTGCCACCATGCCCAATTAATTTTTGTATTTTTAGTAGAGACAGGATTTCAGTATGTTGGCTAGTCTGGTCTCAAACGCCTGACGTCAGGTGATCCACCTGCCTTGGCCTCCCAGAGTGCTGGGATTACAGTGGTGAGCCGCTGCGCCTGGCTAAATGAACATTTCTTAATTTATGTTAGTATCTGTCTTTCAAAGAACTAGGCACTGCCCATCATTAGCTTGAAAATTGTCAGATTTTGTTTGTGATTGTCTATCCTAACTTAGGTGGTTTATCTTGAAGAACTTAGGTAATTTAGCCTCATAGATTTAGATAGGTCGAGAAATGGCAGGCTTCAGTCACTGAATAGTACAGAATGTTGGGCAATAAGATGGATTTGGACCATTCAAGGGAGCGCTTGTATCAGGCTTTTAGCATATCTGCTGCACAGTTTTTAGAGCTGGAAGGTCTGAGATCATCTGGGTTGGACCCTCCATTTTTGGTGTTGAGGAACCGACTCCTGAGAGAGAAGGGTGCTTCTTTGGTGCCCGCCTCCAGGCCAGGACTTCCCTCCTCCTCCTCTGTGCCCTTATCTGAGTGAGAGTTGGGATGGTGGAGAGCAGAGACAGTGTGACAGCATAGCTGCTGTGATAACTCCCTGCCTCTGGACGTGTTGGAGAAACAGGCAAAGTAATCTTCCTCCTGCGCTCCCCCTCTCATGGAAACAAGTGATAGAAGGTTAGGGCAGTTTTGAGGGCAAGCAGTGGACTTCCTCACTGTGAAAGTCGGGAAGCTTTGGGTGTGCCCTAGACCCTGTCCTGTTGGCCTTGGCACCACCAAGTGGGCTGCTTTAGGGGTCCATCCTGATGGTGTTTAACCCTGCTTGAGGCTTTTGAGGACACTAAGAAACACATGGTGAAGGTGTGGAAAGTTTTTTTGTCATTCCTCAGTGAAGATCTGCCCTCGGTAGAAAGGGAGTTAATGAAGGAGAAGTCGGCAACAATATTGCTGCACAGTCAGGAAATAACAGAAAACATCTCCTGTTTGTTCTCATTTGTGGTGATTGTTTCCCTGGGAAACTGTGGCCGTGGTTACCATCATGCTGTGTGATGCGCCTCAGAATCCTAGGATTAGACCAGATTTTCCACTTTCCACACACATCTTCAGGTTTGGTCGCAAATACTCCATGTGACAGACTGTCACATCCACTGGCCACAGAACTTCAATTATTCAGGCAGGTTTGGATATCCAGCCCCTTTTCCCTTTTCTGTGTGGATCCTTTTGAGTACCTTATACCTCTAAGCCTTTCGTATTTCCAAAGGAGAAACCAGAATGACTTTTGCCACTCTTTTGTATTGGTGGGAAAAGGACTGGTAGGGGAAACTAGCAAGGTTTGACCTGGGATCTGCTTTACCTGCTCTAGTTCACCTTGGAGCATCTGACCATACATAGGTCCTTGCACGTAGTAGACACTCAGCAAACATTAACTGTCTTTTCATTTCTCATTAGCACAGGTAATTAGGAACAGGAGCTGATAGACTGCACGTATCTGTGCAGAGATATATCTGTAATTAAAGTTTTAATTAAAGAAACACCAGACCAGGCAGATGGTTCTTATCCCTGCATCCTGTAAACCAAACAGCCGTGGCTTTTCGATCTTGCAAACATGCAAAGCTGAGAGTAGCACCATTCGTGGTGGTACACCAAAGGGAATAGGTTGTCTTATAAACTAACCATAATCTAATTTTGGTAGCACTCTATGTGATGCCAGATTCAAGGATAATCATTGCAGTTTGAAACGAAAGACAATACATCAAAGTTATGTCCCAACCAAAGCTTTTAAGCCTCAAGTCAAGGGCGTTACCACAGCCCAGCTCGTAGATCACAAGACGTGTGGTTTTGTGCTAGATCACAAAAGCTGACAAGGTGTTATTTAGGATCATCAGCTAAATACAGTATGAAATTAGAGTGCGATCATTCTGTTTTTTCAGGCATTGCCACCGTATAGCAGTACAGAATTGAGAAGTGACTTGTACCTGCCTGCCTCGTGCAGATCCTCTCAGCCATGTCACAGTGACCTTAATGGTCAGTCGAGTGCAGAATTAGAAAACAAAAAACAAAAACACCCACAAAGAGTGACAGAAGAAGACTTCTCTCACATCTTAGCACTTCTCCAGGAACCGCTCCCCCAGGAATCCCAGCCATTTGTTTTAGTTCCGTTGCCATCAGCAGGAACCTGGAGCAGTACAGGGACGTGGGCAGATGGTAAAGTCCATGGCAGTTCACCATGACTGATTGGGCTTCACCCATTCCATAACCCCCAGTTTCTTAACCCTCTTCATAACCCTTCACTTTGTCACACATGTCATTTTCAGGCATTCAGTGCAGATAGGCAGCTGTACAACAGGATTACATACTAGTTGATACAACTATGTTTTTACTACCTACATCTCACTAATTCATTTTCTACTTGGTAGAACCAGTACTGAAGATGTTCATTTCTTACATCACAGCGAAGAGTTTTAGTGTAGAGGCTAGGAGAATAATTTCTACTTTGCTGAACAGTGAAATACCTTACCATCCCTGCACTTCTATTAAAGGAAGTAGAGTTTCCGCTTGAAAAAGAGTCCATGTTATACCAGGATATATATAAGGATCTTCACATTAAAGACTATGTCATCAAATGTAGAGCCTGAAAGTATTTTATCTTAATACCATCTATAAAACTCAGTCATCCTAGAAGAAACGTGTGTGTGAGTGTAGGGAGACATACCAAACTCACAAGGCCCTGTGATGTGCTGTGAGCGAAGCCTGTGTCTTGCTGGTAGACAGATATGTGTGCATCACTTTCTGGCTTGGGGAAGACTTCAGGTATTTGGTGAGATGTCCTTTGGTTTTAGAAGTCAATTAAATGTAAGCTGCTCTGAGTAAACAGCCATTTGTGGTTGTGTTTAGAAAATATTGTAAGATCAGAATTGTGCTACTAGGTATTAGGTTGACATTTTACATGTGGGATTTGAACTTGACTATGAAATCTATTTCTTCTCTAATTTGATTCAAGACCTGAACATGTAACCTTTGAGTGTACAACACAGCTTTAGATTATAAAGGCTTCTTTTCCTTTTTTCTTTTCTTTTTTTTTTTTTGAGACAAGGTTCTTGCTCTGTCACCCAAATCAAGAACCCGTCCACTGGAGTGCAGGGGCATAATCATAGCTTGCTGCAACCTTGAACTCCTAGGCTCAAGCAGGCCTCCTGCCTCAGCCTCCCGAGTAGCTAGGACTACTCGTGCTGCTGTGCCTATTTTTTTTTTTTTGGTTTTGTAGAGATGGAGTCTCTGTTGCCCAGGCTGGTTTCGAACTCCTGGGCTCAAGTTTTCCTCCTGCCTTGGCTCCCAAAGTGATGGGATTACAGGTATGAGCCACCGTGCCTGGCCCCATAGGAGGTTTCTTATAAAGTGAAACCACTTGTTACTCAGAATGGCATTATGCCTCGCTTCAGGGTAGGAAATAGAGAAGCATCAGCAAACCCACCTGGAATGGTAGGCTTTTTATTTCTCTTTCTCTAATAAGGTTTTTTTTTTTTTAAATTTAATTTATTTTTATATTTATTTTTATTTTTCATTTAATAGAAACAGGGTTTTATTCTGTTGTCCAGCCTGGAGTTCAGTGGCACGATGATCACTCACTGTAACCTCAAATGCCTAGGCTCGCCTCTGGAGTAGCTGGGACCAGAGGTGCATACCACCATGCCCGGCTGACTTTTTTTTTTTGTGGTATAGATAGGTCTTGCTATGTTGTCCAGGTTGGTCTCGAGCTCTTGGCCTCAAATGATCCTTCTGTCTCAGCCTCATGGCAACCTCCACCTCCTGGACTCAAGCAGTCCTCCCACCTCAGCCTCCTGAGTAGCTGGGACCACAGGGGCACGCCACCACGCCCAGCTAACTTTTCGTGTTTTTGTAGAGACAGGGTTTCACTGTGTTGCCCAGGCTGGTCTCAAACTCTGGAGCTCAAGTGGTCTGCCCGCCTCGGCCTCCCAAAGTGCTAGGATTACAGGCCTGAGACACTACGTCCAGCCTGTAACAGATTTTAAGGAAGCTTTTGCTCTATCTGATATCTGTATGATCATGGGAGGGGGGTGGAGTGTTCTGCCCACCCCAAAGTGACTTAAATTCAAATATTTATTTGTTTGTTCAATAAATACTTATTGAATACCTAGTACTAGGCACTGTCCTAGGTGCTTCTAGAATGAAGCAATAAACAAAACCATGTCATTCCCCTCGAAGAACTTATTTTCTGGTTAGGGGAGAGGAATAATAACCAATAAACAAAAATAAATAACAATAATTGAGTGCTTATATATGCCAATTACATTTATTAACTCACTCTTCAGAACACTGAGGAAGTAGGTCCTGTCATTATCCCCATTTCATAGACAAGGAAACTGAGATACAGAGAAGTTGAGTTAACTTGCTCAGTGTCCCATAGCTAGTAAGTGGTGCTGTTGCGTTCCCATCCAGGTCATTGGACTCCAGATTTCATGCCCTTGATCACTGTGGTATTTTGTTTCTCTTTTAAAAAACTGCCCAATCTGTTTATTTCTAAAGAAAGAAAGAAATGTCAGTGATAGTGTGGTGAACAGTGCAGCAAGGTGCTCAGGGAGAGGGCTCTTGGATGTCCGTTTGTGTGTGCTGTTCTAGTGTGACCGAGTGAGTGTCTCTCATGAGGTGAATTGAAGGAAGCAACACTGTGACCACTTGAAGGAAGCAACCCCGTGACCACGTTGGTGTCTAGAGTGAGAGTATTCTAAGCAGAGGGATCTACAAAAGCAAAGGCCCTGAGATAGAGAGAGATTTGGCAGTGGCGAAAGAGAAGCCAGGAGAATGACATGCGCAGAGCATGGGAAGGGGCAGGGGACGTGAGGCAGCCAGGAAGCAGTGTCCTGTGCGTCCCGCAGGACTTGGCACGGTTTTTTGGTTTTGCTGGGGATTTTTGAGCGGGAAAAAGACATGACAAAAAGGATCATTCTGGGCCGGGCGTGATGGCTCACGCCTGTAATCCCAGCACTTCAGGAGGCCAAGGCGGGCGGATCATGGGGTCAGGAGTTCAAGACCAGCCTGGCCAACACAATGAAATCCCGTCTCTACTAAAAATATGAAAAATTAGCTGGGTATGGTGGCGGTTGCCTGTAATCCCAGCTACACGGGAGGCTGAGGCAGGAGAATCGCTTTAACCCGGGAGGTAGAGGTTGCAGTGAATGGAGATCGTGCCACTGCACTCCAGCCTGGGGAACAGTGCAAGACTCTGTCTCAAAAAAATTAAAATAAAATAAAATAAAATAAAATAAAATAAAGTAATCACTCTGAATGTAGTGTAGAGAATCTTCCAGGGCAGGGCCAGCAGACCACAGCCCATGGCAGGATCTGGCCCACTGCCTGTTTCTGTACAGCTAGCAAACTAAGAATACTTTGTATGTTTTTAAATGGTTGAAAAAACATCAGTATTTTATTTCACATGAAACTTATATGAAATTCACATTTCCATTGTCTGCTTCAGTTCCAGTTCTATTGAAACAGAGCCACACTGTTGTGTTTATTATCTGAGGCCGCTTTTGAGCTGCTGCAGCCAAGCTAAGTAGTTGTAACAGGGAGCATATGGCCTGTAGAGGCTGAAAGAGCTATACTGTCTGGCCCTTTACAGAAAGGAGTTGTTGATCCCTGGTTTGGAATAGAAGTAGGGAGACCAGTGAGGAGACTGTTGCAAGAACTGATGGTGGCTTGGACGAGGGCGGGAAGAAGTGGTCGTATATGGGATATGTTTGAAAGGAAGAGCTGGTAGACTGTATTCATATAGGAAGAGTCAGAAATGATGACTATGTTTTTGCACTGAGTAACTGGAAGAATGCTATTCTTTACTGAGATCAGGAAGACTGAGAACAGCAGGTTGGGGAGGAGGGGTGAAGAGAATGCAGGTTGTGTTTTGCACATGTTGACTGTAGGATGCCAGGTGGAGATGTTGAATAGGCAGTCATATGTTTGAGTTTGTAACTTCAAGGACAGGCTGAAGCTGGAGCTAGACTTTGAGTGTTTGCAGCATATAGGGGGTTCTAAAAGCTGTGGGACTGGATGCAATTTTCTAGGGAGTGTGTGCAATAGAGAAGTCCAGACGTGGAGCCCTGGGACACCCAGTGTTAAGGGGAAGCGGGTATAAGGGAAGCAAAGGAGAATGAGAAACAATCAGAGAAGGAAGACAGGAGATGGGGGTGTCCTGGAAGTGCATGTTTCTCTTTGCTTTGCTTTGCTTTTTTGAGACATAATGTCCCTCTGATCTCAGCTCGCTGCCACCTCCACTTCCCGGGTTCAAGTGATTCTCTTGCCTCAGCCTCCCTAGCTGGGATTACAGGTGTGTGCCACCATGCCTGGCTAATTTTTTTATTTTTAGTAGAGACAGGGTTTTGCCGGGTTGGCCAGGCTGGTCTCAATCCTGTGACCTCAAGTGATCCACATGCCTTGGCCTCCCAAAATGCTGGGATTACAGGTGTGAGCCACTGCGTCTGGCCAAGGAAGTTCATGTTTCAAAGCAGAGTGATCATCTGTGTCAGATGCCGCGAAAGGTGGAGCAAGATACAGACTGGGGTTTCACCGTGGGCTTGGCAGCGGGGAGATCGTTGGTGACTTTAATAAGAGCTGTATGAGTGAAATGATGAGAATAAAAGCCCAGTTCCAGCTGGTTCAAGCAAAAACGACTGGATAGGGAGCTGAGCTGGTACTCTGAGGAATTCCGCTTTCTGCAGCCTAAGTGTAGGGCAGGAGAGGGCGGGAAGTTGGATTTAACCTGGGATTAGGATTTTGCCAGGTGAGTACAGTGGAGGGAGGAGGCATAAGGGAGTTGAGCATTGCGCAGAAGAGTTGATGTGAGGATTGAGGATAGACCGTGTGGTCTAAGCCAGGCAAGGAGCCAGGAGGCATGAAGGAGCTGAGAGTCAGTAAGAGGTCATGGGGTCAGTGGATTCAAGGAGTAGAGTCAAGGAGTTGCTGGAGTAGGCATAGTCGAAGAATAGAGTGCTTGAAATCGGTATCATGGAGCGGTCAGTTTTGGTTACATCAGGTCAAGGGCTCTACTGTACGGTAGCAGTGTCAGTGAGTCACGTGTAATTTTTAATGTTCTAGTAACCATATTTTTAATAAGTAAAAATAAAGGAAACTAATTTTAGTAATATATTGTAATATATTTTATTTAACCCAATATGTCTATATTACATGAACATATAGTGTAAAATTGTATAAATAAGTATAAAAATTGAGATGTTACTTTTTTGGTATGAAGTCTTTGAAATTGGTATATGTCTTGTATTTCCATTACCTTCTAATTTGGAGTAGACACATTTCAGGTGCTCAGTGGCTGCCATACTGGACAGCTAGTGAGATGGCCACGGAGTGTAGTCCAGGATTATCACAGAGGAAGTGGTTAACGGAACAAGGAGGCCATGGTTCATGAAGGATTGGCCGTGTAGATCTAAAACCACTTCTGATTCCTTCTGAGGGGAGCAGGGCTGAAGAGGAAAGAGGGGACACTATGGCGGTTGGTAGAGGTCATGTGCTTCAATGGCTGAACCTAGCAGGCTTTTACCATGCAGAGAATGTAGCTTATTCTCCACACACACACACATACACACACACAATTTTGTTTGGCTTTGATCCACACAATGTGTTTTTAAAGATTAATAAAAGTTGATAATATCAGGTATTTTTTAGCCTTGTAGGCCAGGAAAAAGTAAAATATTTTGAAAGAGTAAACAGGAGCGTCCTCAGCAGCATACATGCTGTTACTACTTTTCATCTTAATCATGTGAGCCTCTCATGAAAGCCTCCAAGGAAGAGCTTAATGGTTGCCCCGATTCTGTACCTTTATCAGGTTTAAGCTTACTTCAGGTTCCCTTTAGTTTGTTGCCTGCAGTATCATGATTAACTGAAGAATTCTCAAAAATTACCCTCAAAAATGCTACAAACCCCACTGTTAGGAAGCGAGCCCATTTTGAGGCAAGTATTTATGAACCCTGTGTTCTTGGATTCCTTGTGTGTTGAAGGAATCATTACTTACTCATTTTGTGCTAAAATCCTGGTAATGTACAGTCTTAAGTAGTCTAGAGCATGTCAGTGTCCCCACCTTTGGAAATCTCCTGGGAGCGTGCAGAGACTCTGGTTTATCATTAACTGTGTTGCTTTCCTATCTTTTACACAAAGTATTCTCCTTCCCGCACCATTGTATTCACATGACAGAAAGCTCAGTTAATGCCATTTAGTAATAATGAAAGCTTACTCATTACATACGTTTTCTTAAACTCTCTTTATTCTAATTAAAATGTTTCCATCTGATGAGGAAGTGTATGGATACCAAGAACTGGAAATTAAGCAAGAAATTAAAAGAACATTAATGGCTTTCTTGTAATTTGTTTTGAGGTTTTTCTTCCCACTAAATGGTGTTTTGCTTACAGAGTCACCCCTCACACAGAAATCTTTATGATGAATGGACTGGAATATATCCCAGCAAAAGAAGAGCTATTTTATGATACCACTTGTAAATTATAACACATGTTATGGAAGTATTTGCTTTTTAAAAAATATTAGCTTTTTAAAGGCATTGTTAGTATAATTTAATTTGGCGCACACACAATTCTAGTTTCTTTGAAAGTGAAGGTCAGTGTGTATGTGTAGTGAATTAGGAAAGTGAGAGTTTTGACATTTAAAAAATTATTTTCTATTTATACCTGAGTCATTAGAATGCTCAGACCATCCAAAGTATAACATTTAAACTTGTAATTCATGCATTCCTTCAGAAATTTGCTGCTGAAACTTACACTTTAACCAGCATAGCCAGCATAGCCTTAACCAGGGCAGGTATTTGGTCTGCAGTAGGCAAGCCTTTGTTCCCGTCCCTCGTCTTCAGGCTGCAGAGTCCGCATGCATGCCATTGCTCTGGTGGTTCTTTTTCTGGTCATTTGGACTTGTCTCTACTAATAAAATATTCATTAACTTGAAACTCCTACCTCTGAATGTAGATGCAGGTGAAAGCAGAGAAATACCAAACCCACCCCTTCCTGATGAAGTGCAACATGCCTCACCCAGCTGCAGCTCACCTGCTTCCTCCCCTCCCCTCTCCTGATGTGTGGACACTTTTTCTGTCCATTCCTACTTGCTTTTCCCTTCTCGGCACCAGCCCTTCCTCTGGAGGGCAGCCCGCATGCCACTCCTCCCATGCCCTTTTTCTTGGGAACTGTGTTCAGCACAGCCTGTCCTTTGGTTCACTCTTACCCTGGGCCCTGCTTCCCATGTCCTGTGAGGGCCCTTGCCATAGCATATTGTGATTTATTTCTGTTGGCGTCTTTACTCCACTCAAGTGGGAGCTCCTTGGGCAAAGGTGCTGGGCCTCCCTCGTTTTTGTTTTCCTTGAGCCCACCATCTGCACGTGGTTATGGGTGGATGAATGGGGGAAGTGACAGTGGGGTAAACGTACCTTCAAGCCCAAAATGTAAACTTAATAAGTGTTTTGGAGGAAGAGAAGAATAAATACTGTTTTTGTTTATACAGGTCTTAAAATTTTGGTAGCAGAAAGCAAATGTGCAAAGAGCAATGGAAAACAAGTCAGAAGCTGCTGTCTGATTCCAGAGGAACTCGTATTTTATGTAAAAAAAATGTAATTGACATTTGATTGCCTTGAAATCTTCCATTTGTTGTGCTGATATCTTAAGTAACTAATTATTTAGTTGAATAACTGCTAGGGAAATAGGCCATAAATGTCACTAGTGCTTTCCCTTTAAGAAGCCCACAGCTCTTTTCACAGCATACTCTTTTTAGTACCTGTTCTAGGTTTGTGAAAGTCACTGGCCTGTGCGCAATGGACACAGGCCTGAATGTGATGTTTTACTCACATTGGTCCGCTGGAATTAAACAGTTGTGCTGATATTCAGTTGATTTGAGGTTTCGTTGTAAATCAGTCCCAAATTTCGGAAGCAAATGAGGCAGAACCCTCCACACATGCTCCCAGCTCATCCCACGAAGACTCATGAGCACAGTGTGGAGTGTTTTATCTAAAGCCACTCCGTTTTTTGACCTTTCCCCCAGAATAGGGAGGGAAATGAAAGAACAGATCTGTGGCTTGCCTTCAGCTTCACTGCATTTTTGATCATTTTAAGGGCCCCTGTAGAAGTCATCTTTCACTTGTTAGGATGTTACATTAATTAGGAGATGCTAGTCGTTTTGTTCATGGAAACTGGAGTATCCCTTTGAAGTATTATATTCTTCTAATCTATGAAACTGGCCCAGGAAGTAACAATGGGAAGTGCTGGAAATGTAATTGAAGAGTCCACTTTCTTAGTCCTGTGCTTCAGCAGAGAGTCTGTAGCAGGGAACCTCTGGAATCATTGTGTTCTGTTGTATCAATATGTACTTAGACATGTTAATCTGAATTAGCGAGTTGATTGTACATAATGACTCCCCTAGGATGCTATGTTAGAAAAAAACCCAAAACTTAAGTAGTTTGCTGAATATGCATAGTAAGTAAAAAAAAAATCCTTCCAAAATTAGTGTTAATTGAATCTGAGCCTTGATCTTCTTTGAACCTTTAATTTTTTATTTGATCTTTTAAAAAAGTTTCGTGGCCTTTTAAAGATAAAACCTACAACCCAATAAAAGTTATGCTGTAATCATTGCAAAAAGACCATTGTATGAGACCCAGTTTTTGATTGTCATAGGCGAAGAAGTCAGACATATATGGTTGTATATACATGTGTATAGTGTGTGGGTGCGGGTAGATACATACCTGTTCATCTGTATACATTTGTGTGTGTTTAATATATACTTTAGTTTGCCTTTACCTAGATGTCTCCTTCTCTCTCTGCCTCTGGAAATGGGGCAAATTTTCTTCAGTTAAAAACAGAAATAGAAGCAACGGTTTTGACCCATTTTACACCTATTTATTTCAGGCTCTCACCACACACTTGTTCATGGGCGCAGCAAAGAAGAGGGATCCACAGAGCTGGAGCCGTGAGGGCTGACACATTGGAATGAAAGCTGGCAGAATTCGTAGGGAGAGCTTTCCCATCCTGCCAGCCCCATGTCTGGCTTTAAGACAGTTCTATTAGTGAATTAACTGTTCTCAAAACCCCAAATTAATTTGAACCGAATGTTACTAAAAATGAAATAGAATAAAGTGACCTACTCTTGTCTCATCCGGAGTTACTATGAAGGAGCTCCGCAGCCTGACTGAGCTTTGGAGAGCAGGGCTCTGTGCACACGCGGGAGCTCCCGGTCCAGAGGCCTCCGTGACCATCCGTGATGCCACTCTGTCCCCTCAGCAAGCTGCCTTTTTCTTACTAGCACCTGCCCCAGCAGTGGTATGTTTTCCTGTCAGTTACCATCTTCTCATGAGAATGGAAGCTCCATGAGAGCAGGGCCTTTGTCTTGTCTCCGTGTATCTCCAGTGCATAGGACAGTGCGGACACAGTGCAGAGTCTAAATAAATGCTGTTGAACGAATGCGTGGGTCACTTGCGTCGCGTCCTTTCTGAATGTTTTTCCTTTAACTTGCCATTTACATAGACCTTTTCCAATGATAAAGCAGTGAAAGTTTGGAAAGAAGCATAAAGCTTTTGTTGTGTTTGAAGTAACTGGAAGCCTAGTTCAGGGTGCTGTGAGAAGCTGGAGCATATCAGGACTTTGGAATTATGAATTACAGACTTACTATATGTGATGATATCGGTGCCTCCTGAAGAAGTAAAAGACAGAGATGCATAGAAACATGACTCATGTCTCTGGAATACTGTAATATCGACATCTAGTGAGAGTCTAGAAAGAAACATGGAGAAATAAAAGAGAGGCAGGAAACAGGCAAATACTTAGTGGTTCTCTTAATTATTTAAGATAAATTTTGACATCACGTAAACAAGATAAATCAAAACATTTTCTAGATCAAGTGGGCATTAAAAAAGATATAGAGGAAAGTTGGAGACAATTACTTAGAGAATATTAACAGAAGTACTTTTGTTCCAGATACCTTCACAGATGCCATGGTTCCCTGTCTTTATTCTTTGTGTGTTGGCATAGGCCAGAATACCAATATTGTTCTTGAAAACCTTTGAGAAAGTTTTTCTTTTTTTCTTTTCTTTTCTTTTTCTCTCTTTTTTTTTTTTTTTAAGCAAAGAACAGAAACAAAAACCAAGGAGACAGTATCCTGTGATGTAGGCTGTTATCTCAAGGTGAGTTTATTTGTAGCACTAACTTGTGACGAATTGTTTAAAGAACTGAAACTTCTTTTCAGGTATAATTTGTCAGATTTTGTTCATTTCAGTGTAAACTTCAGTTATTTATTACACACGGAGGAAAATCAATTAAAATCAGGAAAACCAAGGTCCAATTGAACTTGAATTTTGTTTTACATAGAGAAGTAACCAGTATTTCTGATCAAACAATTAAAGCTGTTTCAGGTCCTTTTAAATAAAAGCAAAGGCTAAATTTTTTACATACCACAAAGCAAAGTGAAACAAAAACCCTTTGGTCATGGTGCATTTTTTATTCAACTGATCGCTGAATTATTTTGATTATATAATCTTATACGCTTATGAAAGTATAAGAAGTATGAATTCTGGGGTGAAGAAATAATTGTAGAAAGCGGTTAATGAGGCAGAACTCACAAATCTGTATTTATAGTTTCATGGGCAAATAAATCACAAGCAGAGGATACAGATGTAAAGAAAAATTACTGGCCAGGCGCGGTGGCTCATGCCTGTAATCCCAGCACTTTGGGAGGCCAAGGTGGGTGGATCATGAGGTCAGGAGATCGAGACCATCCTGGCTAACATGGTGAAACCCCGTCTCTACTAAAAGACACAAAAAATTAGCTGGGCTTGGTGGCGGTCACCTGTAGTCCCAGCTACTCGGGAGGCTGAGGTGGGATAGTGGTGTGAACCTGGGAGGCGGAGCTTGCGGTGAGCCGAGATTGCGCCACTGCACTCCAGCCTGGGCGACAGAGTGAGACTAGGTCTCAAAAAAAAAAAAATTTATTACATTCAAGAAATGCAAGGTTGAACTAACTTTTTATTAAAATGGAATTGTATCACCGCTCAGAGGGATGTGGGGAGTAAAGTAAGTGGGATGTGCTTAGAACAGCAAGCTAGGCCGCAGTGCACACTCGTCAGTGTCTGCTGCTTGTCTTACAAAGATTCTAGTACAGAAGATTAAATCATGTTTTAATCATGCTTAATAAACGGTACTGTAATTTTATTATGGTTAATGTCCACTTCTAATTCAATGAAGAGTGGCTTTTTAAAGCAAAGGAGAAATCAACATGTTTTTCTTGGCACTCTTATATTGTGTGTGTGTAAAAAACGCTGGGATGGGTTATCCATTTGATAGCCCCTGTGACCAGAGATGCAGGAGCAAATGCATCACTCTTTTATTTATTTTATATGTTATTTTCATAAAGCTGAAGGTTTGATCAACTTACTGTGTTTAGTATATTCTTCTGCTGCATGTGTGTACTTTTAAGTTTTGTAGAATTAAATTGAAAATTTTGACCAGTAGATGCTTATAACACTGTCAAAATTACATACTTAGCACTTCATTGATTTGAAGGCTAGTTTTCATTCAACATTCCTGCAGTTTGTGTGTGACCTGATTTTAAAGAGCAGTTCCATGGGTTAGTGCCCTCTGGTGGCACACAGAGGACGTCAGGCAGAGAGGGACTCTGACCCAGGAGCCTTCCGGAGGCTCTGCTGAAGAGGAGCCAGTTTATGACTGGCCCTGTAATTTCGTATTTTTTTCATGTGTTCAGTGCTTGTCAGTTTCCTACTCCATTAAGCCATGGCCCTGGCATTGACTCAGTAACAGCTTTATAGTGAGTCTTCAGCAGCTTAGGTTGTGAGCGAATTTCCAGGTGGCCTTGCTGTAAGAAGGGATTACCAGTGTTGAGATTTCCCATGAGGAACCAGGACATCCATTTTTGGATGCATCTCTCAACTCCCTTTTGAAGAGCAGACCATGTCACTTCCTGAGTTAAGGAAGGAAGGCTCCTTGATGGCCTTTGAGTGACTCACTGGCACAACTTTGGGTGAGCCTGTCCAGTGGGTTAGGGCAGCCCACCTTGCCCACTTAGGCCCTTGGACAGTTTTTTTTTTTTTTGAGGTGAAGTCTCACTCTATTGCCCAGGCTGGAGGGAGTGCAGTGGTATGATTCCAGCTTACTGCAGCCTTGACCTCCTGAGCTCAAGTGCTCCTCCTGCCTTAGCCTCCTGAGTAGCTCGGACCTGGGGGCCACCATGCCTGGCTGATTTCCTCATTTTTCTGTGGAGTCGAGGTCTTGCTATTTTGCCCAGTCTGGTCTTAGAACTCCTGGCCTTAAGCAGTTTTCTTGCTCTCCTCCCAAAATGCTAAGATTATAGGCGATGAGGCACCCCGCCCAGCCTGCTTGGCCAGATTCTTTACTCTGTAGGCAGACCAAAAACTGAATCCTGTCATCACTCTGAAAAGTTGTGGGACCTCAAGAAAGTCACTCTTTCATGAGTTTCTTTAGCTGTGAAATAGTCATAGTTTGTCTTTTGAACCTGTGTCAAGAGAGAGTTGTGAGGATGACGTGAGATGATGTGTCTGAGAGTCCTGACAGATTGACCTATGTAGACTGCTACTAAAGACTTTTCCCTTTCCTTGCTCAAAGGCAGGCTTCCCCACCTTTATTAAAAGGTCATTAAAAAATAACTTTATTTGCCAATAATTCCGTATTTATAACGAAGTTGCTAGGATAGTTTGGAGTACCCATAGATCCCTTACCTAGTTTCTTCAATTCTCACTTTTATACTGTTAAGTTTTCCTGATGAGTTTTCATATATATAATCTCTGTGAACTTGGATCAAATTTGGCTTAAATGCCTATTTATCACTTTGCTAAGACAGAAACGTTTGTGCTGAGTCCCTGAATTCCATTGTAGATATGTTGGCATTTGCTTCCAAATGGCTCTGGAAGCCTTGCTGGTTTTACCTTCTGGTTTTACCTTGCTCTGTGTCTGTGGTCATTTGACATTAGAATAGCCTTCTGTGATTTTCCAGGATCTTAACACCCGAGTATTTTCCCTGCTTGTACAGCTAATGAGCTGTGCAGCCTAAGGAAACATGGAGTATTCAGTTTTCATCAGTATTTCAACTAGGTTTTTTTGCCATCTCATAGCTACTTCTCAAGCAATTACAATTTAAGTCAAGGTAGAAGCACATGCATCTTCAAAAAACAACAAAAGGTTTTTTATCTTCAGAAATAAGAAAAGAAGCTTATTGGACTTACCCAATAGAAAGTCAACCAGCCAATTTTAATACATAGATAATCTATGATTAGCATTAGTATATGAAAAAAATAGTAGCAGCTCAGATTTTATGTACTACTGCAGTTTAAGAAAGTAATGCCACAGACAATGTCTCATTTGGTTTCTTAGCAACCCTGAAAGACCAGCAAGGAGAGCTTTGTCCCTCCCTTTTTATGGACCCGAATGTTGTAAGGGAGGCCAAGGAGTGGCCTGGCTGAGACTGCACAGCCAGAGTTAGAGCCCAGGTCCATGCGAGTCATTGTACAGACACATCCTGAGCCCCGGCCCACGCACTTCTGCCATCAGGAGTCTTTGAAACTGCTGTGGTCCCCCTTTTAAAATGGCTAAACTCTACCTCAGCAACCTTATTTATGCATTCATATGCATAGTAATTCTTTAATGTCTAGTAGACAATTTTCACATTTTGTTTCAGCCCAAATCTTTACTGAATTTTGTGAAATCAGCATTGTTGGGCTTGAATTAACCAAACCTCGCCGTACTGTGCCTTCAGAAATCCCGGGCGGGTTGTGAGTTCATCTCATCCTCTTCCTGATGTTGACACTACCAGGCACCATCAGTAGACTCTGGGATAACTGCGGTCCCCTCTGAGAGGCTGCATCTTGTTTGCGATCTGTGGGTTACATATTGTGCTAGAGATAAACCTTGACAGTAGAGACATGTGTGACATATTTTTTACAAGAGCCACTGAGATATTTGAATGAGAAGATGATGTAGTTTGAAAAAGTGATAAATGGGCCAGGTTCTTGAGAAACTAGCAGAACGTCTTATTGAAACCTTGGGATCCAATCTGAAAACAGAAATGAGTCTCCCAAGCAAATTTTTTTTACTTTATTTTGCGAATGTGGTGTGGGTAGATGCTTTTATATAAGTTCTGTACCCGTTTCTGTGGTATAAAAATCAAATTTTGTCCTCTTGTGCCTCAGTTCATTGGTTTCATTTTCTACTAGGTCTCCATTTCTAACAGCATCTCAGGTAACTTTTCTGAAAAATATGGGTTCAGAGGAGCCCATGTACTGGTGGCTGTAGTGGCAGCTAGTTCCAGACTATGAGATCTCAGTGACCACTTTGGTGGGTGTTTTGTTCTAAATCAGTGTCAGAGGTGAATCTATACTACAAAATAAAATGTATGAGTAGATACGTTTTCATGTTTTGAAGTCCTAACAGCCTCATTAAATGAACTGTTTAAAAAAAAAAAAAAAAGCTGTGGCAAAATGGCCAGGCGTGGTGGCTCATGCCTGTAATCCCAGCACTTTTGGGAGGCCAAGGCGAGCGGATCACGAGGTCAGGAGTTCAAGAGCAGCCTGGCCAACATGGTGAAACCCTCGTCTCTACTAAAACTACAAAAAATTAGCCGGGCATGGTGGCGTGCCTGTAATCCCAGCTACTCAGGAGGCTGAGGCAGGAGGTGGAGGTTGCAGTGAGCCGAGATTGCGCCATTGCACTCCAGCCTGGGCGACAGAGTAAGACTCCATCTCGAGTAAAAAAAAAAAAAGAAAAAGCTGTTTGTCTGTTCTAGCCTGGCACCTGTGAGTTCTGGAGCAGCACCCAAAGCCAATTCCTGCTGGCTTTCCTAGGAGCCTCTTTGGCGTGGGTGGGCGAGCTGCTCCCTTACAGCAGTTTCAGATGTCACTTGAGAAAAATATTTGTTGTTGTTTGCTTGCCCTCTTCAGTTGTGATGCTTTTAGGAAGTTAGGAAACAGATGAGACAGTCTGGCTGGAATAAGAGGGTGGGTAACCACTCATCTGAGATCATCCCTGTTGATAGGTTCGCAGAATTCTAAATGGAGATTTTAGCTTCACATGCACACTGAGGGAGTTGCGCATTTTCATAGGCTTATGTTCCATCAGGGGTTCTGCGTGATCTTGGGAGAGAGAGACTAGGTGTGGTTCTTGGCTCTGTTGGCTGCTGGGCTTAGCTGTGGATCACTTAAGAGACCCATAATCCTTGCTTTTTGTACTGTTCTGTATTCCGTTTGTCAGGCTGAGCGGGAGGGGGGTTTGTGTTAATTTGTAGCTTACTGACTCTGACTGGAAAATATAGTAAGATTTTGGTTGTATAATTTACATAAATGACTAAAAATATCAAGCCCACTCCTCACACAGATGACCCAGGCATCCAAATGTTTACTCAAAATTAGTATCTTTCAGCTGTGGATGGGCACTTCTTTCCTTTCCCTTTTCCTCTCTCTTTTCTTTACCTACCAGATAGATTCACACTGAAAGATAAAACAGGCTCTGGGATTTAAATGCTGAAAATGAAGATCGATGCTTTCAGGTGCCTTGTGGCAAGCACAATTAAGTGAACGGAGAACTGAGGCAATTGTTTATTTGAAGGTTGGTGTGACATATGAATGAACTTATTTCTTCAGTACCCACCCATCTACCCTGAACTGAAATAGGCATTTGGAGTAGGTTTTGCATTTTAAGTTCAATTTTAAGAACCAGCCATTCACTGTGAAAGCGAAGTTGCTGGGAAGTTTGTTTTAAGGATGATGCCACCCTCTATTTCTGTGAACCCAGTAAAAATAGCATGGAATAAAATTTGATTATGCTATACTGAATATTTCATGTGGAATTAAGGGGCAAAAGCTGCCTTTAAAAAGCATTAGGTTTGGAAAGAATAAAGGCTTTGTAGGTTCTTTGGAAGATACTATAATTAAAAGATTTGCTCAAATGTATTTTTCCCTTTTTGAAGAATTTAAAGAAATCCATCCCTCCCTTCCTAAATTGATTACCTCTCAAGCGTCAGCCCTTCTTGGCAGTAAATACGGTGAAGCTGCCACTGTGCTGATTTGACGGCTTCTTTCTGTTAAATGTAAAATAGTTTTTTAATCTTCTGATTTAGATGTTTAATAGAAAGTAAATGTTTGACTTGCTTTGGTTTCTGCTGAACCTGTATTTAAAGCCACACAAACAGTTTGAATAAAGTGAAAACATCACTGGACTAGCTATTTTAAACATTTCAGGATATAAGAATGCTAAATGGGGGTTCCTTTTAAAAATAGAAATGGCGGCTTGCATTTACATAATTACTGCTAACTAGCACAACATTTTAAATGGTGACAAACTCAGGGTAGAAAAAGTATCTGTTTAAAAAGCCTGGTAAAAGGAAGCAGAATATGCTCTGTGAGCAGCTGCTTCAGACGGAGGGTCTTTGCAAAGCCAGGAGACCAAGACTTTTCAATAGGGAGGGCGAGGTCAAGGGAGGAGGCAAGACGTAGCTCAGGTGAACTTTTTACAGGCCCTGAGCCAGTGCATGGGCCTGAACTCACCCACCTTTCATTTTGAAGCATGACTGTAAGTATTAACACTTAAATCTGCCTTGGTGTTTGGACAGGGCGCAGTGTTCTCTGTCCACTGTTAAAAGGTGTCAGGTGAGGGTTGAAGTTCAAAGTTGGTGAAAGAGCATGGAAGAATATTTAGGAACATGAGGGCTAAGGTTGACTTACCCAAACTCATCAGTAGTTCAAGCCAGAATCTCAGGAGTGGCCTTGATTCTGCCCGTTTTTCCCCATCCCAGACATCCATCTCCTTCCAAGGTACATCCATCTTTGCACATCTCTGCTAGTACCACCCTAGTCCAAGCCACCTTCTTTTCTTTGCCTGGAGATCTGTCACATTTTCCTGTGTGGACTTCCTGTCTCCAGTTTGCTCCCCTTGCAATAGATTCCCCATGCACTAGCCAGAGCAATCTATGAAGAATGTAAATAGGATTCGGTCACTAGCTTAAACCCTACAGTGACTTTCTTTCCATTTGGAGTCCGGTCAGCATGAATAATCTGGCCCCTGCCTCTCCATTTCCTACCAGGTGCCCCTTCCCTCTAAGTACATTGACCCTTCCCATACCGGGAATCCATCAAACATGATTCTTTTTTGCATTCGCTGTTTTTTCTACCTAAAATGATTTCCCCTCCTCCGCATCTTTGTGTGCTGGCTCCTTTGTGTCATTCAGGGCTCACCTCAAATGTTATCTCCTCGGAGAGACCCTCCCCTGATAGGCTGACGACGGGTAATAGTCGCCTGTCGCTCTGTCATGTGGCAGTGTGGTGTTTTCATAGCATTTATTACTGTCTGAAATTGTCTCTTCTTTTTCTTTTTGTCCTCAGCTCTTCCCCATCCTACTAGCTCTTTTAGGGCAGAGGCCCTGTCTATCTCCTTCTTAGCCGTGTTCTGAGCAGTTAGACGGACCTGCAAGTACCCAGGTATTCATTGATTAAATCAGGGTGGAAGTGGAACCCTGCAGATCACTAATGCTCAAGGAGAGCTCTCACTTGGTGGACCTGGCTGCCTAGAAGCTGCGCCTAAAATTCTTGCCCACATTTTTTTTGAACCGTTTGGGAAAAAACTGCTCTAAACTTTGCCTTTTAGGTTTGAAAGTTGAAATTTGGGGATTGACAGAATGCTTGTGCTTAAACAGAATCAGCCTCTGTCCCTAGAAGGACATGAAATTCCCCTAGCTCCCCACAAATGAGATGAAAAGGTAATTTCCCAGCATTCTTGGTCCATAGTAGGAGTTCACCAGTGGTGATCTGCCTCTGTGTCCTTCCTGGGGCAGTGGGATAGCACTGCTTGCCTTTGCTGAAGACTGAATTTGAATTCCCTTAGACCCACCTTCGGAGCCAGATAGCATTTTCTGTGATTTCTCCTGTGGCGTGTCTGGCCGGGATGCTTTCTGTGTTGAATGTTCATTCTGGGGTTAGGTAGCAAATCTGTTAAGATAGAGATATTTGCAGAAACCGAAACTTTGGTCAGCCACTTTTCGTTTCATTGGTTTTCCACCTGACAACATCCACGGGTTCAGGAGGAAAACATGGTAAAGGCTACTGATACCTAGGCAGTTGTGATTCTTTCCTTCCCTAAAGAAACTGACACAGAGGGTTCCATTAACTACTTCCAAGGAACCCTTTGCATCAGCTTCCTTAGGGAAGAAAAGAATCACATTTCCAACTCACTGAGTCTCAAAATGTATTATGCCACTCCAAGCTGTGTGTTGAAGTATTTACTTTGGTCTTGAATATACTCGTTGGGGACTGGATTGTAGAACTCAGGAGACCCATCTGCTTGGCAAAAGCTCCCCTGTGCAACTTTTCATTCTTGTTGCTGTCTTTATCAGGGCATTATTACAGTGATTGGGGTGTGCAAGGAGAAACAGTAACTTCCCAGTTAATTTATAGTGAAATGGACCTTTTTAGAACTGAGACCTAGAGATAAAGCCATGGAGCTGGAGGATTTCAGTTGCTTTTGAGTGAGCATCAGTTCGTTAGACTCAGTTTAAGAGAACCTCTCCCTTCTCATGTTTGACCAGAGCCGAAGATGCCTCAACTCTGCCTGGTTCCCCACGTGCCCGAGTAGAGAACAGGTTCAGGTAGGAGGGAACAAACAGGATGAGCACAGGCAGAGTCAGGAAAGGGCCTGGGCTGTTCAGGATCAAGATGTGTGAAATGAAGGTGGGAAGATGGGGGTGGAAAATGGGTTTTGACCACCATATGGATGGTCTTGTGTGCAAGAAGCATGTAAGCACAGCAGATTGTGTTCCCATGGTGACGAGCTGCTGAGCCATTGTGTGTTTAGGGTCAGCGTGGGGTGGGGAGTAGTGTTGGAAGTCCATGTCAGTCATTGGTTTCCTAGTTAGCGCAAACTCAATAAGGCTGTGTTTACTGGAAGCCGTTTTTCTCATAAGATTATAAGAAACCGTCTACTATATAAACACCCCCAGATTGTATATCACTTTTCTGATTTGACTTTTTGGCTGATTGCTTTTGAAGTTAATGTGGTTTAGTCAACTGAATGTTCTAAACATCTTCCTTTACCTACCTAATCAGTACTCCTGGTGAGTTTTTGAAAGGCAGTGCCTTTCCCACAGAGATTCATTAGAAGTTAGTGTGTGCAGTACACTTGACCTTATGTTTGACACACATTCAGTATATGGTGGTGATTATTTAATTGTTTGAAAATGAAACAGGGCCCTCTGATGGAACCTGAAAAAGTGAGATTGGCACTTCTAGATGAATATATGGGTTGTGTTTAACTGCTTTGAATGTTAGTAAGGGAAAAGTATCCACTTACTATTGTTCATTTCTTTTTTCCCAGCCTTCAGAGCCAGAATGATTTTCTGCCCACAAACATCTTGGTTTTCTTTTTCTAGCCTGTCTTTTCATGGCTAAGATATTTGCAGAAATTTCTGGCTAACCACCAGTCCATAAGTTTTTCTCTTCTTTGCAGATACTGTGTTTAGTGGTATCTGAAAAACCCTACGAATGCAAAGTTGTTTACCCTATGAAAGTTGAGATTCCAGTTCATTTGCTAACCTGCAGTTTCTTATTTCTTGTCTTGGTACTTCGGTTGGCTCATTAAATGTTTCTTAAAATTGGTTGAGGAGCTTAAATATTTGTTAAAATTGTAGTGTGTCCTGATTTAGAGAAAACTAATTATTATGTACATCTTACTAGATCCATCTGTTGCCCATTCCTCAGATACAGTGATAGAAGGAGATAGAAATTCTGGGCCGGGTACGGTGGCTCATGCCTGTAATCCCAGTACTTTGGGAGGCCGAGGCAGGCGGATCATGAGGTCAGGAGGTTTAGATCATCCTGGCTAACACGATGAAACCCCATCTCTACTAAAAATAGGAAAAATTAGCCGGGCATGGTGGCGGGCGCTTGTAGTCCCAGCTACTCGGGAGACTGAGGCCGGAGAATGGCGTGAACCCAGGAGGCGGAGCTTGCAGTGAGTTGAGATCGCACCACTACACTTCAGTCTGGGTGACAGAGCAAGACTCCGTCTCCAAAAAAAAAAAAAAAAAAGGAGATGGAAATTCTGTCTTCCAGGCAGATAAGTTAAAGTTCACAGAGTGTGAGAGAATGGGCTCATCACAAAACAGTTATCCTGGGTGGAGTTGGTGCCTTGTGATGGTGCAGATGCTTTCCAGGGGCATGCTCGGGAGAGATACTGGAAAGAGATTTTCCTAAGTCTCATCTCAAATGAACTTTGCTTTGCTTCAACGGGCCTAACTCAGCAGGCCCAGCTAGCCTGATTCCTAGAAGGACCTCCAGCCTCTCATTGCCTAGCCAACCTCCAAACAGGTGGCTGGCCAACATTGGGCCCCCTGGTTTGTTTTGTTTTGTTTGATTTTTTTTTTCTTTAAATGGAATAGATGATCTAGACCTAGCACCAAGGTGCCCCTGTCTTCTGTCACCTTCGTGTGCCTGAGTACCCACAAGCTCGCCTGTGGATCTGTAGGAAAACCAGGTAAGTCTCTAGGATCTGTGAGGTCATCTGTACCATGGATGCTTCTTCAGGGTGGGGAGGGTTTGCCGCCATTGGCAGCCCTGCACCATCATGGAAGCGTGCCCAGTCTGCTTCTCCATCTTTGATGCACTGTGGATGATAAATAATCATCACTGCTGTGTGATGGCTGAGAGGGATTCCAGCCAGTGTGTGCTAGGTTATAGTGTTTTCCTGATGGATGGAGCCTATTCTGGGAAGCAGCTTATTGTCTCACGTGAACAGGCTTTCTAAAATAAATGACTGCTTTCTTAATATTTTGAATCATTTTCTTCAGCACATGTTTTGTTGCCGTGGTTTGAAAGCTTGCCAAATATATGCCTTTGCACAACTCCCTGTAGGACTGGATATACAATCAGACCAAACAGTGTGATTTAAGGTTGAGCATAATTGAGAAGTCAGCAATCACTTGCCTTGCATTTGATGGAATGGCAGTGGAGTGCTTGAGAGTTACTTCTCTGTTAAAAAATTGTATGTGTATAACACACACACACACACACACACACACAGTTTCACTACCTCGTAATAAAGTTGTATCTGAAACTACTGGGTAAAAATAACACTAGCATGATAAATAATTGCTTGATTTTTGTGATGGAGGCATGAATTAACTTCAACAAATCATAGCAGTTGATACTATAGATATGACTGAGGACTTAAGTTATATAAGGTTGCGGAATGGGAAAATATCACGTGGTGGCAGCAATACATTTTAAATACAAGCCCTTGTAAAGTCCTTCATCAGTTGATCTGTTTCCTTGTTTCTGTGTACTTTAGTAATTGAGCCATAAACTTGGTGAACTTGCCGTTGCCTCTCTGTTATACAAGCGTCTTTGGATTTTACATTGCCAACACTGTGTGTGTTTGTTGCTGTTGGATTGTCAGTTACCTATAATTGAGACCTTTTCGTGTGTCTCTTTGCTGGTGGGAAAAATGCTGTCAACAGCCCCACTCCCTGGAGCTCTTTGAAAAGTCACATGTGAAACCCAGAGTTTGTTTACCAGGCTGAAAGAGATCACTTTACCAGAAGCTTACAGTAAATATCCAGATGATAGAGCCTGGAGATACACTAAACATCTGCTGCTTCATTGCTTGGTACATTGGTAGTCGTCAGGCCTGCCACCAGCACTGCCGACTGCACAGGACACAGAGGTGGTGTATGGAAGGGATAACTTTGAAACTGTGTGTAAGTTATCATAGCCACCAGAGTTTCTTGACGGTGGCCTCCCATTCCTGTGCAATGAAACAGCCTCCTGTCATCCCTTGTAAGATGGTGTTAATCTGACAAGAAAGGGAAGTAAAAACTCTGAGGTCAAAATTCTCAAGTTTTTTTTTCTGGGATTTTGGACACTTTTTAATAATTGAAAAGCACCTGTCTTTTGGGGTTTTAGACGGTCAAATTAATCTAACTTCAGAATTTAACCTTTATTTGCAAACAACATGATTATGAAAAACCCCATGGAATCTATAAAAAAAAGAAAAAACCCAGGCACCTATGAGAATAAAAGAATTCAGCAAGACAACAAGATACAAGATCAATTATATTTCTATATATTGGCAACAATTGGAAGAAGAAACTTAAATATGACTACCGTTGACAGTAGCTTCAAAAACTTCAAATACCTTAGAATAAGAAAATGTGTAAGACCTCTATGCTGAAAACTACAAAATGTCTCAGAGAGAAATTAGAGAAGACCTATATAAATGGAGGGCTATACCATGTATTGAAAGACTAAATATTAAGATACCTGTTTTCCCCAAATTGATTTATGAATTCTGTGCCATCCTACTCAACATCTAGATAAACTAATTGCAAGGTTTTTATGGAAATGCAAAAGATCTAGAAAGACCAAAGCAATTTTGAAAAAGAGCAAAGCTGGAAGATAGCCTGATTTTAAGACTGTAATGCTACAATGATCAAGACAGCATGGTATTGCAAAAAGATGGACATATAAATCAATGGAACCAAATAGAGAATCCAGAAACAGATCCACATATAGATGCTCAATTGATTTTTGACAAAGGTACAAAGGGAATTCAATGGAGAAAGGATAGTCTTTTCAACAGATTGTAATGGAACAACTGGACATTCGTATGCAAATAAAATGAACCTCAACCCATACCCCATACTGTATACAAAAATTAAAGTGGATCATAGACCTAAGTTTAAATCTATAAGCCTTCTGGAAGAAAACATGGGAGAAAGTTTTCATGACCTTGGGTTAGCAGTGATTTATTAGATATGACACCAATTGCACAATCCATAAGAGAAAAAACATTTGTCAGACTTCCTAGAATTAAAAAATCCTGTTCTTCAAAAGGTACTGTTTAGATAATGAAAAAACAAGCCACAGATTGGGAGGAATCTTTGTAAAACATACATCTAATAAGGGATCCATAATATATGAAGAACTTTAAAACCTCAAGAATATGAAAACAACCCAATTTAAAAATGGGCAAGAGAGTTCTATAGACATCTTAGGATACACAGATAGATGGCAACTAAGCACATGAAGAATGTTCAACAGCATCATTCATCAGTGAAATGAAACTAAAAGCCACAATGAGATACTGGTACACACTTCCTAGGGTATCTTCCCAAAATAAAACCAAAAAGACCCTGGTAATACCAAGTGCTGGTGAACATGTAGAGAAACTGAAACTCTTGCCGGGTACGGTGGCTCACACCTGTAATCCCAGCACTTTGGGAGGCCAAGGCAGGCGGATCACTTGAGGTCAGGAGTTCAAGACCAGCCTGGCCAACATGGTGAAATGCCGTCTCTACTAAAAGTACAAAATTTAGCCGGGCATGGTGGCAGACTCCTGTGTTCCAGCTACTTGGGAGGCTGAGGCAGGAGAATAGCTTGAACCCAGGAGGTGGAGTTTGCAGTGAGCAGAGCAGAGATCACGCCACTGAACTTCAGCCTGGATGACAAGGTGAGTCTCCGTCACACACAGACACACACACACATACACACACACACAAAACAACAACAACAATAAAAACTTCTTGTACTGGCTTGTAGGAATGCAGAATGCCACAGCCACTTTAGACACAAGATTGACATTTTCTTATAAATCTGCACTTAAGAATCTTACACATCTGCATTTACAACATGACCCAGCAATCCCACTTCTAGGTATTTACCTAAGAGAATGAAAAGTTGTGCACCTACAGAAATTTGTATGGGAACGTTTACAGCGGCATTACTCATGAAGTTCAAAAGCTGGAACAACCCACATGTCATTCAGCTGGCCAATGAATAAACAACTTCATTGGAGTACTACTCACCAGTGCAAAGGAACAAAGTGACACAACATGGACCAGTCTCGAATGCATTATAATTAGTGAAAAGAAGCCAGACTCAAAAGGTCACATACTGCCTGATTCTGTTTATGTGACCTTCTGGAAAAGCCAAAATTATATGGGAAGCAAACAGCTTCTGTGGACTGGGTATGGGAGTGGGTCGATTACAGAAGAGCACAAGGGAACTTTTTGAGGAGATGGCAATTTTCTGTTATGATGATTGTGATTGTGGTTATGCAGCTCTGTTTGTTTGTCAGAATGTATGGACCTGTGCACTTTGAACAGGTAGTTCACAAAGTAAGTTACACAGATGGCCAATAAGCGTGTAGGAAAGTGTTCAGCGTTTTCACTCATCAGGGAAATACAAATTAAAACCACAGTGAGATGCCATCTATTGTTAGAGTGGCTAAAATAAAAAAGACTATCAACATGGAATGTTGGTGAGATTGTGGAACAACTGCAACTCTCAAACATTGCTGGTTGGTGTATGAAGTAGTCCAACCCCTTGAGAGACTTGCTTGGCAAGTTTTCTTTCCTGAAATTAAACATACATGTACACCATGATCCAACAGTTCCACTCTTAAGTATTTACCTTAGGAAAATGAAAATTATGTTCACAAAAGAACTTATATAAGAATGTTCATATAAAGCCAAAAGTAGAAACAGCCCAAATATCCATCAACTGAAGAATGAATATTACAGTGGAATACTGCTGAGCAATAAAAAAGAATGAACTACTGTTAACAATCATATGGATGCAGCTGAAGAATAGAAGGACATACCCTATGAATGCATTTAGATAAAATCCAAGAATGGATGAGACCACTCTATGGTGATCGACAGTGTTTTCTTAAGAGTAGGGAGGGAATTAACCAGAAAGAGGCAAGGAAGCTTTTGGGTGATGGAAGTGTACTCAGTCCCATTTTGGGTAGTGATTATGTGTTTATACACTTGTTAAAACTCGTCCAACAGATTAAGATCTATGTATTTTATTGTATGTTAATTATACCTTAATTAAAATATATTTAAAACCCACTTTTACAGCTGTTTTATTGAATCCTATTTAGAGCCATTTATTCTGTTGGGTCATCATTATGTACATTTTGCATAACCCAAGTTTCTATGTGGTGCATTTTGTTGGCATTATCCAGTATTTTACTGAAGCACGAGGAAAGACTCGGCTTGTGATTGGGCTCTTGGACATGACTCAGAACTTCAGAATACCAAAGGAACAGGTGAGTGACCCATGTTTCTGATCCTGGGTCCTATAGGACCTGCCTTTATTTGCCAGTTCACCATCTGTAGAACCTCAGTGTTAAGAAGAAGTTGAAGACTTTCCATATGCCTAATCTTAAGGGGCAGTCCCTTCCAGAAATGAATGTAGCTGGAATTCATCATTATGGATTGAGCTGGATGGGTGGGAAGGAAGGAACGGTGTGGACAAAGGATTGGAAAAGAGACCCTTGCTCCAGTTTCCTGTGGACATCGCAGACCTTTTAATCTACACTCTCCATGGGCAGTGTCATCCCTGGATAAGACTTCTGTCATTACCACTCTGTTGACGATTCTCAAATTATCTACAGTTTATCCCTCTCTCTCGAGTTCAAATGATATATCCAGATATTTATTCTACCTTGCTCACTCTCTATTCAGCAATGTGCTGCCATTCTCATTTTGTGTAAGTTTCTCCTGGCCCTTCCCTGGTACTATTTTCTCCATTTCCCTTCCCATTCTTTCCTTCACCACAGAAATTGTGCATCTACCCTCTCATTCCATTCAATAGGCACTTCACATTTTAGAATTCACTGAACATTCTTAATTATTAAATCCCATGGCCTCTTTTCAGCCCTCGTCCTTCCTGGCTTCTCTATAGCATTTGTTGATGTTAGCTGTCCTTTTCTTGAAAGAAGACCCGTCTCTCCGTCAGCCCTGGGACACAGTCTTCCTGCCTCACCACCTGGTCCCTGCCCCTTTCCTGGCCACCCTCTGAGATGGCTCTCCTGAGCTTTGTATTCTTGGCTGTCTGTTACTAAGAGCACTCTGGACTGTTTTCTGATTTAAATTTCTGTTTATCTGCCAATGACACCTGACTTAAGCCTTTGTTTCATATTGCACGCTGAACACTCCAACTCGCTGTGTGTCCAAAGCCAAACATTCTTTCTCTAGCAGGTTATTTGTGTGGTTTGGGGTGTGTCCTGAGGCCAGTGGCCTACGCTTGCCATTGTGGGGTCCGCCCTAATGCTGTTTGGCGCTCCCTGGAGTCGTGAATGAAGATCCATAAATTCCGCCTGTGAACTTCATGTTTTCTCCCATCTTCTCCATCTCCACTGCCCCAGCTTGGGCCCTCATGAGCCTCTCAACTATTCCTGGGTCTCCTTGCCTTGTTTCTCCTTTCCTTTTTTTTTTTTTTTTTTTTTTTGAGATGGAGTTTTGTTCCTGTTGCCCAGGCTGGAGTGCAGTGGCGCAATCTTGGCTCACTGCAGTCTCCACCTCCCGGGTTCAAGCAATTCTCCTGCCTCAGCCTCCCAAGTAGGTAGGATTATAGGCATGTGCAACCACGCTTGGCAAATTTTTATATTTTTAGTAGAGGTGGGGTTTCACCATGTTGGCCAGGGCTGGTCTTGGACTCCTGACCTCAGGTGATCCATCTGCCTCGGCCTCCCAAAGTATTGGGATTACAACTGTGAGCCACCATGCCTGGCCTGCTCCTCCTTTACAATCTACCTCTGTCTTGCCCCACCCCTGCCACCAGCCCTGCTTCCCTCTCATAATAAAGCTTCAGCTCCTTAGAATGACAAACCCTTTGTCCATGCAGTCCCTTGGCCCTTCTGCACTTGGGTAAAGGCTTCACATTCAAGTTTCAGTTAAACTCTCCTTCCTCTCTGTATTGTCTGTGCCCCTGCCCCCTGCTTTGGGTTTGCATTGTGCTTTGCCTCTTATTAATAGTTGGTGCAAGTATCTGTCCTCATAGTGGAGCTCTTTGGGGATAGTGCCTGCATCTCTTATTGTGTGTTCTGGGGCCAGATGCAGGGCCTCATACACAAAGTGTGCTCGGTACAGGGTTGCCGGAGTGCAGACTTGCTGCCGGTGGACCCTAGGAGAAGTGCCGCTTCATCCTCCCTGGAGTGGCTCCTGCTGCTGGTTCTGTGCCTGCAGCTCCCACACACGCCTCTGCTCCTTCAGACACCCTGAAGGGATGTGGAGCTTGTGTTGCCCGTGGGAACGTTGAGGATCTGGCCACAGGAGCCCAGCACCTGCTTAGGATCGTGAGCCCTCCAAGTCGCCCACGATCTTTTCTGACAAGCTAGGAGTGACTGCTGTTTTATCTGGAAGCTTTCCAGTGTGTGATGCTAAGAAGAGGGATTCCCTCTTTCATGTCATGTCAAAATGTTCCTGGCGATTGATACTCCCAGGTCCTCGTCCTCCTGGCAAGACGGGGGAGGAGGGAGAAGAATGGGGAGAAACCCCCTGCCAAGGGGGCTCTCTCAGGAGATAGAGATGCCAAATTTGTATTAAAGGACTGTGTCTTCCCAATGCTGAGCGCAGTGCATTTGCTGTGACTAGGCTACTGATGCTAGCTACTTAGAGATGGCAGAAAAGGCTCTGCTTTTCCTTCCTCACTGTGGCTGGGCCGTGGGCAGTGACCCTTCTCCCAGCCTTAAATCAACCAAAGAAGAGGCTCTATCCTAGACTGGCTCTACCCCACTGACACAGAAAATCAGGGTAGCGGCAGGTGCTGCAGGTAGGGGCGGGAGATGTGCCAGGGACTTTGGCCATGGGAGCAATGGAGTTGGGCACTTTTAATTGATACCTTTAATAATTACTGTTCAAGCAACAGAAGGCAAAGTGGAATTGTTTCAAAGGCAAATTGGAGCAACAGGAGCTTGCAACTTGGCTCAGAAATGTGTGCCTCCCTTCCCCACTCTGGCTGTTGTTCGAATATATTTTCCTTCTAAAGTTTCCCTCCCCCTCATGTTTGAGTGCAGCAGTCTGTTCCCTAAAGGGAGTGAAAGAGGAAGGTGCTAAATGAAATATTCTCATAGAGTTATTATTTGCCTGGGGCCAGTTCAAGTTTCTAAAGTAAATCAAAATATGCATTTTAGCTAAGTTTAAAACCTTTCTGCCTGAGCCATGTGGGCAACTGAGAAGCAGTTGTGACCTGCTGTAGAGGTGGGAGCTGTTGGCTCTCCCGGCCGCCCCCGCCCCAGCCCCGTGACACAGCTTTTGTTCTCTGGCAGGGACTCTCGGGTCTGAAGAGGAAATTGAGATCCCTCTTCGGGGTAGACGGACATCATTTAAGGTCTCAATATTTAAATATTTGTGATTTGTCTGTTCTAATTGCTTTTCACTTTTGTTTGCTTTCTAAAAATCTGGTGTGTGGTTTCCTCTGTGTCCTTGAGTTGGTGGAACAGTAAGAGTTATAGGATGTCCTGGAGGCCGAGCAGCATCATCAACATTCACTGTTTGCTGAGTTGCCAGACATCTGGGCTCTGGGATGGATGGAGGGACATAGTCCCTGACCTCTAGGAACTTTGTTGTAAGGAGACATGGCAAATGAACTTGCAATCTCAGCAGCAGCTCTCCCAGCACCCCCTCCTGCCCTCCCCTCCCCGCCCTGTCCCGTATTTCTATGCAGAGTGCATGCAGAGGTTTCCAAGTGTGAGTGGGTTGCTGCAGCTTGACTCAAGAATACTTTCCCAGCAGGGTGTGCTCCTGGGGGAGTTTCAGATGAAGGCAACTGAGGAATTCTGGCTTGTCCAGACCACTGCTCTATGACCTTCAGTGAGCCAGGCACCTTTCAGGGCCTCATGGGACTCCTGCTGAATGGTGAGCCACGGTCCCCTGGGTCGATAGTCTCTTCCCAGTAAGACTGAAGGTTCTGAGTCGAGCAGCAGGTACTGGGCCAGCCTGTCCAGGGAGTAAGGATGGCCACCCCTGGGGCTGGAGCCACCCCTGTCCTGAGTGCCCTCAGCCACTCCAGAAGTAGCGTGGGCACGTGCCCCGTCACTGGCAGGCCAGTCAGCCCTCCTGTCCAGCCCTTCTGCTCCTGCCGCACCTGGGAGCCAGTGTGGTCCTGTTCCTGCCCCCCCCGGGAGCCAGTGTGGCCCTGAGACCGGGCGCAGTTCCAGCCCCTCCCACCTCGCTGTCCTTCTTGGCTGCCCATCACAGTGCGCACAAAACCCAGAGGCCTCCCAGCCCTGTTGCCGCAGTGGTGTGCCTTCCAGCTCCCTTGCCAGCCTCGTGGCCTCATGTCTTGTCAATTTTTCCTTGCCTCCTGGAGCAAGGCTGGCAATTTTTTCTCCCTCAGATGTGCCAAGTAAGTTGCTGTCCCTTCTACCTGGACCCCCAGACAGTGCCCACCCCGTGCCCTCAGAACCCCTTCTTTGCTCATCACCCTTTATGAAGAAGACATCCCATCCCTTTCTGCCTGCCTCATTTTCTTCCAGGTGCTTAATGCTATCCGCCATCATCCCACGTCCTGTCCCGTCCAGGGTGCCAAGGCACACGCAGAGGGGCCGTTACTCCCCCTCACTCCCTTCACACCCTGTGTCCAGCAGTGCCCACGGCAAGCAGGCTGACAGGCCGGGGTTCTTGCCTTGTTTCTCCACCGTGCCCTCTGCTCTCCGTGTATCTCCTGGCTCTGGAAATGCTGCCCGCTGCCGCTGCAAATGTGAAGCCAGAATATTCAAGAAGTATATTTAAAGTAGAAGTTGAGCATGCTTTCCCCAAGGAAAGGTTTTCATGTCAGTGAACTGGCAACGCGATCACCTCCTGATGGTCTCCGATCAACTGGAGGCTCTTAGGAAAGCGGCTCTGGCGCCTTCTCCAGGGTTTGGTGCAGTCCGGGTTCATAGCTGTAAATTACAGTCCTCGTTCCTTTCCTTGGGGTAGAGAGTTAGGGAAATGGACATGAAAATTTTTAAAATATGCTTGGTTCAACTTTGATAAAATACTCTTCATGAGACTCTGGGGGTATGGTATTGTGAGCTCAACCGCAGCGCTACATAGGAGTCTTCGTGGAAACGCTCCTGGCTTCGCCTGCCCTGCAGCTGCTCAGTTGGACAGTCTGTGCCAGGGCTCCTGAATGTGCAGTCCTCCACCAGGAGTTGTTATTGACAAGTAAGTGTGCGATATTAATTTAGCCAGATTCTGGCATCTTCAGAATCACACATGAGTATTGAGAAGTCATGGCTGAAACTGCTCGATCAATTTAAATTTAATTAAAAAGCATCGAATCAAAGAATAACATGGCAAAGTACAATAATAACCACAAGCATCTGCGTCACTTTGTATCATAATCCTTTAAAAATTTTTTTCCAATGGAGACAGGTAGGATTAAGCAGGCTGACTTGCTACATTCTCTTCTACTCCTCAAGAAAACGAGGATTTCCTGGCCTCTAAAAGAAAACTCAATTTATTTGTCTGCTTTGATCATCTGAAGTATTATATGTGGACTGGAGAATCCTTGGGACTTTTAATAATTTAGATGAAAGGACACACAAAGTCACCTAATACTACTTAATAATACCTAATGCCTAATATTTGGATACAGTATTTCTGAATTACTTCAGAATACTTGTGAATTTCTAAGCAAAAGTATAGTTATTTCATTTTCAGGAACTCCCTCAAATGACAAGTGCTTCTGGCTTCACAAGAGAGGTTGGAAGCAGGCACAATCTGGAAATTCATAGCTAGAAAAGGCCCATCTCCAGCAGGGGAACAGTTCTCGGGTTGGGGTGGGGGGCCTGTACCCTGCAGTGGGCTCTACAGCAGACCCTTGGGCTGGCAGACACAGCGAGCGGTGGAGCTGTGCCTCGCAGAGGTTTGGCTGTGTGGGATGCAGCATAGCTCATGGGGTGTGGAGGGCTCTGGTCTCCTGTGGGGCCTCTGCCTGTGAGTTTGCAATGTAGGACTAACTGGAGCAGGTGGAGTGGCCCACAGGAGGTGGTCTAGGTACGTTCAGCTCTGCCCTGGACTGGTTCTGTGACCTTGAGGATGAGCCAGATACAATTAATCTGTGTGCACAAAAAGACTTGGGGAAAAGACTTCTGAATGAACTTCCTGGGTCTCCCGGTTTTCAGGCTCAGCTCTAAGCAAGGATGGTGGTGACTTTTGGCTTCGACCCCTCTGGTGTTAAGCTGAAGCTAAGGAGGTTTTCCTACCTCTGCATGTACTTTGGCTGGTTGTCCCAAGGGTGGCCCAGCCTGTATGAAACTCTGGAGCAGCTAACCTGGTCCAGGTCACCAATCCTGAAAATCATTTGGCCTTTCTCACAGTGTGCCGTCGTGGAATTTGCAGCAATCCTTGTTTGCTTTTGGCTTTATCTGGATATTGACTAGGTGCTTGGGTCCAGGCCAAGCTCCTTGCTATCCTCTTGGAGTTGACATGCTAAGGCACTGGTACCCGTTAAAGGGCCCAGGTGGCTGCCTGGCAATGCAAGGGGCACTTTGTTCAATGTCCTCCTGCTGGGTCACAATTAAGATTCACTATTCAAATGATCCCAGAGCCCTCACAGGCTTGACCTAGGTCACCTGCTGGGTTGAAAGGAAAAGCTGTAGTCTCAAAACACCAGTATGGCAACTGTTTTTTTCTTCTTTTTACCCCAGTTTTCTTCCAGTTTTTGCATAGGCACAGAGTCACCTGGGTGGCCCCGAACTTCTTTTTAGCCAGGCTGGAATGTAACTTTGCAGGGTTCATTCCCTCTACAGAAATGTGTCTGCTACATTGGAGGCTCAGCCCATTTTTTGACGGGGAGCGGGGTGGGGAGGGAAATGCTAGTCTTGTTTCTTGAAAGGAAAATGCTAATGTAACTTGACTTGGGTCTGAGTTGTTTGAAAGCGGGTCTCTGCATACCTTGAGTCCCTCCAACATGTCACTATCTGGGAAGGTCATTGTGTCCTTGCAGTCCATTTTGTGCCTTTTCTGTTTATAGAGCGCAGCAAACAGGGTCAGGAACCCATGCTGAATATTTAATGAGGAAATATTTCAATGGCGGAGGTGTGCTCTCCTGTCACCTAGTGGGGCTCTATGTGGGAACCGAAGGTTGCTGGATCCGTGGAACTTTGGGCCCAGGCCTTGGGCTGCCAGAACCCTGTGGGTGGACTTCTGCAGCTCGGAACCTTCTGCTGGGAGTGCTTTGTTCATAACTGCTCAACAGTGAGGAAATGGAAGTGGCGGGCAAGGCGTGGACTTGCCAGAGAGCTGTGTGTCCCCATTGCTCGCATCCAGGATGTCATCCTAAATTGCAGTACATCTGCTAATGAGGAGACAAGGTGTTACCTTCCGTTTGGAGCAGCTGCATTAATTACATCCTCTCAGACATCCCCTGCGCCTACCACTCCGGGCCAGCTTCCTTTGTTTTAAATTAATAGGCCAAATTGGAGGGAAAGAGGGGAGGGTGTCCCTGGAGACTAGGTGCCCTCTGCTCCTTGAACGTGGCGAGGACGTTAGCTCAGGACCGGGAGCTGGTGGCAAACAGCAGGCTGGCTCTGTGAGGTGGTCCTTGGAGGGATTTGGGGCCCAGGAGGCCACTTGCGTGAAGGAGCCCACTGGAGCTGAGAGGACAGTACCTGTTGTCAGTTCCTTTGACCTCCCTGTGACCTTGTGGGGGATGAGGAGAAAGGGCTGAGCCATCCTCCTGCCTGTGAGTAATTATAGTCAACACGGAGAATGAGATATTAGCCACAAAGCCAGACACCAGAAAACAAAGCCCCTGTGCGGTGTCTTCATGTGTTTGAGCCATCTCTGTAAATGATCTGTAAGACAGGTAGACCATCACAGGCGTGAGAAACCCCCTGTCCAAAGCCAGATCCACCCCTCCCTTTACCAAGTCCCCCACAAACCCCACTGGTAAGGTGCTGGCTGAGCTCCCCATCTGAAAAATGGGAAGGCCAAGAACCACCTCTCTGGTCTCTTGTGGAACCTAAATTAACAACTTAGAGTGATTCCCTCCTGTGTTTCCTCGTTTGCTGTCTGCGGGTTCTGTCCCGCGGGCCCTGCATCAAGCACATTCCTGGCACACACTGAGGGCCCGGGAGATATTTGATGAGCAGCTGAATGTGACAGTGATCTGCGCAGTGCTAACTGTTAAGATCAACTCCCTTTGTCTTCCTGAATCCCTGCTCTCTTTCCCTTCTTTCTCTTTTCTTTCCTTCCCCTTTTCCTTTTTTTCAGGCTATAACTGAAGGGTGGAGGTTGTAGGATCCCTGGATTGGTGGGTGGTCCTACTGTGACGGACCTGGAGGGCTGAGCAGTGTGAGCCTGGCTTAAGGCGCATAAGAGAGACTTGCTTTACTTTTGCAGCTCAGTTGCCTGGCTGTCAATCCCTGGATTAGTGGGTTTCGTAGGAGCCTCCCCAGGAAGTCTTGCACAACAGAGTTCATTGGCTTGAGTAGCTGTAACCCTGAAGGTCAAGTTCTTTCCAACTGGCTGCTTCAGGATGCTTAGCAGGCCAGTGGGGTAAGCAGCAGTAGCATCCCCCTTTGTTTCTGAATGAGAAATTATTCCCAAGAAGTCAGCAAGTGTGAAAATGTGTGTTGTCTTGCTAATGGGACACTAATGAAATATTAAAGTGGCTTTCTTCCTGTCAGTCTCCTGGGGACCACTCTATCCTCTGGATTTTAGTCTGTCTTTACATAAAGAGCCCCGGGGAATTAACATTTCGTGGTACTTTTCAAAATAACCTTGGTCTTTCTCCTGCCATAGTAGAGAAGTCCGTTTCCGTGAGATAAGTGTCTGGCTTGGGGAGGGGCTCTGTCCCTCTGCAGGGGAGGAGGATTTTGGTCGGCCCTCCCAGCAGCCTGTCCTCCGGGTGGATGCCTGCTCCCAGCTCCCTCATGCCCCACCTCTGCCTCCCTCTCAGCTGAAGTCTACCCCAGTTCACAGGGGAGACTCTGTCATACTGCCCCACACTGAGCTCGGGCTGGGAGCCAGGCGTGCTGCCAGCCCCCACGCCCGTCGCTGAGTCCTCCCACTACCCAGTTGGCAGCTTGGAGTTGTTTCTGTTTCCACTGTGTGGGGAGGGAAGCTTCGGCACCAGGAGGTTGTGTGGCCAGTCACAGAGGCAGGATTTGAACCCAGCCCAGGCCCTGTGAACTCCAGCACCCAGCACGGAGTTACTGCCTTGCCAACACCTCCCTGGTTTTGGCTACAACTCGGTCTCCCCAGGCTGCCATCAGCATGCCGTGACCTTGAGTGGTTTACATGATCTATGCTCAGGTTCCTCCACTCTGTCAAGTCCCTAAGTGCTTTCCTTCCTCTTCATGTCTGTAAACACTTCTGGGGACAACAGGATGTGGAGGAAGGGGTTGTACTTTAGAGGCCAGTTTCTCCTTTAGGTCCATGCCCTGTCTTTGCTGTGGCAGCCACTGCTTGGCTCCAAGTCCCCTTGGCCTGGAGGGTGAGTTGGCCTCCCCACCCTCCACTTGGTCTGACCCAGTGTGTGCAGTGCCACATGGCCAGACTGTTTCCATCAGGACGGTCAGAGCTCTGCTGAGGAGCCTGCAGACACGTCCCAGATCTGCCTGCCTTTGGGGTTCCCTGACCCTCCAGCCTTGTTGGGGTGCCCTCCCCAGCAGAGCCATCATGGTAACAGAGGCATTCTTCCCCTAGTGGTCAGCACCCTGCTTGTCCCTCTGCTTGGGGTACCTTGCCTCCCTTTCCTCCTGCCCCCCAGCTTCCTCCTACACAAACTCAGATTGACTTCTTCCCAGAAGTTACCTTCCTGCCCTGGGTGCTGATCTCTTCTTTTCCTGAGTATTTTCAAGTAGCTTTGTAGATAAGCATTTCTGTTTGATTCAGCACAAACTGTGCCATGCCAGACCCTGTGCTCAGTTCCAGAGATGGTGCTGAGGAAAGTCCTCAGGAGAGAGATTGTGGGAGGAGAGGACTACTAGACACATCACAAAAGAGGCAGTGTGGATGTGGGTTCTTAAGGCAGAGTAGAATGTTTGAAAGGTAGAGATGGGGGGCCTTGCTGGTGGAAGGGACTACATGAATACAGGCGTAGGAGCAGGTAATGATGAATTTGGAGGCAAATGAGTAGTATTTTTTGTCTGGAGCACAGGATTTCCATCAGTATCCTGGGAAAGGAGTAAAGAGGCTGCAAGGCCAGCTTCTTCACTCACATCATCTTGTACTGCTTTTGGGACACTGGGCACAAACACACCTACTTATTTCTAAGATGATCCATTTGAGCATCTGCCTCCCTCACATTAATGTAGGTTGCAAAAAGGCAGGGCTCGTCTCTCTTTTTTTCTTTTTTTGAGATGGAGTTTTGCTCTTTTGCCCAGGCTGGAGTGCAATCGTGTGATCTTGGCTTACTACAACCTCTGCCTCCCGGGTACAAGTGATTCTCCTGCCTCAACCTCTCGAGTAGCTGGGATTACAGATGCCTGCCACCAAGCCCGGCTAGTTTTGTATTTTTAGTAGAGATGGGGTTTCACCATGTTGGCCAGGCTGGTCTTGAACTCCTGACCTCAGGTGATCTGCTGCCTCAGCCTTCCAAAGTGCTGGGATTACAGGCATGAGCCACCATGCCTGGTCATCTCTGACTTTGTCCCTGTTCTACCTCTGTGCACCTGATATATTTAAAAGATGCCATATAAGGCTTTCAAGTAAATGAGTATGTACTTTGAGATGAGGCAGATTGTCTCACAGGCACACGCACACACGGCTATAGGCTGCCCTAGCTAGTGGCCATGCAGTGGCCATTTTTTGTGGCCTCTGACTAGTGGGTAGGCTGTGTGGGGTGCTGTTTACCCGCTGGTGGAACCTATTCCCAGGCAGGCCCCTAGGAAGGGGTGGCACATGTACATGGTTGGGACACAGACCTTTTCCCTCTTTAAGCCCAGGGCTGGCTTGAACGAGCCAGGGGCTTTTAGTTTAGCTGGGGTGAGGTGCTCATGTGGCCAGGGAGAAGCTGGGAGCCTGCAGACTCTGGGATGTTGCTCTGCATTTTTTTCTCCTCTCCCCAGAAACACGTTTTTGTCTCCATCTCACCAACTTTTTAATCTTAATTTATGAGCCTGCTGTAGCACCAATGAAGACATACTGTACTGCCTGAAAGAAACACAGCTGAATTCTAATTCTGTGCAATTCAAAGGCATGCCTTTGGCCGGAGCTGCTTCAAAAATAAGCAAAGAAGGAGACTCGGCCCTGCTCTGGCTCCGTGGGCTCGTCAGGAAGCTTTGCCCTGGCTGTCTCTTGCTGGCCTCAGGCTTAATTAAGCCTTCTGATTTATTTTTCAATTCATTATTTTTTGAAAAAAGAAAAGCTGCTTTAATGGAAGCTTTTGAAATCCAGGCACTTTGGATTCCTCTGCTTTGTCAGGCAAAAGTGGATTCATCTAAGTAGTTTTATTAAAAAAGAAAAGCACATATTTATGAAGGTTTCAGAGATTAGATTTTTTACTTCTTTCACTCCAGGAACCTAAAAGCCAGACTTGGAAAATAATTTTTGTGGTCGGGTATGTGCATTCACTCAGCCAAGAAATCTAGTAATTTCCTAAGTACCCTGGATTTCTGCATTTTATAATTTCCCTGTCCTGTCTTCTTGGTGACTTGGGTTTTAATTCTTTCCCTGCCCAGCTTCCTGATGTGGGGGTATTGGTGCAGGCTGTGGTTTGAGAAATTTCACAGGAAGAGGAGAAGCCAGGCAGGAACGGTTTTAGTAGAGCCAAGGTGTTCAAGAAGGTGGGAGCAGTACAGCCTGAAGCTAGAGAGAGTGGACAGCGTGGTATAGAAGGAGAGGACTGTGGGAGGGAGGGCTGTACAGTGGAGGGCTCATCACAGGGCCTGCTGGAGAGAGAGGAGAATCAGGGCAGAAGCAGCGGCCAACCTCTGGTTTCCAGCCCTGTCAGCCATGGCCACTGGCGTGGTGAGGAAGATGGCGTCAGTAGCGTTCATCGTCTCTAAGCAAGCAGTGATCCTGTATGCTGGTGAAGCCTGTCTCTCTTACTGGGGCCTGCAGACAGGGCTGGCCCTGATGACTTCTCCAAGACCCTCCATCCTACAACCGAGTCTCTGACCCCATCATTGGTCATTCTTAGACTTCAGCACGGGGGACTGATCCCCTGGGGTCAGTGCATTAAGAGCCCTTGAATGTGCCCTGCTGCTTTCTGGTGGGTCCCTGGCACTTGGAGTGGGTGGTGGGGCCCCGAGTCTCCTGGGCATACCAATGGGTGCTGTTCCTGGTCTCCTGTTCCCAGGTGCAGACATCACAGAGGCAACCAGGCTGCCAGAGAAGGGGACGAGAAGGGAGCCAGGGACACATGATGTCTTTGTATTCTTCCTCTTTGCTTTCTCCTGCCATTGGGTGGGAATCCTCAGGACCACAGAGACCTCCAGGTCTCACCCTGCCTGGCCTAGATTCAGCTCCACCACCTGTCAGCACAGAGCCCAGGGCACTTCCCGGGCATCACAGAGTAGAAAGCGCATTCATTTTCCAAGAAAGGATACTAAGAGGGACGGCCAAATTGAGTTAGTAGTGCCAGGAATCCAGATCCAGGAGCCGCCGGCCGAGTTCCTGTAAGGCCCGCCCTACCTCTGAATGACAGCTGCTTTCTGTGTTTCTTCAGGGAAACCAGGCTGCTCTCCCCCAGCATTTACAGCAGCTTGATTTACAGACCCGCATGTTTGCCGCACACTCCACATCAATTCTCTCTCCTTTAAACTTTTATCACTTTGCTGTATGAATAAGGCCACTGATTTTCTAGGTTCCATGTGCTTTTATATCAGGATTTTTCTTTCTTCTCTCCACAAACTTGTTCTCCACAAACTTGTTCTGAACACCTGTTCTGTGTGAGACCCGTGGTGGGCTCCCTAGGCGTCCAGAGATGAACTGGTTGTGGTCCTGGGCCTCCAGGAATTGGCACTCTAGGGAAGGATGAGGAAGTAGCTTCACGTGTGGATACGTTTTCTACTTTGTTCACCCGCTGAGCAGATAGATACGTCATGGACACTTATTCTGTGTGGATGTCATAGCAGGTGCTGAGCTGTACAGGTGATGAACAAGACCAGTGTGGACCTGAGCTTGCCGTGAGCTTCCACTGTAGGGAGGCGGAGGCCTGTTGAGGTGCATGAGGGGAGAATTACAGGCCATTCTGGAGCTCCTAGAAAAGCCCACATAGTCTGTGTGGGGTGGGTCAGGGAAGACTTCTCTGAGCAAGTGGCGTCTAAGCTGAGACATGAAGGATGAGTGGGAGTTAGCCAGGTGAAGGGGTCCGGGGAGAAAAAGATTGTTCCAGGCAGAGGGAGTTGCCATGTAAAGACATGGCATCCAGGGAGAGCATGGCATGCTCATGACACTGGAGGAAGCCAGAGAGTTTGCAGTGTGGGGAATGAGGGTGAGGCTGGTGCAGGACGAAGGTGCAGTTGTGTGCAAGTGAGCGGGATGCAGGGCCTGGTAAGCCCCGGTGGTTTAAATGAAGTGCCATGGAGGGCCCAGGAGAGGGCCAGCTGATGAGATATCTGACTTGGAGAAGCCCAGGGTGGCAAGATTGGATGACAGTTGGCCCAGAGTGTGGCAATGGAGCTGGAGAGAAATGACAGATTCAAGAGTCTGGTGAGAAAAGGAATCTGTAGGACTTGGTCGTCGACCAGACATTGAGGGTGGGGGAAGGGAGGCGTTAAGGACAGCCCTGAGGTCTCTGTCCTGGCACCCACTGCCGTGCCCCAGGAGGAACAGAGGAGAGTTCAGCTGGAGGCTGCCCTGAGACAGCCAAGTGCTGTTTTGGAGTAGGATTTATGGGCCTGAAATTCAGAGCCGAGGAAAGCCCAGGAAATACAGATTTGGGAGTAGAGAGGAAGACCCACAGGAGGAGGCCGAGTGGGGTGGGGGAGGGGGCCCCAAGAAAGACGCAACAATGAGGGGAAGGACAGAGGCAAAACCCATCGAGGGGGACATCTATGTGCCATCTTTGGTGCTTTGAACAAGGGACAGTATTTCAGCAGGTGGAGGTCATGGGTCACAGCGAAGACGTTCCAGGTAGCTGGACCAACATGACCAAGGTGGAGAGGCAAGAGGTGTCCATGCTGTCTGGGACCTAGGCGGCTGGGTGGGGCTGGGTTAGGCCTCGCATCTAGAAGGCCCCAAATGCCCAAGTTCTTGGGTCTTGCTTGCTTGTCTCTAACTTTCCTTCTGTGGCTCCTAATGGTGAAGGCCTCCCATGCTCCTGTTTGGGAAGAATTATGCAATTATTCCTAAATGGAGTGCATGTCAGCAACCCTGGCACTGAAGAGGGAAGACATATTGGAGGAGGAGAAACCTTTCACCCAGCCCTAAACCAGCTGCTTCTGGAGAGTACTGAAGAAGAATAATATTTTTTTAATGTAAAAGAACTTTACATTTATGCTTGACTGAAGCACAGATCACATTTGTCCTGGGAGCCAATGAGCAGCCAGAGTTTGGGTAATCTATGCAAAGGCCCCTCAGCTGTCCTGCATCCATCATCCCAAGTGACAGAATTTACATCATTAATCATTGGCAGTAATAGAAAAGTCATTGGAATAGAATGTTGTCACAGGATAAATGTCTCCCAATTGCATATAAATGTCTCAGCTTTACTGTACTATTTGTGCTTGAGAAATACTGTGGCTTCAAAATGGTATTTATCTGGCATTGGGAAACCATCAACGCCAGCCTGCCTTGCTGACAGCACCTCCCGAGGAACTCAGAACTTCCCCCGTGGGCCTCAGGCCCAGGGTCGCCGCACATCTCTGCCCATGACAGGAGTTGGGCAGAGGGAGGGGAGGCTGGGCTCCTTGGGACTCCCTGGTGGACGACACCTGGGAAGTTAGAAAACACTCAAGTTCAGTCATGCCTACCGCATTCCCCAAGCCTGTCACCCTGTGGCTGGAGGATGGCTTGCTGCCACTTGATGCACAGAAGAAAGGAGGGTCTGAATCAGGCTCAGCCGAACTAGCCGCTCTCATGGCCTCAAATTCAAGGGTGTGGCCGCTCCAAAGGCACCACAGGCCACAGAGAAACGAGAGGCGACCCTGCAAGCTGGAAGCCAAAGAGCTGAACATTGGAAGGCCTCCTTACCGTTTTAGAAATGAAGCCCACGATGGTTTTTGGCTGGCGTCTTTCTGTTTTGTGACCTGAAAACACTCTGTTTTTGGAAAGTGCAGATCTGCTGACACCTTTTTCCGGAGGTTTGTGTGTTTCTCTCCGTGGTGAGCCGCCTTGCCTCTGATGGGGCCAGATGCTGGCAGGAGGAGGGATGTGGCTTAGGGAGCAAGGCATTTTTTGCTCAGTTTTGAAGGAATTCTTTTTGTTTGATCCTTCGCCTCTCTATCCCCTCAGGGGTCCTGCAGCCCTGCTGGGCCCGGCAGGAGGAGTGGGCCCCAGAGACAAGGCAGGCAAGTCAGAGGTCCCGAGGCAGGAGGATGCTGCCTCCGGTGGATGGGTATGTGGGGCTGCATTAAGGGTGTGCGGCAACCATGACCAGTGAGCTGCTGGAAACTGGAGCCAGGCGTCTGAGCTGACGCGCCAGGACAAGGTTTGGTAGAATATATTTTAAGAGGTAGATCCCCTCTTTCTACGGGGAATTTCAGAAATGTCTACTTCTCAGATGTGGAAGTGATCTGACACCAGCTAGCCGGGTGTTCCTAGACCTTGATGATGAAGACCAATCAAAGTTCAGAATGCTGGTGGGTGTGTTAGCCTGTTTTCACACTGCTGATCAAGACATACCCAAGACTGGGCAATTTACGAAAGAAAGGTTTAATTGGACTCACAGTTCCATGTGCATGAAGAGGCCTCACGGTGGAAGGCAAGGAGGAGCAAGTCACTTTAAGTGGATGATGGCAGGCAAAGAGAGCTTGTGCAGGGAAACTCCCCCTAATAATACTGTCGGATCTCAGGAGACTTATTCGCTATTACGAGGACAGCATGGGAAAGACCTGCCCCCCTAATTCAGTCATCTCCCACTGGGTCCCTCCCATAACACTTGGGAATTACAGGAGCTACAAGATGAGATTTGGGTGGGGACACAGAGCCAAATCATATCATTCTGCCCCGGTCCCTCCCAAATCTCATATCTTCACATTTCAAAATCAATCATGCCATCCCAACAGCCGCCCAAGTCTCAACTCATTTCATCATTAACCCAAAAATCCAAGTCCAAAGTCTCATCTGAGACAAGGCAAGTCCCTTCCAGCTATGAGCCTGTAAAATCAAAAGCAAGTTAGTTACTTCCTAGATGCTATGGGGGTACAGGTATTGGGTAAACATAGCTCTTCCAAATGGGTGAAATTGGCCAAAGCAAAAGGGTTACAGGGCCCATGCAAGTCTGAAATCCAGCAGGGCAGTGAAATTTTAAAGTTCCAAAATGATCTCCTTTGACTGCATGTCTTGTGTCTGGGTCATGATGGTGCAAGAGGAGGGTTGCCATGGTCTTGGGCAGCTCTGCCCCTTTGCTTTGTAGGGTACAGCCTCCCTCCTGGATGCTTTCACAGGCTGGTGTTGAGTGTCTGTGGCTTTTCCAGGTGCACTGTGCAAACTGTCAGTGGATCTACCATTCTGGGGTCTGGAGGATGGTGGCCTTCTCACAGTTCTATTAGGCAGTGCCCCAGTAGGGACTCTGTGTGGGGGCTGTAACCCCACATTTTCCTTCCGCACTGCCCTAGCAGAGGTTCTCTGTGAGGACCCCACCCCTGCAGCAAACTTTTGCCTGGACATCCAGGCATTTTCATACATCTTCTGAAATCTAGGCAGAGGTTCCCATACCTCAATTCTTGACTTCTGTGTACCTGCAGGCTCAACACCATGTGGAAGCTGCCAAGGCTTAGGACTTCCACCCTCTGAAGCAACAGCCTGAGCTATACCTTGGTCCCTTTTAGTCACGGCTGCAGCAGCTGGGACACAGGGCACCAAGTCCCTAGGCTGCACACTGCACGGGAACCCTGGGCCCAGCCCACAAAACCATTTTTTCCTTTCAGGCCTCTGGGCCTGTGATGGGAGAGGCTAGCATGAAGACCACTGACAAGTCCTAGAGACATTTTCCTCATTGTCTTGGGGATTAACATTCAGCTCTTCGTTACTTATGCAAATTTCTGCAGCAGGCTTGAATTTCTCCTCAGAAAATGGGATTTTTTTTCAATTGTGTTGTCAGGCTGCAAATTTTCCAAACTTTTATGCTCTGTTTCCCTTTTGAAACTGAATGCCTTTAACAGCACCCAAGTCACATCTTGAATGCTTTACTGCTTAGAAATGTCTTCTGCCAGATAACCTAAATCATCTCTCTCAAGCTCAAAGTTCCACAGATCTCTACGGCAGGGGCAAAATGTCGCCAGTCTCTTTGCTAAAACTAAACGAGAGTCACCTTTATTCCAGTTCCCAACAAGTTCCTCATCTCCATCTGAGACCACCTCAGCCTGGACCTTATTGTTCATATCCTATCAGCATTTTTGTCAAAGCCATTCAGCAAATCTCTAGGAAGTTCCAAACTTTCCCACGTTTTCCTGTCTTATTCTGAGTTCTCCAAACTGTTCCAGCCTCTGCCTGTTACCCAGTTCCAAAGTCACTTCCACATTTTCGGGTATCTTTTCAGCAATGCCCTACTCTACTGGTACCACTTTACTGTATTAGTCTGTTTTCACACTGCTGATAAAGACATACCCGAGACTGGGCAACTTACAAAAGAAAGAGGTTTAATTGGACTCACAGTTCCACATGGGTGGGGAGGCCTCACAATCATGGCAGAAGGCAAGGAGGAGCAAGTCACATCTTGCATGGATGGCAGCAGGCAAGGAGAGCTTATGCAGGAAACTCCCTCTTATAATCCCATCAGATCTCATGAGACTTATTCACTACTAAGAGAATACCATGGGAAAGACCCGCCCCCTCTAATTCAGTCATCTCCCACCGGGTCCCTCCCACAACACATGGGAATTATGGGAGCTGCAGTATGAGATTTGGGTGGGGACGCAGAGCCAAACCTTATCAGTGGGGCTGACCCAGGATGGACAACTTATGATTTGACCAAATGAGACCCAAAAAAATCCGGTTGTCAGCTACCATATCATCATTTCATAAAATGAAATAAAGAATATTTTGACACCAACAATATAAGAAGGCCATCATTTCAAGGTACAGAATATTTATTTCTTCAGTTGAATATAATTGGCTTTATGAAGGATTTGCTCCACTATACCTGTTTTTTTAACCCCCCTTTTTTCCTTATTTCTTTTGTTTTGCCAAAAACTCACAAAAATCTGTTCTGGGTCCCCAGGCCTCTTGTTTCAGATAAGCAAATGGAGGTACAGAGGGAAGGGGCCTGGCTAGGGTCCCACAGCTAGTGAGATTTGTGGATTGTTCCAGTTATTTCTGGCTTCATAACAAATCTCTCCTGACTCAGCAGTGTGAAACAACAGTCATTTATTATTATCACCTCTCTTGGTTCTGAGGCTGGCCCAAGCAGCTCTCACTTGGGGTCTCAATGCTGTTGCAGTCAGATAGTGGCTGGGCTGTCATCTTAAAGGCTTCTCTGAGTGGGTCTGGGAAGATGCAAGCATTTGGGGACAGAGCAGCAGGGAGGGGCTCCTCCGGCATCCCTTTCTCCATGTGGTTTCCGGCATGATGGCTGCAGGACAGCCAGATTTCTTCCTTGGGGCCCCAAATGCATGTCCTGAGACAAGCAGGTGGAAGCTGTGTTGCCTTTCATGAACTGGCCTTGAAAGTCACACAGCATCCCTCCTGCTGAGTTCTATTAGTTACAAGTGAGCCATTAAGGCCAGCCTGTATTCAATGGGAGGAGAATTGGCTTCCACTTCTTGGTGGGAGGAGTGCCAGAGGATTTGCAGACATGTTTTAAAACCACCGAGTGGATCCAATAGGCTAAGTCCAAAGCGCCCCAGGGAGGGCCAGGTTTTAATTTGGAGCGCTGAGATCTTGGAACACACCCCCTTCCGTAAGTATTCCAGGAATGAGTCTGCTGGAGGATCACTTCAGTGACGGGTGGCAAGCTCTGCTTCCTGGTCCCTGCTTGCACTTGTATGAAGTGATAAATTTCACAAATAAGGTAGATTCCATCAAATAAGTATCAATTAAGCTATTTCATAATCACAGTTGAGATGATGAATTAAAGTCGATTTAGAGAAATAATCAGTAAAAGAACAGAGGCTTCAGGAGGACAGCATAAACTCTCTGAATTGCAGACACTCACTCTTCATCAGAAAGCAGCCTCCTGCATTTGGGCACTTGTTGAGCGCTTGCTGTATACATAGCACTGGCTGGTGCTGTCCAACCAGTGATGGCTGCAGTAGTGTGTGGAAGTGAGAGGGGTCCCCGTTTGCACTCCTGAGTATCTGTGATCCAGTTTAGGTCACCCCTGTGCCACCCCGTTAGGACCTGAGTGTGGGAAGGGGTGAGCACTGATCCTTTCTCAATCCCCATTCCTGCGTGTGGGCTACCTGCTCTCAGCTCCAGGGAACAGAGATGCTCTCGAGGTTCCTGTTTACAGGGCTTTATTGTAAGAGTTCTCTGAAAGATGAGGAAGAGAACTAGACCATCCCAAAGCCGCGAGGCCCAGCCCCTGGCTCAGTGCTGGCAGCCCTCCTTGTTGCTGACAGGGAGGCCTGGCTTATTCAAGGTCCACAGGTATGAAATGGAGGGTGGCGGGACTGGGGACGGTGGGGCTGGGGGCATCTGGTGTGCAGGAAGAGGGCAGCCATACTGGTGGTTTCCTGTGGCGGTGAGCTGGGGGCGTTCGTGTCAGCCTGGGAAGCAGGGAGTCCATGTGAGTGACTGATGTCCTAGATCCTCTCCTTCTTTCATGGATAGAGAGTAAGCACCTGTCCTGTGTCAGGCACACCTCTAGGGACAGGGCAGTGAACAGACAGACACCTTTACCTTCCCATGTGACTGCCAAGAAGGTGATTTCTTCTCTCTGTGAATCCCCCAGACCTGCCAGTTTGGTGGATAATTGTTTTCTATCACAGCTCTTGGCAAAAGGAAGGAGAAAAACAATTCCCCAAGGTATAAAATTCACCAGAGAGAACCCCCATTACTCACCCAGGACTATTAGGCTGGTCTGTAGCTTCCCAAATGAAGGGGCTACCTGGGTATGTCCACAACAAGAAAATGGAGGCTTACCCAGAGTCAGTAAGAGACTGTTAGGAATGCAGGCTGAGCCTGGCTGGCCACATGGCACGACTTCGTTCATGTCATGAATATTTATTGAACGCCTGCCACATGCCAGTCTATGTTCCCGGGACTGGGTGTGAACAGTGCACAAGAGGGAAGCCTCCCTGCTCTCTTGGCGCTTACCTTCTAGCTGGGGAGACTGGAAACATAAGGATGGTGCAAAGACTGAGTGGAGAAAAACCAAGCTGCCAGGAGGGGCTCAGGCTGGGAGGGGGTCAGGCCAGCTGGGAGGGGCTTGCTGAGCCGACCTTGAGCAGCCTCCTGCAGGGGCCTGGAGTCAGTGGTGCCCACCCCACCCCTGAGCTGGGGCTGAGGGCTCCACAACTTTCATCCTTTGGGGCGCGGGGAGGTGACCAGGGGCGGCCCTCCCTGGCCTGGCTTCTCCCTCTTTCACCTACTGAGTGTCGACTCTGCCTTTCTGATCTGGGTCCCTGTGAGGAGGAAATATATATTTAGACTCTTCTGTACTTTCCGTGGTAACAGCCGCTTTATTCCTGGTGAAGAATGAGGAAAATGGGTCAGCTGTATTTACTAAGAAGCATGTTCCAGCTTCTTTTCCGAGGCTATTTATAAACTTTAAAAAATGCGAGCTAAGTTTTTGCATCTTATTGGAAGCCGGAGTGCCTATGAATACCCTTTCTATTACTATACCGGGGAATCTAGCACTTCGGAATTGAAATGCGTTGAGTAGGGCAGATAGGAATCTTGCAAATAGTGATTTTGATGAACTCTGGCAGCCCACATTTGCCTCTTGGTCTGATTTCTCTGGAGTGTTTTCATGTGACATTGGTATAGCTTTCTTGGATATGGTGGGGGGAACTGTGCTGTGGCTACAAACAGCTGACTGGCTATGCTGGCTCTTCACGGCTGGTGTGCTGACAACTTTATCTGGCCTTGGAGCCTTGAGGAGGGGCCGCTGCCAATGATGGGGCCCTGCTCTTGGCCAGCCTTGCACACGGGCAGTGGGGCAGGAAGCCCAAGGGCAGAAGGGCTTCCTGAACCTGGGGACTCGGAGAAACCATTTCTGAACCTGCTCCTTCCCTTCCTTGTCTCTAGGGGGAATAGGGCATGAGGCCTCTAGAAGCTTTGCCTTGGCCCACGCCTCTTTCCCACATTTCTTGATGGGCCAAGAGCCACCAGCAGCCCTCCTGTCTCTCATGCCTCCCCTGGGCATCATGGGGTCACACGTGTCCTCACACTGTGCCCCATGTGCAAAAAAAAGGGTCACTTCTCTCTTTCTCTCTAAGTGGCCTGACCTCACTTTCGAGGGGGAAAGGCTTGGGGTCCTAGATTTTAGGCACACTCTGGTGAGTTTAATCGAATGGCTCAAATTGTCTCGAGGTAACGCTATGTTGAGGCTATGCTCGATCTTTCCAAATGCCTCCTTTCCTGCTCCCCTCTGTGCCTTGGAGTATGGGGAGGAGTGTGTCCCTGCAGCCTGGAGGTAGCTGAGGGAGGGGTCTCTGCCCTCCAGCCGCTCCTTGGTACCCTCTTTGGTTCCTTCTGCAGAGAGGCTGGACTGTTGAGCCCCAGGAGCAACTAGCCCCGTGTAGACTTTGCTGGGGGAATCCTGGCACCCATAAGTGGAGCCCGGTCCCACTGTTTATCTTCTTGGCTTTTCAATACCCCTTCCCAAGAGGCATCTCCATACTGGATGGAGCCTGCAGGCCGTAGGGCCCTAAGCTGCCCGCTGGCTGATCCATCACCAGGAGGCAGGGTAGTAGGGCAAGAGGATAGGCATAGGCCCTCCTCCCATCTCCAGCTGTAACCCTGAGGACCTGATTTCCTCTCCTTATGCCTCCACCTCCTGTGGGTATCATGTCCATCATCTCAATCACAGCCACCACCACTGTCACTTACTGAGCACTTAACTCTGTCCCAGGCACCGTTCCACCCCATGTCATGTATGAGCTGATTAAGTCCACAAGGCAAAGAGGGCTATTAGGAGAATGAAATAAGTGACTCAAAGCCAGTTGCTCAGGACAGTGCTTGGTGGTCGTCGCTAATGATCACTCTCATCGTGCCTGTCTATCTGCCCCACGTTGGGAGGGGATGGGCCAAGTTCTTCCCAGAGCAGAAGTTCCCAAACTTTCTTGCATCTTACACTCCAAGTGCCTCAGTGACCTACCTTCCTTTCTTTCCTTTATTCTTTTCTTTTTTCTTTTCTTTTCCTCCCTCCCTCCCTCCCTCCCTCCCTCCTTCCCTCTCTCTCTCTCTCTCTTTCTTTCTTTTTTTTTTTTTTTTTTTTTTTTTTTTTTTTTGTGAGACGGAGTCTCACTCTGTCGCCCGGGCTGGAGTGCAGTGGCCCGATCTCGGCTCACTGCAAGCTCTGCCTCCCGGGTTTACGCCATTCTCCTGCCTCAGCCTCCCGTGTAGCTGGGACTACAGGCGCCCGCCACCTCGCCCGGCTAGTTTTTTGTATTTTTTAGTAGAGACGGGGTTTCACCGTGTTAGCCAGGATGGTCTTGATCTCCTGACCTCGTGATCCGCCCGTCTCGGCCTCCCAAAGTGCTGGGATTACAGGCTTGAGCCACCGCGCCCGGCCCTTTCTTTTCTTTCTTTCTTTCCTTCTTTCTTTCTTCTTTCTTGCTTTCTTTTTCTTTCTTTCTTTCTCTCTCTTTCTCTCTCTCTTTCTTTCTCTCTCTGTCTCTCTCTCCCTTTCCTTTCCTCTCTGTCTTTTGTTATTTCTTTCCCCTCCCCTCCCCTCCTCTTCCCCTCCCTCCCTCCCTCCCTCCTTCCCTCCTTCTCCTTCCTTCCTTCCTTCCTCCCTCCCTCCCTCCCTCCCTCCCTCCCTCCCTCCTTCCTTCCCTCCCTCTTTTCTTTCTTTTCTTTATTTTTTGGAAACAAGGTCTGGCTCTGTCACCCAAGCTGGAGTGCATTGGCTCAATTGCAGCTCACTGCAGCCTTGATCTCTTGGGTTCAAGTGATCCTCCCACCTCAACCTCCCAAGTAGCTGGGACTACACATACCTGCCACCATGCCCAGCTAACTCTTTAAATTTTTGTAGAGATGGGGTCTTGCTTTGTTGCCCAGGCTGGTCTCAAGACTCCTGGGCTCAAGCAATCCTCCTGCTTTGGTCTCCCAAAGTGCTAGGATTACAGTAATTAGCCACTGCACCTGGCCTTGGTGATTTTTTTTTTTTTTAAATTTTTAGAGAGTGTGGTGGCATAATCATAGCTCACTGTAGCCTCAAACTCCAGGGCTCAGGTGATCTTCCTGCCTCAGCCTCCCAAGTAGCTAGGACCACAGGCATTCTCTACCATGCCCAGCTAATATTCATTCATTCATTCATTCATTCATTCATTCATTCATTCATTCATTTGTTTTGTAGAGATGGGATTTTGCCATGTTGCCCAGACTGGTATTGAACTGGCCTCAAGCGATCGACCACGTCAGCCTCCCCACGCGCTGAGACTGCAGGTGTGAGCCTCTGCACCCAGCCACCTCAGTGATTCTTTTTCCTGATGTCCCTAGGCCAAAATAAATATCTAACAGTTCCATTTATTAAGTAGTTAGATATAAACACCTTAATAAACATTTGTGTCCTAACAACTTAATAGCTGTTTGAAAATACAATGCACATAATTTAAAAAATTCCATTCTTAAATAACCAAGTTACTAATAGGATATGTGTGCCTATCAGGCACTGGACAACTTGTAAAATCCTGGGATCAGATTAGACACCAGTGCCCTCATTTCCTGTTTCATATTGATTTTTGTAGGTACTCACTTTTTATTTCAGCAGCCACTGAAACCCCAGCTTTACCATGGCCTGACATCCTCAGAAGGCATGCAGGACAGTCTAATGGTGAAACTGTAAACTGCCTCAAGCTAGTGGTACCAGTGGTGTCCGGCAGATGTTAAGTATTCCTTGTTTCCCACAAAAATGTAAATATTCCTGCAGGGCTCCTGTGAGTTAGCAGAGGGTCCCCAGGCAGCCTCGGTGCACCGTTTGGGAACCGTGTTTCTAGTGACTTGTGGCCTTCCCCTAGCTACCCAGGAAACAGGCCAAGAGGCCTGAGGCTCTCAGACTCCTGCCTACCCATCTGGCAGGTGCAGAAGACACAACAAGGATCCAGGTGTCCTGCCTTCTTCCTGCCTCCCCCCTCCCACAATTTCTCAGGACAGGAGGGGCCAGGCTCCACTCTCTCTCCTCCTGTGCATCCTGTTCTCCTCCTGCCTGGGGCGTCAGCCTCGGGACCCAGCCACCAGCACTGGAAGGGGCATCTTCTTTGTGGCCGAGGGAAGAACTTGGTGATCTGAATCCTTTAGGGTGTGGATTCAGAAAACCCTCCCTCTCAACAGAGCGCTTTCAAGTCTGTGGCCACGCTGCTGATGCTAACAGAAATCCGTCTTGCCGTTCAGAGCAGAGAATTCCCTTTGTTGTTTCAGTGCGTACGTGCCCTCTGCCTGAAGTACTGAAATCATTGCTTCAAAGGCCCGGAGCTCCGCAAACCACTAGACTTATAAGACAGGGAGTCTGAAGAGATCAGAGAGAGAATCGGGTGTTCAGTGCCTTTGTGTTCAGCAGGTACCTACGTCTTAGGGACAGGTCGATTGTAAACTCAGGTGTCTTAGAACAGGTACTTCTGCTGTTCTGGCTCCCACACAGCCCCTCCCCTTTACCTTTATTCCCATCTGCCCTCCCCACCCTAACTCTCTCCTGGGGAAGATACCTCCAGCTGCCTGTTCCCAGAGAGCCCCTTACCTGCAGTTTCAGAGCCTGCTGCCTCACTCCTCCTCCCTCGCTGACTTCTGTCGATTCCAAGATCTCCCAGTTCATTCTCACCCCAGGACCTTTGCACTTGCCATTCCCCCTACCTGGGGTCCCATTATCAGGCCCTTCACTGGCTTGCCCCAGTGCATTTACCAGGTCTCACTTTAAATGTCACTCCTTAAACAGCCCAGCCAGGAGCACCCTGTCTAAGGAAGGACCCCAGCTCCTCTGTTTGCTCCTCATGGCCCTTTAAATGCAAGCAAGCTTCATCGTGCAGGCAGAGACCACGTGCATCTGCATCCACCATGTTCATTGTTGTTTGCTTAGCACTTAGCCCTGTGCCTGGCTCATCAGAAGCACCAGCAAGCGTGTTTATAGGAGTGGGGCTTCCGCAGTGCGGTGCTGCTTTTTGTTATTATTTTTTAAATAGAAGGGACTTAAGGGCCAATGACTTTTAATTCTGCTGAGTAAGATGTAGAAAAATTCCAGCTACCATATATCATCAACATGTTGTAAAAGTTGGAAGGACATAATCTTAGAATAAAGAACAGTTCTTTTATTTTATTTTATTTTTTGAGACAGAGTTCCGCTGCGTCACCCAGGCTGGAGTGCAATGGTGCGATCTTGGCTCACTGCAACCTCCGCCTCCTGGGTTCAAGCGATTCTCCTGCCTCAGCCTCCCAAGTAGCTGGGACTACAGGCACCCACCACCACGCCCAGCTAATTTTTGTATTTTTAGTAGAGATAGGGTTTCACTATGTTGGCCAGGCTGGTCTTGAACTCCAGACCTCGTGATCTGCCTACCCCGGCCTCCCAAAGTGTTGGGATTACAGGCGTGAGCCACTGCACCTGGCCCTTAAAGGACAGTTCTTTAAATGGCATAACTTTAGCACTATTGAAAACATGCTGTGTTGTCCCTCTTCTCACCTCTTGGAGGTTGGATGAAAACTCCCCTTTGGTCTGTGAGCACCTGGGAGGTGTTGCATTTGCCCTCGGTGGAACTTAGTAACCCATTCAATGCGGTCTGAACCCTGCTCTCATGGCGTTTGTCTCCTGCACCCGGCTGTAAACGCCATGGCGGGACACCGTGTTTTAGGGTGAGCCTTTGCATCAGGCTGTAAACGCCGCGGCGGTATACCGTGTTATAGGGTGAGCCTTTGCACATGCTCTTCCTTCTGCCTCCAGTACCTTTTTGGTCTCTGGGTACCTCCAAGTTCTGCACAGATGCCCTCTCCTGAAGCTTTGCAGGACTGGCCTAGGCTCCTCTCGATCCTTGGTAATCACTGTCGACTTGCCTGCCTGCTGGAATCCAAGTCTCCTCCGTTTTGGACCAGGCTGCTGGCGTACCATCATCCCACCATCGTACACTGTCATATGCTGAAGGATGAAGGATGAAGGATGTTGGCTGGTGGTGACTTTGAGGATGTGGCGGAAACAGGCCACCCTCAGGGACTCCACGTGGAGCCCACTTTATCTTTCTGTAACTGATTCTAATTTCTACTTCAATCTTTCATTCCACCAGGTTACAGAAACAGAATCACATTTAATTCTGAGTTTTCTCAGTCAACAGAAAGTTTCTCCAGCCTCCTGGGTTTGCTGGCACGTGAGGAGCTCATGGGAGTGAGGGGTTTGACTCTCATCACTGCCGTTCCCCAGCTCTCTGTCCCCCTGTGCAGGTCTTTCCTGTACCCCCTTTGTCCTAATTGTGGGGTCTCTGAAGGTAAGGGTGAGATCCTCAGCTGCTTCCACACCCCTCTTGGGGAGCAAGGGCCCATTTGGCTGTCCCCTGACTCCTAGCAGCCATCTCTAGTCTCTGGGGCTCAGGGAAAAATGAATGGAGGTTTCTCTGTGCCCCAGGGAAGGGCCCTTATGAGGAACCAGAGAACAGAAGAATCAAAGCCGTGGCTTTAGAATTTCAAAAGCTAGGGCCCAGGTGTGTGCAGAGGAGACGCGGGGGAGCCAAGGCCCTTCCCTGGAGCATAGATGCCTCGGTGTGGTTAGAATAAAAAGCTACAAGGAATGGGGGCAAAGAGAAACCTCCATTCATACGCCAGTGGTTAACCTGCAGCTGCTCATCCAAGGGAAGCAAGAGTGTGTGGGCTGGGCACCCCTAGGGAGCTTATCTTTAAAATGTGCCTGTGGGTGTGGGTAAGTAAATGCAGAAGCTGTTTAGCATTCTAGCTTATTTGGGTATTTTTATTTACTCAAAAATTTTAATTTTCAGAGGTAATATGTGTTTGGTGAGGAAAGGAAAAACAGGAAGGTGAATAGAATCAGAGTCACTTATGTCAGCACCTGGAGATGCCCTCATTACATCCTGGCGTATGTCTCTACAGGTAGCGTAGTAATAAAAGTAGTGGTAATTATAGTACTAAATGGAACACACACTTACTGAGGGCTTACAAAGCGCCAGGCATTTTTTTTTTTTAGAATCACGCAGATGATAATTTAGGAGGAGCCTTTGTCCATCCTCTTCCTTCTGCTTCCTTGTTGATCTCTGGGTACCTCCAAGTTCTGCCCAATGAACTAACGACCCTGTGATGTGGATATTACGGTTTTCCTCACTGTACCAATGAGGAAGTTGAATCACTAAGCATTCATGGGATTTGCCTGTGCTCCGTGGCTGGGCTGCCTGGCTCTGCACACATACCCCCACATGCCTGCAGGTGTGCACATTAATGGCCGAGGTATAGAGCAGTTGGCACAATCACCGGTCAGGGTTCCTGTTCGAGTTTCTTTTGGGAGAGAAACCATATCTTTGTTCCCTGGGGACTTGGTACCTCACTTGCTGAATGAATGAATGAGGAGAGGGGGATGCTTTTGAATTTGAATGCAAACTTTTCTACCACTGGTCACAGGCAAAATTACCGTTCCTTTTGGCAATTATTATTTTTCTTTCCTGGGCTTATAGCACCTGTATACACTGGTGCCTCCTTGCATGACCTCAGGGAACACCATTCGCATTATATTCTTTTCTGAAAACAGCTTTATTGAGGCATAATTGACATATAATAAATCACACATATTTAAAACGTACAACTGAGTGAGTTCTGGCATCACCATCGCCAAATCAAGATAATGAACGTATCCATCACCCCAGAAGTGTCCTTGAGCCCCTTGGTGATTGCTTCCTCCAGGGCCTGCCCCCTCCTCACCAGGCAACTGCCACTCTGCTTTCTGTCAGTATATGTTAGTTAGCATTTCCAGGGTTTTATATAAATGGAGTCATACAGCATGTTATCTTTTTTTGGGGCCTGGCTTCTTTCAGCGTAATTATTTTGAGATTCATCCATGTCGTATCAGTAATTCATTTCTTTTTATTGCTGAGTAGCGTTCTGTTGTATGGATATGAGACAATTTGTCTGTGTACCTGTTGATGGACATTTGGGTTATTTGCAGCTTTTTACTTTCATAAGTAAAGCTGCCGTGAACATTTGTGTGCAAGTCTCTGCATGGACATATGCTTTCTTTTCCCTCGGGTAAATGCCTAGGAGTGGGATGGCCGGATCATATGGAAACTGACATGTTGCTTTGCAAAGTGACCACGCTGTTTTCTGTCCTCACTGCGGGGTATGAGAGTTCCAGTTTCTCTACATCCCCGCCAACCCTTCCCACGGTCAGTCCTTGTCATTTTAGCCATTCAAACAGGCATGTGGTATATCTCGTCGTGGTTTGAATTTGTATTTCCTTTTTTTTTTGAGACAGAGTCTCGCTCTGTTGCCCAGGCTGGAGTGCAGTGGCTCGATCTTGGCTCATTGCAAGCTTCGCCTCCTGAGTTCACACCATTCTCCTGCCTCAGCCTCCCGAGTAGCTGGGACTACAGGTGCCCGCCACCACGCCTGGCTAATTTTTCGTGTTTTGTTTAGTAGAGATGGGGTTTCACCGTGTTAGCCAGGATGGTCTTGATCTCCTGACCTCGTGATCCGCCTGCCTCAGCCTCCCAAAGTGCTGGGATTACAGGTGTGAGCAACCGTGCCCGGCCTGAATTTGTATTTCTGTAGTAATTAATGATGTTGAGCATCTTTACCTGCATTTAGCCATACCCATGTATCTTCTTTAGTGAAGTGTCTATTCAAATCTTTTGTCTTTTAAAAAAGTTGGGCTGTGTTCTTATTATTGTTTTGAGAGTTCTTTATATATATTCTAGATAAAGTTCCTTATCACATATATGCTTTGCAGAGTTTTTCTTCCAGTTTGTGATTTGTCTTTTCATCCTCTTAACAGTATCTTTTGAAGAACAGAAGTTAATTTTGATAATGTCAGTTTTTTTAAATCAGTTTTTTTTCCTGTTTTTAGGGATCATGCTCATGGTGTTGTATCTAAGCAATCATCATCTTTTTTTTTAATTAAAAAGATGTGGGTCTTGCTATGCTGCCCAGGCTGGAGTGCAGTAGCTATTCACAGCCTCGAACCCCTGACCTCACATGATCCTTCTGCCTCAGCCTCCCGAGTAGCTGGGACTACAGGTGCATGCCATTGTGCCTGGCTATCTAAGCAATCTTTAGCTAATGCAAGGTCACAAATATTTTCTACTATGTTTTCCTTTCTTTTTTTTTTTTTTTGAGATGGAGTCTCACTCTGTCTCCCAGGCTTGGAGTGTAGTGGCATGGTCTCAGCTCACTGCAACTTCCACCTCCCAGGTTCAAGTGATTCTGATGTGTCAGCCTCTCGAGTAGCTGGGATTACAGGCACATGCCACCAACCCTGGCTAATTTTTGTATTTTTAGTAGAGATGAGATTTTACCATGTTGGCCAGGCTGGTCTCTAATTCCTGACCTCAAGTGATCTGCCCACCTTGGCCTCCCAAGGTGCTGTGATTACAGGTGTGAGCCACTGTGCCTGGCCTTCTCCTACGTTTTCTTCTCAGAATTTTATAGATTTTAAAATTTAGGACTATAGTCTATTTTGGGTTAAAGCATATGGTGTGAGGTATGGGTTGAGGTTCATTTTTCATTTTTTTTTTTTTTGCATGTAGACATACAATTATTTCAGCACTATTTGTTGAAAAGACTCCTCTTTCTCCACCGAATTGCATTTTGCCCCTTTGTAAGAAATCATTTGTCTGTATATATGAGGGTCTATTTCTGGACTCAGTTCTGTTTCATTGATTGGGTGGTCTATCTTTAAGCCAATACCCCACTGTCTTGACTAGTGTGGCCGTATAACAAGTCTTGAAATCCTGTGAATCCAAGTCGTGTTAGCTCTGCAACTTTATTCTCTCTCAAGTTGTTCTGGCCACTTGAGGTCCTTTGCATTTCCATATGGATTTTAGAATTGGCTGTCAGTTTCCAGCACAAAGCCTGCTGGGATTTCGATTGGGATTGAGCATCACATTGCTCTCCGCAGATGGCCTCTTCTGGAGCTGTGCCACCTGCTGTCCTGCCACACCGGTGGGTATAGGACCATGTGAGTGACTGAGGGGCCAGCACCTGTGGTCGGCAGGAGGGGAGGTTATTAGTATTTAATAAGGCATCTTCAGAGACATTCTGCAGTGACCTTAGGGTTTCAGGATGGGATGCTTTTGGCTGAGCCCAGGTGTCCTCTGAGAAATGTGGACCGGAAGGATGAGGCATGCTCCTGGAAGTTAGCATCGCTCATGGCCCTTGGTCAGGGCATGGCAGAGGAACCACCCCTCTTTTAGAAGAGGCATAGAGTCCTCCTGCTGTAATCTGCCCCGTGTCACCTGCTTTAGGCATTCATGTTTGAGGCTCCACAGGTGTGGCGAATGGGTGCCGTGGGAGGATGGGTAAGGGCAGGTGTGGGAGGAATTTCCTTTCCAGAACATTCCTTTGAGGAGGAGAGAAAAGAAACTTGGCCACTGTGGACCTGCTCGAGCTAGCCGCGTGTCTCTGTGTGTTGCTGGCTGTGACAGGTATTGTGGAATCCTCGCCTTCCACAGGAGACCTGTGGCCAGCAAGAGCTGCCTGAGGCCCCAGTGCAAATGCCTCCCCTCCCTTCACCGCCACCCCCTTCCCTCTCTCCCCTCTTCTGCCCGCACCATGGCTTTATGTAGCCTTGATCTTCAGTGAAGGTATTTTGCAGAGGGCGTATGGTTGGAGAGGAAGGCAGGGCTCTGAGGATGCGATGATGTGCCATTTCTGTGGGCTTCTCCGAGGACTGCTCACTTGAGGCTTCCCCTGGGGAGAAGGAGCTGTTAAACTGTCAAAATAAGAAGTCCACCCAATTCCTTAGGCCAATGGAAAGCACTTAACTCAGACCACAGGCAGCAAGAGCAACAGATTTCCCTGCAATATGTTACAAGGGGAAGAAAAGACTATTGGGGAACTTAAAGAAGTGCAGGAAAAGTTTCAAAGATGGGAATATACCTAGTCAATCATACATTAAATTTGGGATTCATAAAAAGAAATTGTGGTGAAAATCTTCCCAAATAAGTTTTTATTCTAGAATTTGATGACAAATCTCTCACAGCACTGGTTATCCCGTAGGTGTGGTATTCTGAAATACAACCTGAGGCATATATATTGTCAAATAATAAAGTATTATGAAACCAATCAGCTGTGAGCTCCCCACTTGGCAGTTTGGAAGTAAAACCCTTTCTCCTTTACAAGGCCAAGTGACTCTTAATTCCTCCCAGGAGATTTCACGTTAAAATGTGTTCACTGCCAGCTGACAAAAGAGGCGAGTCTAGATTTATTACCTTGGCACCTGCAGCAAAAAAAAAAAAAGAATGACGGATGATGAAAATATATTTAATTATCATTCCATGCCACATCTCTGTCTGCTCCAGTCGCGGGGCTGCAGCTGTTGGCACACACTTTATTTTAAAGTCAATGTGCTTATCTGGAGAGAAGGCTGCTTTCTGAGTAAATTGACTTGTGGGAGGAAGGAAATGGCGATCTCCTCCAGACCCAGCTGAACAAATGCAGATTTGTATTCTGTGCGCCTGCTTTAATTGTCTAATCCGCCCCACATCACGTCAGCTCTGGGATTTGGCTTTTGTAAAGAAAACATTTGCAAAAAGTAAACTTTTCCGTGGCTTTCCTGAGCCAAAATGAATGATTTTCCTTCCTGGACTGAAAAGTGCTAGCCGACGGTAGATGCTCACGTTTCTGCTGCAGGCATGGAAATCACTGTTAGTTGCATCTCAGAAGGGAAGGAGCCCTAGACAGTCCCTGGTGGACCCTGTCCTTCACCAGATGGAGACCCCGCAGAGTCTAGAGGGGTGGGCTCAGGGTCTTAGAAGGTGGGAGGTTGGAAACTGGAGACCAGAACTTCTGGCTTCCAGGAAGCCACCGTGTTCTTGTGACTCGAGGCTGTCGGAGGTCTCACCGTTTAAGGTTATGCGCCTGAACCTAGAGGGTGGCCTCACAGAATTGTCTTCCTGTTTCTGTTCCGTTTAAAACCTTCTGGAAAATGAAACCTTGGGATGGAGCAGCAGTACCCTGACTGAGGTGGAAAGCATCAGATTTCTTGGAGTGAAGTCTGCGGGGACTCAGGTTGGCTGCTGGAAGTCTGTGCCATTAGTTCCTGCCTACGATGTGTTGTTTTCAACAAAAGTAGCCCAGATAATAGGCAGTATCTAATGTGGCAATTTTCCTGTATCTCTTCTTATCAGGAGAAGCCACTCGATGTTTTGTTTATGGTGGGATTTAGTACAAAGTGATGGCATTTCCACTGAAATGAAATACAATCACTGGCTTAGCAGTTAGGATTTAGGGAGGAGAGATGATGCTGAGTGTTTCTGGTGGTGCCTGGTGTCCCTGGTGGCCAGAGGCGGATGCCTGGGCAGGAGGGGGATGAGGTTTCTGTAAATGTGAGCTAACTCGGGGGTTGGGGGAGAGGGAGGCTCATTTCTCCTGACCTTCTCTTTGATGAATAAGGATTCAAGATTTTATCTGCTGAGTCTGCAGGACATGAGAATTAGGGGATGAGGCCAGGCGCTGTGGCTCATGGCTGTAATCCCAGCACTTTGGGAGGCCGAGGTGGGTGGATCACAAGGTCAGGAGTTCGAGGCCAGCCTGGCCAATATGGTGAAACCCCCTCTCTACTACAAATACAAAAACTGGCCGGGTGTGGTGGCGGGCACCTGTAGTCCCAGCTGCTCGGGAGGCTGAGGCACGAGAAACACTTGAACCCAGGAGGCAGATGTTACAGTGAGCTGAGATAGCACCACTGCACTCTAGCCTAGGTGACAGAGTGAGACTCCATCTCAAAAAAAAAAAAAAAAAAAAAAATTGGGGGATGAAAGAGAGCTCTGGCTTATGGGAGGATTCCACTGCTATCTCCATCATCATCACCACCATCACCATTATCACCATCGTCATCACCACCATCATCACCATCACCGTCATCACCATCATAATCATCACTTATCACCATCACCATTCACCACTTACCACCACCATCATCACCATCATAATCATCGCTATCACCATCACCATCCACCACTTCACCACCACCATCATCACCATGACCATCACTATCATCGCCATCATAGTCATCACTTATCACCACCGCCATTCACCACTTACCGCTTCACCATCATCACCAACACTGTGACCACCAGTACCACCACACTTACTTTATACATCACTTCTTATGTACCAGACCTTTGGAGAAATCACTTAACATTGGTCATCTCCTTTAATCTCAGAGGGCAGATATTCTGCCTGTTTTACAGATGAGAAAACAGAAGTCATGGTAAGTAGCAGAACTAGGACTTGAAGCCAGGACTTGGAGTCCACTTTCATAGCCATACCTTTTTATTTAGGGACTTTACATATATACAGTACTATCAAGGTTTTATAGGATAAAAGGAGGAAAGGAGAAGTCAACTCTGGACTTTTGTCAAGAAAAATGTTTGAGTATGCCAACAATTTTGAGTTTGAAGACTGGCCCATGGGGATTTCCTTTCCCATGTGGCCGGCAAATGGGGAGAGAGGTACCCTCAGCTTTGGGGACCAGGGCAGCTGAGAGACTGCTTGGCTGGGGTCAGGGCTGGGGTGGGGTGGATGGAGGAGGCGCTGCCAAGTGCTGGTCCTGGGGACTTGGTTGCATCACAGCAAAAGGTGGGGAGCAAAGGGGAGGTGCCAGGCTCTGCTCCATGCTGGCAGCCCTGGGGCCACAGCAGCAGGGGAGGGATGCGCCTGGGGCCCTTGAAGGCTTGGCTGGCGGGCCTTGGGAAAGAAGTCAACCATGCTGTCCTCCCAGGTCTCCTGGGCTATGTCAGCAGCAGCATGGCCTGTTCTGTTGTGTGTTTGTCCTGTTGGGTTGCCTTGTTTTCACATGGTCAGTCAGAGCTGGTAGGCTGGGCCAAGTGGCTCATACTCTGATCCCTTTGTCCTGGCCACAGAGCCTCCAGGAAGCCTGAGCTTTGTTTTTTCTGGCCTTTCATGATCTCCTCTGGCCCCCTGTGGCCCATCTGGGACTCTGGGTTTGGTGCTTGACTGTGGTATGTAGACTGACCAGTATTATGGCTTCATGCTTCCTGGCCAAGCTGTCCAGACACATGACAGGGCTGTGGCCACCAGAAGATGGAGACGTGTCACATTCTCCTCTGCTGCCCTGTGACTCCACTGTTTACATCAGTTCCCAAGACGTTTGAGCCTGACGGATCTGAGTCTCTCAAAGAACAGCTTTTAGCAGATGTTTGTCATGTGTCCATTGTCCACCAGGCACAGTCCTCCTGGTAGGGCCCAGCATGGATGGGGCTTGGGAAAACTCAGGAGTTGCCCACACACTCACATGTGTTGTTATAAGACCCTAGGGCCTTCGGGATTTGGGTTTGTAACCAGAGGAGCAGGCGTGGAGTGTCAGAGGTCAAGGAGATGGACATGTCATCACTAGCTCAGCAGGGGAACTGCGGGCAAAGAAATTAATACTGATTTTATTTCCAAGTGAGACTGATGACTCTCCTTTTTACATTAATTTTTATTAAGCATTTTATGTATTATTCCAAAACCACATACTATGCAGAGACAGTTTAGAACACATTATGGGTTGTGCATTTCATAATTATCATATGGCCTCAGTCCAGAATGTAGAAAAGCAAATAAACACAATCGTTTTCCAATAGAAGGGAATCATTGGTAATGTGTGGACAGGACTTGGAGCCGCCAGCACTGCCCATGGGCTCTGGGCTCAGGACCCAGCACAACTCCGTGCATGGGAAAGTGGCTCCAACCTGTCCTCCTGCCATGGCCTCCTGTCCCCTCTGTCTCTAGGCTGCAGGGGTCCTGCTTAGCCTGGTCCCCTGTAGCGAGGTTTCCTCCTCCCCACCCTCTGCTCTCTGGACCCTATTTATTCCCTGGGGCAGGACACAGCACAGAAGCCCTTCTTGCTGCTCAGGTCTCACCTCAGAGAAGCCCAAACCCAAGCAAACCCCGGTCACCCTTCATCACAGCACAGGGCTCTGTTTTCATCTTGGCACTTCCTCTCCAAGGCTTCTGCCTGGCATCTGTCTCCCTGCTTCAATGCAAGCTCCATGAGAGCAGGCACCATCTCTGTCTGTTCACCCCAGCACCCCAAGCAACTGGGCGAGTGCCCGGCACAGAGCAGGCATGAGCAGATGCTCACTGGATGCATACATGCATGACTGTGCATCTCCTCCACTGGACGGTGAGCTCCTCCAGGGCAGGGACAGCTCTACTTGGTCACATGGCCAGTGCCAGCATATCAGTGCCTAAGCAGAAGTGTGTTGAGTTGAGTCCCCACCGCACCTGTGAAACCTTCAACGAGGTGCTGGGATGGAGTTTGTATTAGTCACGGTGCTCTGGAGAAACAGGACCCCTACTATACATATGAATGATATTTATGTGAGATTTATAAGGAACGGCTCATGAGATTATGGAGGCTGAGAAGTCCCATGATGTACTATCTGCGAGCTGGAAACCCAGGAGAGCTGGTTTTGGAATTCTAGTCTGAGTTCACAGGAACACCACTGGTGTAAGTCCCAGTTCAAGGTCAGAAGACCGAGGTCCCAGCTCCAGCAGGTAGGCCGAGAGGGTTCTGCTTCCCCTCCCCTTTCTGCTGTACTCAGATGCTCCGTGGATTGGATGATGCCCGCCATACTGGGGAGGAAGCCCTGCTTTACTCACCCACCGATTCAAAGGCTAATCTCATCCAGAAACACTCCCACAGACATACCTGGAAATAATCTTTAGCTAAGTATCTGGGAATCCTGTGATCCAGTCAAGCTGACACCTAAAATGAACCATCACAGAGTCCCTGCTGGAGACCCAGTGCCAGGCTAGGGGCTGTGAATCATTCAGCAGAAAAGAAGAAATGGGCCTTCTGGGGGCCAA